>NW_022280035.1:11690316-11753671 GCF_004355925.1 Anarrhichthys ocellatus | reverse complement strand
GAGAGAGAGAGAGAGAGAGAGAGAGAGAGAGAGAGAGAGAGAGAGAGGGGGGGATGGGAGATCCATGGGGGAGGGGAGCTGAGTACTCACTCTGTTGTCACTGGCTAGAGAGAGAGATAGAGAGAGGGAGGGAGAGAGGTAGAGAGAGAAAGAGGGAGGGAGGGAGAAAGAGTGGAGTTGTGTCCCATATGTGGAAAAAAAGCATAGCAGTGTACACACGAGTCTGGTCTGCTCCAGGGATTATCGTAGCGCTTTCAGATCTGATGGGGGACATGCAGGCATGAATAGGTAAGGCTGCCTGTCTTCTCTGCATCTCTCTGTTGATCTGCTGTCACAGCCTGCTGCTCTCCCTGCTGTTTGACTTGGCTCCGCTGGCTGGCTGAAGTTGGAGGTGGACTGGTGCTGAGCGTGTTATAGCAGCTCTCCTCTTTGGACACTGATCATGAGACATTTCTCTGAGCAAACCAAACCTCTGAAATCTGCCTTCTCCTCTCAGCCTTTCTCTGAACTGTGCAAGGACAGAGTTGTGTTTGTTTTAAGTGGAAGTTGCGGTTTGCTGCCCGTGTGCAGTTAGTTATTCTGGGCTGAGTGTTAAAAGTTGACTGTCCAACAGAAGGAGTCGTATTCGGAGGCAGTGTTGTATGTAAAGCCTGTTGGTGTCCAGGGACAGCCGTGTGGTCATTGCGTAATTTCTGTTCCATGTGAAACAGTGTATGATTGAATATGAACTGGCTTTTATGACTTGTTTTGTTTTTATACATACTAAGAAAAAGATTTTCTGTGACAGTGAAATAATGTAAAGCAATGTTAAATACTCTGAAGTTGTTTTATATATTTGAGTTTGTATTATGCATTGCTAAGGATTTCGTTTTTTCAGTAGATACATTAGCTTCATGTTTCGTTATACATGGTCTGTATATTTACAGAAACAGGTTAATTTGTTGTTAAAAATGTTTTCACATATTTTAAATACTGGAAGACTATTTCAATCACCTCTCTATTGATTTACACTACATCCTCTGAAGCAGCATAGCAGCAATGAGGATAGAAAATATGGATTGTTTTCCATAGAACTGAGAAAGAACCCAAATGGCCGTTGTGAAAAAAAAATACTTTTCCAGATTATTTTTAATCTCCTTGGTTTGCTCAGAGAGGTGCCTCATATCAGAATAAATAGAGAGAAACTGTATTAAACTGTGCATGATTAAAATATGACATTTACAGCACAAACCAGAATAGAGATAGACTATATTTCATTTTGAAAATGGACAATCATAGTTGGTTGAATACATTTTGTTTTTTTTAAACTGCATGATTGTCAATCCACCTCAAACAGAGGCGTCTTCATTTTCTTTAAATGTGCAAAATAAAACTTTAAAATGATAAGAAACATTTTTTCCTCTGCATTTTGCTTATGCAGCTCCAAAAGTGTCCGGTCTCCTAAGAATGCAGTCTTTATTGCCCCAGTGCACAGAGCAATGGTATGCATGACTCTTTTTGTGAGGCAGATTTAGAAAGCCCTCTTTAGAGGCTGAACACAGCTTCACAATCAGCTTAATGCCTGCCTATAATGAATACCCTTCTGTGTGTCAATTTGGCAGACTGTGTGTGTGTGTGTGTGTGTGTGTGTGTGTGTGTGTGTGTGTGTGTGTGTGCGTGTGCGTGTGTGTGTGTGGATTCTGTTTGTGTTACACTGATAGGGCTCTCAGGTTGGTCGGTAATTCTATCATACTCTGGACTGTGTGTTTGTGTGTGTTTAAGTTTGTGTTGCTGTGTGAGCTTGTGCAAAAGGGTTGGTTGACATGTGAGTGTTTGTCCAGACATTGTGCAGCAGCCTATAACTGCCTCACCTCTCTCTCTCTCTCTCTCTCTCTCTCTCTCTCTCTCTCTCTCTCCCTCTCTCTTAGGGCTGTTCTGTTGTCAGTGCGAGCTCATGCTAGTGATGGACTACAGCCGGACGGACGCTAACCTTAGCTGGCTTTCACAAAACAGCATTCCGCCTTACTGAGACCAGCTCCACAGAATGCTGAGTCCTATTGTCCCCTATAGTGAGTACACTACAACCTTCTTTCTCTCTACCTTACCACATCGAAAAGCTTCACTTCACTTAGTTGGACTTTGCCTGAATCAATGAACCCCCCACTTCTAAATATAAGTGGGAGTAGACACTGTGTTCAGTATTTTGCAAACAAGGAAGAAATGCACAGGTAACTGTGAAAATGTGCAAGCGTCATTGCAGAAACCTGACTTTTTCCTTGACGTGCACTGTGGAAATGCTAAACCCTGGACACCGACCCTCTCTGAATGTTTCATCAACAGGCAGAAGACACCAATGGGGAAGGAAGAGGGACAGAGGGAGGTTTGAGGGATGATGGTTTAAGCAATAGAAACCCCTCGGTTCTGCCAGTGTCAGTTTACCAATACAGCTCAGGACTTAACACCACACATGCTGCCTAATGCTCTCCCCCCTTTTCCCCGTTCTCTCCTTTCTCCCTTCAATGCTGACCTAATAACCGACGTGTCCAGTTTTGTCCTTCCCCTTTGCACCCTCTCACCAGGTTTCATTTGAGTCCAGTACTCTGGCTCTCCAAAACAGCATTGTTTGCCGGCCAGCATGGGGCTGCCTCCGTGGCCTCGGCCTCAAGAGCCCCTTTTTTTCCAGCTCTTTAATTTACCTCAAAGGAGCATTATTGGCATGACAGTTAAAAGAGAAGAAGGAAAAATCAAACAGAATGGTTCAATTAAAAAGTATTACTTAATAATTGATGGCAAAGTCTGTGTAAGGCAAGTATGTGATGAGAAATCATACTGGACGAAACAGCCTGATGAAAGCCGATGTTTGACAGTAACCATGACACTTTGTTTGCTCTTTAAATTTTGCTTTGTAAATGTCACCCTGGAAATGAAGTGAATGTTATTATTCGCCCACTCACAAGATGAGTGAAATTTCAAATTGTTGCCAGCCGAATAAGCAGTTGACCGTATGTGTTGTTACGGAACATGTCCTTTCACAAGTGGCTCTTGATGATGTTGATGTAATGCCTGTTCTCCCAGAACATGTCATGGTTTTTTTTCTTCCTTTAAAGATGTTTATACCTTTTAAATCCAGCGGATTTGTTTCAAATATAACTGATGGACCAATAATTTGCAAGAACATGCATATACTTATTGTGCTTCCCATCAAGGCCTGTTTAAGTGGTTGTTCCATCAGCTCCCTGCACCCTGCTAGTCCACACTGACTGAACACACTCTCCCTGCTGCTGAAGAAGAAAGCACGTCCAAGAATGTCACAAACTGCTGGTAGAATAGTTTGCATGCTTTCAGCGCCTGCACAGGGCTTGTCCTTCATGGGAATCTTCTGGTACGCTTCGTACTTGCCTTTGTGTGTGATTTGCTTTTACGTTCGGGATGCACAATGATGGTTTTCCTCTGCTTTGTCAAGAAGCTTCGCAGTTCTTCATGTGTAGAGTATCTCTGTCCTGCAGCGGTCAGATCGTTTCAGAACAGCCTGCTAGTGTGTGTGTGTGTGTGTGTGTGTGTGTATGTAGACAGAGGGAACGTATAAGCGCAAACAGCAGTATTATGTAGTCTTGTTGTTGACTCTCAGACCAGTGACACACAAACAGACCTCTGTGCTCGCTGGTGACACTGCAGCTCACTGTCTTTTACTTAAAGACTGTAGTCATGATTCCGCTGAGTAAAAAATACAACTGTGAGGGTCTTTGCATGTGCCGGACATGCGAAGTCTCTCACCTCCGTGTTGGAATCCCCAACAAATATTTGTGGGAATGTTGAGCATTCACACTTTCCAATGCTATTTCTGACTCCTGCTGTTGGCATTTCTGCCCCTGCACATAGATGGGTCCCAGCGTGTAAATGCACACATGGTGACAAATAGTTAGGACAGGTACACCCACGAGCATACTTCACTCTTTGACACCAGGACTGCCCTACACATCTAGTCCTAATGATTTGGATCCAGCATTAAGCCAGTGTGTGTGTGTCCCATTGTTCCCCCGTGTGTCCGGCCCTTGGCTCTTGTCTCCGGCCAGTCCGGAGGACTTCAAGCTGGGGTGAGCAGCCATGGCCGGACCTGAGAAGAAACCTGAGAGAGATTCCAGGGGCCATGGATACTCCTGGTGGGATTTGGTGCAAAGAATCTGTAATCTGCACTTCAAACACACTCTTAAATCAGTCCCAGGCCGCCAACCCAAGAGTGCCCTAACTCTTGTTGCTGGGGCCCCCGCTGGTGTAGCGATACCTTTTCTTTTAAAACAACACACACACACTCACACACACACACACAGAGCAACTACACACCGGAGTCCAAATCTGGCAGTTTTTATAGCTCTCCTCTGACTGACCCCTCTCCTTTCTCTCGCTGGCTCTGTTTTTATGTTTTGTGCAAGTGTCTTTGTGAATGACTCGACTAAGTCATGGAGTAGTTTGTATAGAAAAAAAAGAAGTAGATCTCATCCTGGCTCATCCTGGCTCATCCTGAAGGAGCAGGCTGGAGGGCTGCGCCAGCGTCTATTCCTTTTGTAGGCAGAGGGGTATGAGTGCTGCAGTGGAGGGGCCTGTGAGGCCCTTCAGTAAACACACAGCCTGCCAAAGTGTGTGTCTGAATAAGCGCCAAGATCATTAGTGTAGGGTGTGAATGGGCTCTAATTAGCCCCCAGTGTGTGTGGTTGTGTGTGTGTATATGTCTGTGTGTATGTTGTGCATGCGTTTGTGTCCACAAGAAAAGAAGGTGAGGGACCCAGGGCCCTGTGAGTCCACTGGCCCTGGGCTCTGTCTCTCTAAGGGTTCATCAGCTCATTAAGGAGACCTCCGCTCCCGTTAAGGGCCCAATTAAGAAGCAAGGTGGTGAGGCTCATTTGGATGGCAACACTTCACTGGATTCCTGAGGCAGCAGAATTCAGAGCTCGACAATGAGACACGACTTCTTTCACACTAGCAGAGCTAATTAGTTAATGACCACGCTTGAGAAATAACATACTTTAATCGTTATGCCATTCGGTGTTTGTAGTGCAGGGATAAAAAATAAAAAATGCACTGCCACAGAGGGAAATGTGTTTGTTCATATATTGAGCTTCCTATAATTTGGGTGTGTACCAACAGAAAACAACAAATCCCAGAGCTGTCCATGTGCTGAGAGTATAAGATGGGAGCACAGAGGGGCCTGGGGATTTGGACAGAGAGGGGGGAATGCAACATGCTCACTGGGAATGGGGGCCGAATAAGGGAGGTGGAGATGCAGAGAATCGGGGCAAGAAGGAGATTGCAAGGAAAAGAGCTGAGGAGGGGGAGATAGAACAGAGATTGGGCGAGTGAGACAGATGGAAGGGGTGATTGGTCATCACAGAGCCTTTGGACAGCTGTTCTCTGATATATTAGTGGACACAATGACCTAAAGCCAGCCTGCAGTCACAGAAAATAGGGCCCCTGTTTTTCATGAAGGGGAGGGGGGTTGTACGGGGGTGGTGGTGGACAGGGTTCTGCCATTTGTGGACGTGCGTTAGCAGGCACGGGGGATGGGGGAGTTGTTTCTAAAATTACGAGCATGAAGTGACGTATCCAGCAATTAATCTGGAGGCTTTCTAGTTTTGGAGAGTGCTGAGGAAAGGGCTGTAAAATGAGCATGCTCTCAGATGGGAGTTTGCTTTTTGCTGCACTATCATTAGCAATTCTAAACACGTTTGTCAATTAATCAATGTTTAACAAATCCCATCAAGTAGTTTGGCTACTGCTGCCCTCCATCTCCTCTGCAAAACAACAACTTTTAATGACTCCGAATATTCGTTCGCCCACTAATGAATTTCAGATTCACCCCATGGAAGCTTGTTTTATTCCGTTTATTGACTGGTTCTGAACAATAATTATGTTTTATTCCATCAAAATTAGTAGTAGTACAAGGGCGCTATGATTTTAATTATCTTAAAAATACTCCTTTTCTTCCAATACAACCCTATTAGGTGCACACACTGACAAAAACTATTCTGACATCATTCAAAAAAGGGGGACGAAACAAAAAATAGAGTGAGTGAAAGTGTCATTCTGATACATGGAGTACAGACAGTTTATCCACTGAGAGAGGAAGGTACAGCGATAGGGGGAGAGAGAGAGAGACTCACACAGAGGACATCCCTCAATGCCACTGCAGGAGATGGGCTCCTTCCTCCTGGGATTCGACTGGTGAGGCGTGTTTGAAAAGAGCTGCGTCTGCTTGTGCACTGGGCAGCAGGTGTGAAAGCTCCCCACCAGAGCTCCCGCACTCTTCTGTTATTACATCTTTTTAGGGCCATGAAAGAGAGCGCAGATGAGCCAGAGGGAGCGAGAGGCAGAGAGGGAGTGTGGGATTGTGTTTCCTTTGATTGATAGTAGCCCTGTGACTAACACATAGATTTATAATAATTTTCCCTAGCAATGCCCAATTATGCATGTCTGATGAATTATGATCCCTGTTGTCCGGTGTGCGCATTATCCCTGTGTTAAGGTGCTTTGGGAAGGGCCTCTAGGACTGACCTCAAACTGCCTTTAACAGTTTTTTGACAAAACCCCACACGATGAGGTTATTCAGCATCTGTGGGGGGAATATTGTACAATATACATATTTCCACAATATATGTAAGGTGTTCACCATCATTTCTTTTGTATTTTGGTAAAAAATGCAAGAGCTGTGAAATGTGTATTTCATACCAAAGTGAGAGAACATCCAGAGACAATTCTCCACTGTCTCAACCTGCCACACCGTGAATTGTGGCCGGCCTCTCAGATTGGTGTTTTTATGACAGACCAGGTATGCAGCGGCAGGACGGCAGGAGACTAGTGAGAATGTCCTGGCTGATATTAGTCTCATAAATCACAGTGAACTTGAGAACAGACAAGTTAAGGGGCTTCAAGAGTGAACAACAAATCAAGATAACAAACACTAATAAATAACAGATTCTAAATGCGCCTCCCTTTGCACACAAAACTCAGCTCATGACTGTACAAAGCAGTTGTTTTGGCTATGTTTGCTTAAAAGCACAGACGTGTTTGAAAAATGCTGGAGAAAGACGTCATTTCTTCTACATATTTATGTGCATCAAGCAGGAGTTTCATCCTATAACTCATTGATTAGCTTGCACTTGCTGAATACATAACAACTGATGCAGTGATCACAGCACCAAGTTTGTGATTTATCAGCACAAATATAGTGTCTGTCACACGCTGCCCTTCTCTCCACTTTCTGCCTGTCATTCTCATTCGGTACGGCTCTGTTCTTTGTATTGTAACTGCATTCATTTGACGTTTTTCTTTTTAAAGTGGCTGGTTCTGAGATGTTTCTAAATTGAATCCCTGACATACTACCACAACAGCCGGAGCAGCATTCACAAAACAATTGGACACTGCAGCTTTCTGTTTAGAAATATTGAAAGAATTTTGTTTTTGGCAAAGTGAGTTCACACCCTAAACAGAATTACCCTTTCATTGTGGAGGTCTTTGGGGTCAGCAGATTCGTTTAGAGCAGAAAGAGCTGGGTTTGGCTGCAGTTTCTCCATATGAGGACAACGTTTTGATTCTTTTTTTGTTCATTTCTTCTTTTATATACTGTGCAATAATGTGATTACAAAAGGAGTGAAGACAAGTACATGGAAACATAAACATCCAATGGAGATAAAGCAAAGCAAACCAAAGACAAAAGACAAAAACAGCTTTAATCCTGCAGTAGATTCTTACCTTTTTCTTGGTGCAATATATTTTGTAATTGTCAAGTTGACCAGCAAAGCAGGTCTGCATCATGAAAGCTCTTGTTATTAATGTTTTATATAAGATTAGAAATAGAGGATGACAGGATTTATAGATCTATGTACAAGCACAATGCTCTCCCTAATTCGTGCCTGTGCGTGGAGGTTGTACGATGGAGTGGATGTTGGTAGTTTTCTCTGGGTGGGTGGGGGTAGATCTCAGCCATGAATAGAGCCCTGATTTGATTGATCCACAGTGCTCTTGTTTACAAGCGGCCTCTTCACAATCGGCACAGTTTAATAGCACACTGTCCCAGAAGGGTTGTTGCATCCATGTCCGTTTTGTTCCTCGGGGCAGGGAAAACAAAAGTGCCGGGAAGGGAGAAGGGGAAAGCAACCTCAGGGGAGCAGTGAAACGGCACTGGAGCCCTCCGTCTCGAGGCTTCCTGCCAAGATAACGTTTCAACTCACCCACTAATACTTCTTTTATAGGAAACCAAAACACAGTCTAGAGTTCTACCTGCCTAAATAGGCCAAACACTGCTCCGGTTACACCGTGTCAACATGACATTCGGGGACTTTGTAGATGGCAGATTGTGGCATTTAAAGACAGAAATCTCAAATGAAGCTAACATGCTCCCTCTGAGCCATAAGTAGTCTAATTTTGATTTTTAGGGCCTCCTTAAAGTAAAGCTGGTTTCTGCTGAAGAGAGCCATGCCACTGTCTTCATCACGGCCTCCGACAATAGGATGCAGCTCACACAGGTCCCTCAATAAATCCCAGGCTGACACAAAAGCTGTCAGTGGACTGCTGCTGAATAGATTAATAAGATTTCCATAATTAGATAGGCCCCTGACAATAGGATCCTTTAGGCTTTGTCTCAGGGCCAACTGGATTGCAGAGCCGCGCACGTCTGCTGGACGGACTTTCACTACAATGGCCGCGAAGACAGTAAGGCGGTCAGCAGAAGAACATCTGTCTCTCCTGGGGCCGAGAACACACACCCACACACAGTGGGAAGTTTCATGTGCATACACACAAGGTTCTTATCAAGCTCCTTGAAGCCAAGTAAAGGTCAACAGAAAAGTAGTCTCCTCACTATTTTATGTATACTTCAACCAATTGCTGTTTACCATAAATTCAACAGCACAACTGATAAATGATAAAATATATTAGATACTCCAACAGACTCCTTTCTGACTAGATCACAGCGCAGCTTTACTTGATGGCAACAAAGACCTCCAAAATGATTGAATGAGTGCAGGATTGCCATCTTAAAACATACTGAGGTCCTTATTCATTCTTAGTAAATGTGTTTGTTTTATTAATCCATAATCCACCTCTAATGTGAGTAAGATTGAGTTGATGGGGGTGTGGCAGGAGAGAGAAATGTTAAAGCGTTTGGAGATGAAAATTGTATAAGTGAAAGTTGGAACATGCAGTTGCAACATTACATCTAGATTAGAAAATTCCCAAATGATTTTAGCAGTTTGTGTTGTCTGTGTTGTATAGGATCATTTAAAATCTAGCATGGCAGTGCTTTAAATCTATATTTAAATGAATCTAATGATTGCACTGCTACCCACAGTACGTCCACATTGTCCTGATTTCCTGCTTCTAATCTTAGCTTTCTTCCTGCCCCTCTAGTGAATTAATCTACATGATTGCTCTGATTTAAGCAGAAGTGTAGATTAGAGCTTGCTCAGTTTATTGTGGAGCGCCACTGCTCTAAAAACCACAATCCAGCCGAGGCCAAGATCTAATTACATGGAAAGGGCTAAACTGCTCTGCAACCCTGCTGTTTTCATCAGGGAAGTGAATGGCAGCCTATCGCTCGCCTAACTTACTGCGTACATACAGAAAGCATTATTGAGTAGAATGCACTTTTTTAGAAAGTAATTACTCTCAGATTTAATATGGTTCTTCAGTTGTGCACAGTTGGTCCTTACGCTGGTCAAGGGGGTAGTGTGAGAGAAGTCCGTTCTGTATCGGTGCTACTCTGATGATGGAGTGGACAGCAGTTAGCCTGCCTCACTGAGTCCTCTAATGTCCGCTCCAGTCCGCTTAGAGAGGACGAAGCGCCTGCTGTCCACTCCTTCCCCTCCCTCTTCCATCCCTACCTCCCCGCTGCAGGTTTTATGAGCTCCCCTGGGCTCTCATCCATCTCTGTCACACACAGGCCCCATTATTGGGGCTCACTGGTTGGGCTGCAGATGGGAAGGGCCTGCAGGACATATATGGTTTCTGCAGCCCGGACAAAGACCTGCGAGTCAGACCACAGAAATATGTGGTCATCTGGGTGTGGACGAGACAATGTCTTCAGCATGTTTGTAAAAAAAAAGTGAACAGAGTGTGAGAATGTTCCTTTACCTCTTGCTGTGGAGGATGTGTGGGTTGACTGAAGCTTCGGGAAGTACTTGAACTGGTTTGGCCATTGGGAATTCAAGGCAGTGGATTTGAATATGAAGGACATGATAATCCAACGGCCATCTGGTCTGCTGGTCTCATCTGACTGAATAAATAACGGGAGTAATCTGAAAACACACATGGTGAGGTTTGGAAAGCGGGTAAAGAAAGAGGGCAAAGTTAAGGAGTGAGCTAGAGAGGGCAGCAGCACAATCGCAGGCTGTGGATATTGAGATTTGATTTAAATGGCAATAAGAAGCCTGGCTCCACACACGCAGACAGCCATGAATAATGAATCAACAGCCGTCCACTGGAGGAACAGCAGAGAGGCCAGCAATGACGGCTTTTTGCTCTATTCCTTTTTACCTCCCTGTCTCTGGCTGGAGTAGTCCTCACCTCAGGGTGAATCATGACACTTCAATAATGCCAAGCTATGTATGGAATGTCAAGCGAATGCGTCAGCAAGAGGTAGCGCTAGTCTTCATGAAATACACAATTCTATTACTATCCTACTGTGATAAAACTCTCGCATAAACACATATTCTTCAGATGCGAAAATTCACAGTTGAACATGCAGGCACACTAAAACATGGGCTTGAGAAGATAAACAGAATAGTGTGCAAACACAGATTAGCAGATGCATTGTTTACTTGAGTCGTTAGACATATGCATGTTCCGCTCATTTCAGATGTCAATGTCAGTTGAATGTTTTACTGGATAATAAGCCCTTTGCATGAGGGGACATGAAGGGAAAACAATTCATGGAACTAAATCTCTCTTTCGACTGCCCTCTCTGCTGTTAGCTCAGCGATGTGCTCGGTGCGTAGCAGCCATGATCAATCAGAGCTCAGCCGGTGCTGAAGTCAGCCAGAGGAACGGACATTCCACTTTCCCAATGTTCCATGGGAGACTGTGCTGATGAATAGCACACTATGCTGCAAATCCAAACCCAACCCCCTCTTGCTTTCTCTCTTTTTCTTTCTTTCTGTCTTTCTCACTCTCTCCACACCACTGTCCGCACACACACACACTCTCTTTCCCTCCCTCCCTCCCTCTGTCCAGCCGGCCACTGGGCCTTTGGAGCTCTGGTGTACGGTGGGTGGGTGGATTGGTGGGTGGTAGGTGGGGGTGCAGGGCGGAGAGAGCAGGCATTCAGAGCAACATGCACGGGGAGATAACAATAGGTCCTCTGGGAGACCTGCAGATGTTAGCAGTACAGGGAATAGTGGTGGGATCATATTGCTATACTCCAACATGGGAAACTGCAAAACAACACATCCAACGTACTGATCTGCCTGTACTCTTTTTCTTTCTGCAGCTTTCTCTTTCTCCATTCACCTCCCTTTAACCTTCCTATCCCTCTCTGGGAAATGTGAGCCCCTTCTGCTAGCATAAATGATGGCAACACTGAAAAAGATTATTTTCCAAACAGAAGAAAGGCAATTTCTTTTCACTGGCTGCTTGAAGAGGAGGGGCTCAGACCATGTGTCACTGTGCACAGGATAGTGGTCATTGACAAATGTCTGCTAATACCACTTTGCACCGTCTAGTTTACTAATTCATTTTAAACCGAATATAGACTATTATGATGAAAATAAATAAGGAATAAACAGAGGGTACAGGTGTCGCAGCATGGTGAACAGCTCTTTAACAAAGAAACACAAACTAAAATAAAAGTCTCTGCTGTATCTCAAGTATTGCAGAGTATGTGTACAATTCAAAATTTAACATTGAAAGAGCCATTTCACAAAAATTATATGTTATTATAACAGCATATTATATTATATTTTAAATTATTATATATATATATATATATATATAGGCAATCAATCTTATAGGAAAGCTCTTCTCTATGTGTTAGTCACAGGAAAGGAATCATAGATGCTAAATTGACTTAGATGTATTTACATCCATGATTGCAAAGCTGCTCAGTTTTCTACCAAAGTTCTTCATTCTTACTCCACCAATAGACTATTTTCTGACATAATTGCAACTATAGGAAAATCATGACCTGGTTCCCCTGTGTGTTTCTTTTGACAGGCCTGTTAAAGATGCACTGGAACCCAGAGCATGCCCAGCCTCTCAGCCAGTGGCCTGAGCAGCACTTGGACGTCTCCTCCACCACCTCCTCTCCAGCCCACAAGTCAGAATTGTACTCTGCTCGCGGTCGCAGCGGCTACAACCACGCCTGGGCCAATGATGACATCTCTGCTCTCACAGCCTCCAACCTGTTGAAGCGCTATGCTGAGAAATATTCTGGCGCGCTTGACTCACCGTATGACCGGCCACCTACTCTGGGCGCCTACCCAGAGCCAGGGGCCTTTGGGGGCCTCAACACCCCAAAGGCTGAGCTGGAGCCCTGGCCACTGACGCACAATACTGATGCCTCCTATTCCCTGGTGCCCCCTGGAGGCCATGACAGCCTCTCGGGTTCAAAGGCCATAGCCACCTCTGCAGGCCCTCCAGGGGTTAGTAGTGTTTCGGTGGTGAACAGTAACCTCTCAGACTCGGGCTACAGTGGCAGCAGCTCCTGCAGTGGCTCCAGTGAGTACCCCTCTAGCTACAATGGCACCTATCTCTCCTCAGGGTACTGTCCCCAACCCGGTGCAGCACTTCCCCCTGCCTCCCTCCACAGTCTCCAATCCACCACCACCCTAGTGCCCAGCTATAGCCCCACCACACCTGTCTATAGCTACCCCCCTAGCACATACCCTCCCCAGACCAGCCTTGCCCCCAGCTACAGCCACCCCTCTGCAACTTACCTTCCCTCAGGTCTGCCAGCCCCTACTCCAGTTCCCTCAAGGCCCACAGTTGTAGGAGGCAGCTATAGTTACCAGATCACCAACCTTGGGACATCTGATTCTGAAGGGACATTAAAAAGAAAAGCATTTGAGATGAGTATAGAAGAGGATGAGAGCGCAGACGGGTCTCGTTACAGGAAATATAGCTATGACCCCTTGAAGGCTGGGGGAAACTCACCCTACAGTGTGAATGACAAAACAGAGTGCCGGGGAAATGGCTTCAGTAGTTCAGGCAGCACAGACCCTCATACCTTCAAGGCCAGTAAGCCCTCCTCCCAGCCCCTGGTGTCTCCTCAATATGGGGCAGCTGGGGAGTACAGCCCCCCTGCAGGCATGACGGGGGAAAATGGCGTGGCAGAGCAGGGCTTCATCCAACAGCAGCAACAGCACCGCTCCCAGACCCACAAACGCCCCCCATTGTGTGCTCCAACTGTTGAGACTATGAAGAGCCCAGACCCCCGACTGTTGGACCTTGTCAATGGGGAGTTACTGGACTGCAGCCCAGCTCTGGGCTGGGGCGAGCTGGCTGGGCTCACCCATGTCAAGGCTGCCCTGGAGGAGGACCTGCTGTGGCCCGTGTTGAGGCCCAGTCCAGTGATGCGGCCTCCAAGAACCGTCCTGCTCTTTGGCCCCCGAGGAGGCGGTAAGACGACGCTGACTCGTTCTTTGGCCTCACAGTTGGGGGCCTCCTTCTACCGGTTGAGTGGAGCCATGCTGGCCTCTAAAGGGAAGGCTGAGGCAGAGCACATTCTGGGCTCTCTTTTGCAGGTGGCAGGGGCACGACAGCCCTCAGTTGTGCTGCTCAGCCAGGTGGAGGCCATGGAAGAGGAGGGGCTGAGGCAGATGCTGCTGACCACCCTGGAGAAAGCCCAGGTGGGAACCACAGGTCTGGTGATTCTTGTATGTGCCACCGGAAGGCCAGATCTGCTGCAAGATGCAGTGCATCGGAGCTTTGCCAAACGATATCACGTTGGGCTGCCAGATGTTGGTATGCGCAGGCAGGTGCTGCTGCAGGCGCTGTCGCCCCAGGGCTGCAGCCTAAGCGAGAGGGAGCTGAGTGCTGTGCTGCAGCGCACAGAAGGCTTCTCCGTGTGGGAGCTGCTGCAGCTCTGCCAGCAGGCACTCTCCTCAGCATCCTCCCCCTCTGGGGCCATGCATGGCCACCCCTCATCCTCCAAACCCCCAGCCTTCACGGACTTTGAGAATGCCTTCTGCAAGGTGCGCCCACACACCACCACAAAAGAACTGGACACTTGCATAGAGTGGAGCAAGATGTATAACCACTGAGAAAGCAGCCGGTCACTGTACTTGGACTCCTCGTCTTTGCTTTGACATGGAAAGCCATGGGAATGTTTTCTTGTTGTTCTGTAATTACAGATTATGCAGCCAAAAGAGCCAGAGAAGCTCAACGATACGATACGTTGTTTTACTGGCAGAAGCATGCCATGGTGTGCTGTTTTTTTCCCGTATGAATATCCACAATACTTTTTTTCCCCCAAAGAAAATAAAGAGGAATAGGCCTTGTTGAGTGGGGTAGTGTATTAGTCTTTTGGCCAATGGGAAAATCAGATTATATACTATTTGGATACTCTCAGAGATCCTGATTAGCCTTGGTCCGGGACAAAATCAATTATTTGTTGCTAGGTGACGTGGTCCAAGATTATGGATAATCAGGGTTTGGAAAATCCCCCCTTTGACTGCTACTCTCAGGATCCTATTTATTGCCAGTCCACTTCCATGTTATCTTAATGTTGATTTAGTCATTGGATTGTCACTAATTATTCAGTAAGAAGAGCTCGGGATCAGAAAGAAAGATTCAAGTAAACCACAGTTTTTGACCAAAAATATTTCAATCCAAATGCATCAACAGTATTGCTATATTTCTCAAAACGGACTGGTCCCCAAAATAATAATAAATAATAAATGAATTAATCTTTCTCAAATCTAAACATGCTGCTGTTGAGTTGTTCAAGTAAAACCTTGCAGTCACTCGACATTTTTGGTCGTAGAAATACTTCACACATATCTTTATTCAAGTCGCCAATAGTACTACATTTGACTGACATCATAACTTCCGCAAACACATATGTTCTTGATCTCACATTCCTCATCATCTGCAGTTATCCTGAGAATCTCACCTACAGAACAAAATGTGTACCTACAGCGTGTCTGTTTTCTCTTTCACTTACTCCTTTTGTTTTCTTAGTATGTAGTCTTGTTTGAAATGCTCAGGAAGAATTTCTTTACCTCAGAAATATGAAATAAAGAATGTACGTAATCTTAGGGTCTTAGTAGAGAGTGGCGTGGAGCGAGAGAAAATAGCGAGGAGAAACAGTCTTGTAATACCCACCACCGCTGGGCTTTTACCTCGGAGAGAAACTTGAATATGCTACAAAGAGTAACATTGAATGTAATTCAGGTATTTCAAAGGATATTTGATGCCATAAATCCATGTATTATTATATATGAATATATAAACATGTTTTCTTTTCTGTTCTTTAACCCTTTATTTTTATTGTAGTTTATGGTGGAGTGATGATTGTCTTCAAGAAATGCTATGTAGTAGACAGAAAATATTCCTGTTTTTGTTGGACAAACTGTTCACTGCTAATCCCTGTATTGTTTAGTGTTTACATATCCTGTATATGCATGTCTGCGGTTACTAGTTTTACGGCTGCAAAATACCATTTATGAATGTAAATACAAGGCACACAATCACACATGTGCACACACCGTGGACATCTGAGCACAATAAGAAAACAAAGAAAACACAGATGAAGAATCTGCTTAAAGATTAAGTCTTTATGTACCTGTCAGCAAATCCCAAAGTCTAAGAATTTACACTTTACGTGTACATATTGTGGATGACCACAACATGTAGACAATCCAGACAAATCTCTCCTTTTCCACCAGTCCCACAGTTCTATTTTAACAAGCTGGAAAATGCTGGTCACTGGAATGCTGGTACAGAGGTCGTTCATGTTAGACTGTTGCTATGGTCCTGAGGAGGTATACACAGAGTGATGTAATATTTCCCACTGCCCCTTCCTCCCTCTGCCTCTCCCTCCCTCCCTCATCATTATTTTTCTCTTTTTCTCTCTCCCCAGTGCAATCTCATTAGATTGGATTGCCCCCTGGCCACGAGCCCCAGTGGCCATGTGGCGCTGCAGCCTCTCCCCCCCCCCTTCTTCCTCCCCTTCCCTTATACCGATTCCTCTGGAGTGGAAGTGGTCTGATTGATGTCCAGCAACCCTATATCACAGCGCAGCCATCCCTCTCCAGCTGGTGGCTTCAGTCATGCCATACAGCCAGATCAATTAGAGTGACCCCCTCTGTGCATACTGATCACAGTCTCAGAAACTGAAAACACATTTACAACTTACAAAACAACCCCTGTCTCAAGCGGCATGGTCTAGATAACGCTAGCGATTATTCACATGTAAGTAAATAATAATGATGACTTAAAGGTACAAGTAGCTAACATTTTGATGTTTGTTACGCCCACCACTCCAGACAGTTTGTCCAATAAAACTAGCTTTTATTTTTTACATGTTTTGATCCGTTCTGGCGGTAACTTTGTTTTTGGTTATTGTACATTTTCTGTAACCATTTCTACCTCATTTTTGCGGCATATTGTACATGAAAGTATTTATTTCATGTCTTTTTTGATGTCTGTTTTAAACATGATAATAATGTTCTTTAACTGTAATGGTCTACCTCAGAAAAGACTGTATTTTAAGAGAAGAGTATCACACAATATTAAACAGAATTTGTCCATATTGCATTGCGGTTATTTCTTTGTTTTCTTTCTCCCCTTTCAGCAGTAGAGGGACTGCAATTGACCAGAGTGCAGAATTTACATGATGGTGGTGCTTTCCATATGTACTTGTATCTGTAGCCTGGCTTGACCCCAATGTTAAGGTCGACACAGTTACTTAAACTGATTGCTAAATCGTTTCACGTAGAAACACACAGGACTACATCCAAAGGTTTTGGATTTGACTTCACACATTAGCAGGTAAAGTCAATGTGACAAACGAAATAGGTACATAGTGGGTCCATGCGAAGGTGTGCTGTTGTTAGATTTGAAACAAGCATTTTTGCAGTTGAGGCCATGTGTTGTGAGCGTTTATCTTTGTGCGGCTGAAAGATTAGAATGAAAGCCATGCATGTGTGTTTTTTATGTCTACATGCACATAAGTTTGCCAGCCTGCACGTGCATGTGTTTTTGTGTTGCGGCATCCAGAACAGCAACAGAAGCAGTGCTAGCACACCCCTGAGGTTTCAGGCCCAGCGCCAGAGCACAGAGGTCCTTCATCCCTGTCACTGTCTGTAAACAACTGCTCGTCCCAGCGGCCCGCCCTGTGCTATTTCTGGTCTTTCCTGACATCTTTCAAAGACTCAAAACTAACTAAGACAAGAAGTACATCTGAGAAACTCTGTGCCAAGAATTGAAAGTTTAGTCGAGGCATGAAACAGGATCCCTAGTTATGGATAGTGGTGTCAAAGCTGAGTTCAAAACATCTGCGACTGAATCCCAGTAGAACAGTAATGCTGGTGGTGTTGATGACAGAGTAATTAATGGTCTAATAATGATGCATAGCTCTGTTATAAGCACAACCTTGTTCTGAGGCCGCCCTTCATCCTCTGATGAAGGATAATTGTTTCTGCAGCTGTTTAAAAATTACTTCATTGTTAATAACATAATAACAGAATAAAATAACCTTGCAAAGGTGGAATAGACCATGTTGATATGTGACATTGGTATATGAGTTGAGGCAAATTTACATCTTCCATACTAACTTCACACTACAGGAAACGTTTTGACAATCAAGCATTGAATACACCGGCTGGAGTTTTTCATGTTTTTGTACTTGCAACAGTCACAACGTTGTAAAGGCTTTACCTCCACATGGTGGTATTGCTGTAAGAAAATGTGTAATAGTTGAACAAAGACACTGCTCACACTAACTCCTGCCTTCTATATACTTCCACAGTCTGTGAGTCACTTTCCATCCAGTAAGCAACTGAACACCAGTTTGTCCTTTTTGTCCTGAGTGAATTCTGTCCTGCAGGAAGTCAATCATGTTCTTCTCCCTGCTGATTGGAGGTAATTAGGCGAGCAGAGTTTGTAATTGGATAATATAACATGCTAATGAGCTGCTGTCCTATTTACTCATACTGTGGCAGTGAATAGCAAGACACAGCTCTGCCACACTTTCCTCACTGCGATACAGCTGTAATAAAAACTGATAGTGTTAGAACATTTCACAATAATTAAAAGAAATTATATTGATCAGAATAATTAGCTGTACATAGTTGGGTTTATTAGATGGTCAAGATTAGAAGAATAATTTGCATCATAGCACATTTTAAATAACTTGATGATGTCAAAGGTGTAATTGTAATAGAAACTAAAGCTTTTAGTCACTACATTGTACTCATGGATGCATTTATGACTATTTGGTATGTTTAGTGTTTATGTATTTGTTTTGTGCTGATTGGGATTGAAAAAGATTTCCCCCCATGCATTCAACTTAAATTTCTCCATCATTTTTGTTTTCTTACAGAGTTCATGTGATAAAGTTATTTATGGTAACAACCTTCATAACAAAAGGTCATTCTCTGAATCTCATTTCACACAGGCAGTCCTCTTGTCTACCTTTGCCGTGCTGCTGGTCTTACATTGTCCGGGTCTTGATACTGACAAGGTTGACATCAGAGGAGAGCTCTGACACAGGGTGAGTTAGGACTGCCAGCTGTTAGCAATCAAGTCTATTTTGAAGTTAGGGACACATGGACCCCCAGGGCCATAGCAGCAACTAGCCCAACCCCTCGCCCCCCCCCTCCCAACCCAGCCTACAACCTCCGAGCCCCCTGGTCCCACAGATAGCCCGCACAGCTGTATTGGTTCCAGATGTTGAAAAGTTGCAACAAGGGCCCTTTACCTAAGAGGACCCCAAAAGATGATGGCGGACCTGCACAGTGAGTGATAATGCAGCAAACAATAGTAACACAAAAAAATGATCTGAAGAATTTGTTTGAACACCAAACCTGCAACCAGCAGAAAGCTAAAAAGCTTTAAAGTTTTAAGTGAAAGGTTTTGAATAATATTGTTGAACTCTCGCCTTTGACAGAGGTGGTGCTGCATATTGTTTCAGAGGGAACACTACCACTGCAGACTGCCTTTAGAGACTCTGATCAATGTCATTTAACATGAGATATTGGCTGTTTCATCACAAACATTGGCCTGAATACTAAAGAGTTTAATCTTCATGGTAATTGAGACCGAGTCCATCAGCTCTGCAACATTTGGCAGTTTCGTACAGACTCACAAGACCTAATGAGAGAACACGAAAAAAATGAATCACAACCATCAGATGAAGTCTGCAGCTCCAAGACAGACGAAAAAACTAATCTGAAACCTGGATCGAAACTGCTCAAGTTGTTTGAAAGGAAACGGTCAAATCTTTGCAGCTGCATTGTTTCTGTGTTGGACAGGTCAATCAAAACTCTGAGGAAATTGGGTTTGACAGACGGAATGTCCTGGTAAAATATCTTGGCCTGCCCCCTCTCACATGACTAAAATGTGATCACTGGATAAATAAATAGTAAATAGGTATACTATATGACAACAAGCAAAGCAGAAGGGTCACTGTGAGAATGGCAGCATAATCTGATATTTATAGAATCAGATGAAGGAGTTAACATGAAACTCTTCATGTTTTGGTAATTTCCTTCATGTTGGGTAGTGTGCAGAAGATCTTGTGTGATCTTGCCATGATGGCACCTAATTCCAAACAGACTATTCAACTCATTGTAGATGAGATGTAATGCAGGTCTATACCTCCCTCATGTGGCCAGTCCAAGAAAATATTAAACCATAGGTATTACATGATTGTGCCATGAATCCATTCATATTAGACCCCAAGCGATAAGGCTATATAATAAATATAACAAATCATAAATTTGTCACAGGTGGCTTACAATCTTTACAGCATAAGACACCCTCCGTGCTTGGACCCTTGCAGCAGATAAGGACAAAGTTAACCAAAAAAACCATAAAAAATGTCCTGAGAAAGTCATAGTATATTATATCGAAAAAGTCATAAAAGTCATAGTATAGTATGTCAAAAAGCGTCATGACATAGTATGGTATGGCGTAAAAAGTCATAGTATGTCAAAAAAAAGTCTGAAAAAGCTATAGTAGTATGTGGAAAAAATGTGGTGGTATGGTATGTTGAAAAAAGTCATAAAAAGTCTCAGTATAATATGTCAAAGAGATGTCATAGTATGTTGAAAAAAGTAGTGAAAAAGTCATAATATATAGTGGTTTTAAAAAATTCATGAAATAGTCATAGTATAGTATGTCCAAAAAAGTCATATATCTACAATATCTACAATATGCGTAATTAAAGCTGGCACAGCAATGCGATAATGAAGTGGGTTGTCAGTATTTGTTGGCCTCCTGCCCATCCACACTGATTACACTAGAACCTTCATCTTTTGAGGAGGAATGTGTTTCTTGTATTAAAACAAATAAACATCCTGACTTTGATAGCTCCAAAATATAAAACAAAAACGCTTTTCTTTTAGTTAGTTCTTGTACTCCCTGTACATTAAGAGAACAACAAGAAATATAAATATAACATGTATGCTGGGTTCAACACCAAACAGAACAAAGATGAACACTGCTTTTCAAACAGCAGTTGAAGTGAAAGAAACTGGTCTTTTTAAACCTGGCTCGACGTAGCAGTCTTTTACATTATGAAAGTGCTTCATAAAGACTTATGGAGGACGAGTTGTTCGATGAAGGCCAAACAAACAAACACAAAAACATAGTCGCTCTTAGAATCTGCTGCATCGCAGACAACTCAGAACTCGAAAATGTTCGACCTCCTACTAGAACATGTACAACGGAGCAGCACTCAAAGTCGGAGTTCTATTGTGGTTTTTGAATGAAGCTTCAAATGTGTGTTGTCATATTTTATGATGTCACCACTTTGAAAAAGGGGGGGGGGGAAATGATTTATTGTTATTGTCGTTATATAAATGTATGTTTGTATACTGTTAGATTGCTGCTTTTGTGTTTTGGATCACAGTGACAATTTTATTTTTTAAAGGCTAAACGACAAAAAAATATGGATTGAAGCTGAATATTTTGTTATACATTTTTGGATCTATTGTTTTTCAATACACTTTGTCTGACACTCTTCTCTTACAGAGAGGACTGAGCGGCGTGTCGTGTAAACTTCCCAACTGTTATTGTATTATGTTTGCTGGAGCAGAAATTTGACATGTTTGCTAATTTCCTTTGAACCATCTTTTCTCGGGGAAAAAAAATCTGGATTAACTGGAAAGTGCGCAATTCATTTGCTTTGTGATGACTTGCACTGTGCTGTGGGGTTGTTCCCCTGCCACCCTTGCTGATCTGCTGGGACTTGCGTCCAGAAGTGTAGTAATGTTCGACATTTATATATATTGTTCCTTTTTTAAATGTATTTTACAATTCTTATCCTGCTAGTAATCCCCATTTTTGTAAAATGTATCCATCTGATTACGTTGTTTTTTTTGTGTAACTGAACCTTTTTTTGCATCCTAATTACATATCGCTGTTCCATGGAATCCGAGCATTAAGTGAAAGCGGCAAGCGTACGGGGGGACGGAAAGTTCCGTTTTTCTCAGGAATCTAATTTCTATGGGGGTGTTTCATTTTGTTCCACCCTCAATTTAATGAAAACAGATGGATTTTGGTGGTAATTAAATCTGGGGATAATATTTATTTTTATTTGAAGTTCAGATGGATTGCCTTATGAACTATAAACAACCTTTTGGGAGGATTTAACACCAACATGCTAGACGTTACAGGATGAATAAGTCCAGAGTACTGTAGCGTTAAACTGAACACAGGGAGAGTAACATAGTAAATATGTAAGGAATTGAAAGAGGAGCACAGAACACCAGAAGGAGAAAAAATATACAACAATAAACGACCTCACGGAACTTTAGGAAGTGCGTCACAGAAGGTCGTTCTTCTTCTCTGGTTTCGGCAGACTAGACGCTTTACTGGTGCATTGCTGCCCTCTACTGTTTGATACACGAACCTCTTAACGGTTATTTATATTTCTATAAAGCCTAATCCAACACTGTGCAGATATTCCATCAGTTTCCGTTTTCATTTCAATCCCTATTTCCAGATTGAGTAAAGCGTGCAGAGTAAAAACAGCTCCTCCAGGTGCTCACTGGTCTCTGAACAGCTTGCTTAATTTGAAGTGAGTAATTGTAGCACGGTTTGAGGATGTCTTACTTCTTCTCAAGCTCCACACTCACATTTGAGTTTGTGTTAATACAGTATGGGCCTGGAGTATATAATAAACATGTATATTGAAATGTATATGAAGTAACATGCTGAATTTATATGTCCCCATATATGTTATATATCTGTAATAGTTTTAGTTATTCCTGCATATGCTGACACGTGCTCCTGTGAGCTCACAAATTGAAATATATTTTAATTCAAGCAATGGAATACACTTGATCATGAATGTTTCTATGCCCATACATTTCCGTATAGACCCATTCCATCAACAGACTAACATAACACATTAGTATGAGGTCACAGAACGCTAATGTCCTGAGTGCCATTAATGCGGATAGGCCTCGTGATTTTCCGGCAATAGTTGCCGTTGGGATGATGTCCGACTTGAAGACACTGCCATTAGCAGATATGGTATCATGTGTCTCAGTACAGTCTTACTGGAAGTTACAGCATGTAGTAAAATGACTCAACATTACTCCGCCTACGTCTCGTTCTGTGGAAGGAAGTTTACCAGGCCCACTGGAATCGGTTGTAGTTACTAAAGGTGGCACTTAAATGCCTATGTGCTTCCCTGTTTGTCGTTAGCCGGTCTATTGTTATTATTATCTACAGTCCTGAGACGATAGCCGCAGAGTGCATGCTTTAAGCGCTGTAACAAAGGCGAAAGTAGGCTAAACCAGACAACGCGGACTTTTTGAGGCAAAACATACTGTAGCTGTTGCGCACGAGCACCCATCCGTGCACGGTCTCTGTCATATTAATCCTACTAAACGGCAGCCCTGTAGCCTACGACTGGACCGCATATCTTGGGCATGAGGGAACTTGAAGGCAGGAAATAAAGCGCGCTCCTCCGCTACTGGCACATCGTGTATAACAGGGAAGTAAACCAAACCTTTTTTCTGCGCTGCTGAAAAGTTGTCCGTGCTGAACCGCTCGGTGTCGGTGCTCTCAGTTGATTTCTCCTCGGTAAAAACATTAAAACGACAGTAAAGACCCAGCTCTTAAGGGACAAACGTTATATTTAAAGTGAGGGATGGAGACAGGACATGCTCAGTAGTTTATTCGGACTGGCGGAGTACTTGTGACACAGAGGACACCAGAGCATATTCAATGGTTGAAATCTAAATTTAACTGAAGGTAAGTGTTGTTTTTTTACTGTACAGATATGGTTTTGTTAAAAGCTGAGGAGGAGGCATTGTCAGTTGAGAGTTGAGTGTAATATATGAGGTAGTCTGGGTCGCTGTCATGTTTTGGTTACATAATAACAATTGTTGCAGGATGTATGTGGGCCTGAAATACAGCCTTATATCCTTTAGCAGTTATGGAAACCCACATAAGTGATTTACTTCCAGCTGTTAAAAAAAAGAGGCTTAAGTTGCGCTCTTTACTTACTTTTGTATTTATTTAGGGATATTGCACATGAATCACCATTTCAGAGTTAGCTAGAGAGCAAATTTACCGTCTGTGGTCCTTGGGCAGGTTATTACAAGTATGTGGCCTGATATCAATACAATGCTACAGCAAGGCACCTCTGTACAACACTGTGCAGCAGAATAAAACACAATAATGATGCAATACAACAAAATACAAATATCAATTTCAAAAGTAGCAGATATGAAAAACAACGAGAGTGCCAGAGGTAAGGTAGTATGTTTACTCATGATTGCAGGTGTGGTTGCCGTAAACCATTTCTTAGTTTATGTTTCAAGGTAGGTTATTAGTGACCTCTCTTAAACAAATAGGAAGACTGTTCTAGCGGGTGGCAAGAGCAGTTTCCTCCATCACCCCCCCACCGCCACCCACGACCCCACCCAGCTCACACCGGACAGTGCTGAAACAATCATAGTCAATAACACGACACTGTAACCAAGCACATTTTTCACTTTGAAGCCAGATGCCTGTGCTTTATCTTGTTTTATCTTGTATATATTTATTTAATGTCTTGTTTTTAAATCGTCTTGTCTTAATGTTTTTATACACTTTTTAACTGTTGCTGCTGTACTGATGAGTCGCCAACTCAATTTCGTTGTATATTCGTACGATGACAATAAACGTCCTTATCCTTATCCTTATCCTTAACTTGAATTGTTTTGATTATTTATGCAGTCGCTGTGGATAGAAGCGGTAGAGTTTCCAGCACCAGAGTCCCTTTAGAAACTCATCTTACTGCAGCAGGGACTGGCATTCTTCCTTGACATAGTGCCACATCTGGATAACTAGATGCAATTTATATTCCTCAAGAATGTTTTGCTCACCAGTTGCGTTGTGGTCCTGCATATGTCTTGCCTGCATAAAATATCTGTTACAGGTCTACACTCCAGGCGTTTACAATTTTTCATCTTACTTTGTTTGTAGTACTTTGTTTACTGTTGAAGCCTCTCAGCGTGGCTGACTCCAGTGTAAACTTAGCTTTCTGTTTTCAAGTTGTATTGGACGATATGTTGTCCAGAATTTAATTTATTATCAACAGAAGAAGTTTAGTCTCTCTGTAATCTCAGAGACACTAAACTGCTTTTAAACCAAGCCATCAGTAACGTATTCCTCTTCATTCCTGACTTTCTTTTGGAAAAAGAACAACTTGTTGATATTATCTGTAGAAATTCAATCTTTGTCTATAATACTGGGTACAATTTGAATTATCAGCTCATTTATGCATATTGAACAGAATAACACCTGCCTTAATCTTAACTGCCAGTGTGGCGTTTGCTCAAAAAGAGTGGATTTGTTTTAACTGTAAATTAAGAATCCAGTGACATAACTGACATAATCTTCTTTTACTCCTTTTACTTGTGCAGTGCTTCTCTGATCATGGCTCAGTGGTTACGCATGTCCCAGATGTTACAGTGCCTGCCTGATGACACTATCAACAACCTCTATCCCCCATCCGCCTTCCCCATCGAAGTCAGACACTTTTTAGCTGAGTGGATTGAGAGACAAAGATGGTACGACACAAACAGATGTGCACACATATATTTTACATAAACATACACATGCATGTACACACAAACAGTTACACCAACGTGCTTGTATATATGCAGCGTATGGATCAATGCGTGTGTATGTTTACATGCAGATACTTTATATGCAGGGGCAAGTATGTATGTATGTGTGTGTGTGTGTGTGTGTGCTCACAGGGACGACTTTGCGCTGGAAAATGTGGAGCAGGAGAGCCAAGCTCGGGCTCTGTTGGACCAGACAATCAGCATGCTGCAATCGATTGCTCAGCAGAACGGCAACGTGGTGGACAGGATGAAGCTGATGCAGATCAGCAGGAACATGGTAGGGGAAATGTGTTCGAGAATAGGATTTAAGTTCCACCCTGGATCCCTGACAGGTTTCAATAAGCCAGTGTCGCTCTTCCTGCAGCTCGCAGTTGAGTTCAAATGCAGTTAAATGCAGTAACTTCAAGCCATTGTATTTCTAAGTGGCTGCCAGTGGTTGCAGCAGGTTGAATGATTGAAACCTCTGAAACCAAAGACAGGAAGATGATGTTTTCATATGCAACAAAACATCATGTTGCTCATGGGTAATGTAAAGTGTCTGTGGAGCTGTAGAGAGAGTGAGAGGTGCCCACAAGTACAAGTGCTTCCAAATGAAAAATAAAAGCCTACATACATTCCACTGATCACAAGATACCAAAGAAAGAAGTGAATGTCTCTAAAGAATCCAGAATAACCAATATAGCAATCTTTACATATTTTTGTTGCCAGAAGAAATGTATTGTCATTAACTGGAAAAAGACACTGCGTACTAGTTGCTACACAGTGACATTATAAACTGTTTTAAAAATGTGATAAGATATGTTCTTGATTCACAGACTATGTTTCAGCAAGATTCTCTACAATTTACTGTGATGGTCAGGGAGATCCTCACAAAGGAGAGGGTCCTGCTCGGCACGGTAAGGTCTTTTAACAAATACTGCCTGCCCTTACCCAAATAAGCTGTCTTATCATTTTGTATGACCTAGTTAGGCATGATCTCAGAGTGTTAATTATAGGTGAAGAAAGAAACAAGTTGATGTAATTATAATTACATAGACAAACAGGGAAAATGCATGCATACTACTTAGCAGGCAATAGTCTTACAAAGTGCTATAACAGTGGTTTTTAAATTCAAAAGGTATACTTCCAGATTTGGAGACATTTTTAAGGGAAACATTTCATTGGAGTTGAAACTTGCCCTGAGAAAGTTATGACGATTTATTTAAAGTATGCTGTGTTAACAGACACCAGTTTGAAATATCTCCTTTGTGGCATATGTGTTCAAGGATCTGAGATCCGCTCAGATCAGAAGAAGAAGAAGCAGCAATACTGTAAGTGTATTAAGTGCTGTTCCATGTTTTTAGCCCGCTCAGATGCCCAACCCCCCACAGTTCCAACAGTACCCGAATATAGAGTCCTCGTTCCCCAACATGCAGGATGTAGACCACCTGGTCCTGAAGGTGATAGAGGTCCAGGACATCCGACAAAAGATGCACCAGCTGCAAGAAGAGCTCAACTGGGAGAGGCAGAACTATGAGCGTTTACAAGGTATGAGACACAAACAAACACAAACACAAGGTAGACTGAACACAGATATTCTCTTCAGTAACGCCCTGCTTCGCATTCACATATCTAAAATATTATGAACAGCCACTTTGTAGCAGGCGCTAATAATCTCTAGTGACACAGCTGGAGCTTAATCAAGTACATTACCCATAGTAACTGAAATTGCAGAAATAGGTTATTTTAGTTTATCTTTTTCAAGATTACTTAATGTTTCATATGTTTTCAGTTTAATTTAGTTTCCTTTTATGAGCTCTCTCGCAAACTTTGTAGTGCAGTTTACATTTTGTATTTATTTATTGATGAATCGAGACAATATTCAGCAGATTAATCTATAGGGGAAATAATTGTTAGGTGCAGCCCTAATAAGTCTTATTCATATTGACTTCTGATTTTAGACTTCTGATTTAGAATGCAGGAAATTCAGTGACATCCAGGTTTAAATGTCAGAAAGTCAGTTGTGTAAAGTTTCAGGATGAACAATGTTGTTGACATGAATTAACAGATACAGCTGAGAGTCACTGGTGTAGGAATGAAACCTGACATTACGCCTCTGAATGGCATGACAGAAAGGTAACATGTTAATATAATGTAAACAGTGGTGGGCCAAGAATGGAGGAGCCCTAAGGCTCATTTTCTGTTTTGCAGATAGTTTGTTCAAGTTTGCATAAATTCACATTAATGTGAGATTCCAACTAACTTTTAAATGCCGCTGCCAGTGCTACCACTACTACCGCCGCCTTTTTTGGTGCTTCTTTCTTTCCTCTACTCTTCTACCCTTCGTGTGAGTTCATTGCCTTTTTGCGTAATTCTGCTCAGTTGGAAATCCCTTGCTCCTGCTCACATGCTATTTATGGACAGTGAAATCCAAAGATAAAAAAAGATGTGTATAAAAAAGGTCAACAGAGAACATCTGTCTTTGCATTCCAGTCTGTGTTCTTGAGACATACAGTGGGTACAGAAAGTATTCAGACCCCTTTAAATTTTTCACTCTGTTTCATTGCAGCCATTTGCTAAAATCAAAAAAGTTCATTTTATTTCTCATTAATGTACACTCAGCACCCCATCTTGACAGAAAAAAAAACAAATGCAGAAATTTTTGCAAATTTATTAAAAAAGAAAAACTGAAATATCACATGGTCATAAGTATCCAGACCCTTTGCTCAGTATTGAGTAGAAGCACCCTTTTGAGCTAGTACAGCCATGAGTCTTCTTGGGAATGATGCAACAAGTTTTTCACACCTGGATTTGGGGATCCTCTGCCATTCTTCCTTGCAGATCCTCTCCAGTTCCGTCAGGTTGGATGGTGAACGTTGGTGGACAGCCATTTTCAGGTCTCTCCAGAGATGCTCAATTGGGTTTAGGTCAGGGCTCTGGCTGGGCCAGTCAAGAATGGTCACAGAGTTGTTCCGAAGCCACTCCTTTGTTATTTTAGCTGTGTGCTTAGGGTCATTGTCTTGTTGGAAGGTGAACCTTCGGCCCAGTCTGAGGTCCAGAGCACTCTGGAAGAGGTTTTCTTCCAGGATATCTCTGTACTTGGCCGCATTCATCTTTCCTTCAATTGCAACCAGTCGTCCTGTCCCTGCAGCTGAAAAACACCCCCATAGCATGATGGGGGATAGCCACCACCATGTTTCACTGTTGGGATTGTATTGGGCAGGTGATGAGCAGTGCCTGGTTTTCTCCACACATACCGCTTAGAATTAACGCCAAAAAGTTCAATCTTGGTCTCATCAGACCAGAGAATCTTATTTCTCATAGTCTGGGAGTCCTTCATGTGTTTTTTGGCAAACTCTATGCGGGCTTTCATATGTCTTGCACTGAGGAGAGGCTTCCGTCGGGCCACTCTGCCATAAAGCCCCGACTGGTGGAGGGCTGCAGTGATAGTTGACTTTGTGGAACTTTCTCCCATCTCCCTACTGCATCTCTGGAGCTCAGCCACAGTGATCTTTGGGTTCTTCTTTACCTCTCTCACCAAGGCTCTTCTTCCACGATTGCTCAGTTTGGCTGGACGGCCAGGTCTAGGAAGAGTTCTGGTCGTCCCAAACTTCTTCCATTTAAGGATTATGGAGGCCACTGTGCTCTTAGGAACCTTGAGTGCTGCAGAAGTTCTTTTGTAACCTTGGCCAGATCTGTGCCTTGCCACAATTCTGTCTCTGAGCTCCTTGGGCAGTTCCTTCGACCTCATGATTCTCATTTGCTCTGACATGCACTGTGAGCTGTAAGGTCTTATATAGACAGGTGTGTGCCTTTCCTAATCAAGTCCAATCAGTTTAATTAAACACAGCTGGACTCCAATGAAGGAGTAGAACCATCTCAAGGAGGATCAGAAGAAATGGACAGCATGTGAGTTAAATATGAGTGTCACAGCAAAGGGTCTGAATACTTATGACCATGTGATATTTCAGTTTTTCTTTTTTAATAAATTTGCAAAAATTTCTACATTTCTGTTTTTTTCTGTCAAGATGGGGTGCTGAGTGTACATTAATGAGAAATAAAATGAACTTTTTTGATTTTAGCAAATGGCTGCAATGAAACAAAGAGTAAAAAATTTAAAGGGGTCTGAATACTTTCCGTACCCACTGGTACGACTGGTTGCAATAGAAAATGGCTTTCTATTAAAAAAAAATACTTTCACAATTTACAGTGAAAGTATTATCCATATCAGCTGTATATGGCCAAGCTTTCTTTATTTTCAATGTAATGTTCTTTTCTGCCTGGCCTTATCAGGCCTGGCCTGTGTGACTGACGTGCTCACGTGTTGACTTGTTTTATCTGATTTCTTAAGAAGTTTTAATTTTCTTTCCTCATTGTTCCCCAATATAAAATAACACCCATCCTGTCAACTGGATGATTCACTTTTAGTTATGCTGTCTTGTCAGAACAAGAAAAAAAAAGTAATTATTCTTTCCTTGTCAGGCGTTCAAAAGTTGTCACTCACAATTTGTTTGTCTGCTTGTTCATTTCTGTTCGTTTGGACTCAACATTTGATGTTATGTATTGTTTGAACAGGGCCAATTCAACAGAACGGACTTGATCACACAAAGTCAGAAATTCAGAAACTCCAGAATCACATCCAGAAGCTGGAGTACAATGTGAAAGCAATGGCCACGGTGAGCTTGGCAAAGGCTTCAGCTGTGTCTACCAACATTACTGGGACCATAGGGGGATATTAGTTCTTTTTTTACAAAGATTTCTGAAAAAATTAAGCTGCACATTATCAAAACACTGTAGATTTTCAGTCAATAATCAAATGGAAATGGTAAACGTGTAGATTCCGTGTAGATTCCAACCACTCTAGTATAAGAATGTGCAGCTTTTCTGTATCTATAATTATTAAGAAATCTCTTCAGGTTTTTTAAATCCTGAGGTCTTTGGAATATATGGAGGTGTGTAGTATTTCTATGTTTCTATGCATCTGTGTGTGTCAGTGTAACATGTTTGGCTGTTGGTTGTTGCAGAAGCGTTTCCAGCTGCTGAAGGAGTGTGTTGATTGTTTGGACCAATGTCAGACCCGACTGATCAGCAGGCTGAAGGCGTGGAGGTGGGATCAGCACAAGGCCACCATCGGACAGCCATTTGACGAAAACCTCAACCCCCTACAGACCTGGTGAGGTGCACACCCCTCCACTTATTACCTTTTGTATTGACTGCATCTGTATTGTATTGCTGTTCATCAGCTTTCTGTGGGAGTCCATGGCTATGAGGCAGGAAGGAATTCGACAACCAGTCTAAAAGTATTTGTTTGATTGTAGATACAATAATTAAGTTGTATTCCTTGGTAAAAACATCATAATGTATGACACGATCGTTATTACAGAGGCATATTGTACTGGCTTTTGCACTTTCTTCCTTGCTCCCTCACCATCTTTATACATCTTCTCTGTTAGGTGTGAGCAGTTGCTTGGTGTAAACGGGAAGCTGAGACAGGAGTTGATGCTGATAGGGGAACCGATCCCAGAGCTCGAGGAAAGGCTGGGGAAACTTCTGCAGGTTCTGATTCAAAGGTAGCACAGCACATTGTTTTCTTTTATATATTTATATTCTTCTTATTTCTATTTCTTACTGTCATACATCTTTTAAAGCTGGAAGATTTTTTTCCTCACTCATGTAACTGATGTTTCCTTCAGCTCTCTTGTAGTGGACAGGCAGCCCCCTCAGGTCATTAAGACTCAGTCAAAGTTCTCCACAACAGTGCGATATCTGCTGGGGGAAAAAGTTGCTCCTGGGAAGCCTGTGGTGCTGAAGGCGCAAATCATTAATGAACTTCAGGCCAGGAACCTGAGCAGTGTACCTGGGTGAGTCATCTACACAGCACAACATGGAGGACTGCACACGGTCAGGGAAGAGGAGAGCAATTAGTGCACATTGCTGACTGGTTTTCATGGTATTCAGTACTTTTTCCACCTGGAGTGTCTCTTATCTCTCCAGGCTCAAAGGCTACAGCAAGAATTAACCAAAGATAACAGAGCAAACGTGGAAAGTCAGTATTCAGTGATGTAAGCATGGGTCAAAAAGCAGCAACGTCAGCCAAGGAAGAGAGAGCTCCATGTTAAAGTTGTGAGCTTTTAAACCCTAAACCACACCGGCCCAGGTGTGGATCGTGAAGCTGAAGACGACCAGTTTGTGTTAGACAAAGAGGACACAGGGCCACCTAGTGGATTGGTCATTGTTAATTACACCATTAGCCAGGACTATGGGAAATTTCTACCTCCTAATTTATCCTATGATTTAATTCAGTGGTATTTTTTTTAATGTTTCCTATTTAATAATCGTGGATGGTTTTAGTTGTACAAAGGTAACGTGTTAGAGTAGCTTTTTAAAAAAAAAAGATATGCGTAGCAGTGTGGAGGATCTATTGTCAGAAATGGAATATGATAAAACTATGTTTTCATAAGTGTATAATCACCTGAAACTAACAATAATTGTGTTTTCAATATCTTAGAATGAACCCTTCATTTTTGCCGTTTGCACCGCCATATTTCAAAAGTAGCCCAGAACGTACAAACAAACACTGACTGTGAGAGAGAGGCTTTCGCATTTTTTACGTGAGCGTCGGGGTATTCAGTTGGTTGCAATCTGTAACCACACCGCTAGATGCCCCCAAAATCATACACACTGGCTCTTGAATCAGGAGCTTTTGTTTCCGTTCCGTAAATTGATTCCCTAAAAAATCTATTTGTGAATTTGTGATACAGTACATCATGAATGACTATCTTGGTTGTTGTTTAGTGTCTGATAAGCCAAAATTGTCAAATAACTCTTCAGAATGGGAGCAATTAAGGTTCTTACTGTATACTTATACAAGAGAAAAATTGATATTGAAACCTTTTGTAACCTGCAGTGATAATGTCGGGGAACTGATCAACAATACAGCCATCCTAGAACACAACACATCCAGCAAAAGCACGTGTGCCACCTTCAGGAATATGGTATGTACCGCTCTCGATTTCTCAGCCGAGATTAGATTCATGTTAAATCTTAACTAATTTAAATGTATTTTGGTGTAACAGTCCATCAAGAAGATCAAGAGAGCAGACAGAAAGGGATCAGAGTCTGTGACAGAAGAAAAATTTGCTCTCCTGTTCTCGACGGAGATCAACATCACAGGCTGTGACACTCCCTACAGGATACAGGTTTGGCCTTGTTCATTGTTCTGCCTGTTCTTAAACTGATTGTTGTATCCTGTTGCCTAATGGAAAGGTATTAATTTTGGCTTGATGATGATGTTTTTTTCTCCTTTATCACATTGAACACAGTTGCATTCAATGTTCTTACATACCATTCGTCAGCACACAAGCTTTGTTAAATGGCAACAGCAGCGATGCACTGGGGCTTACAACTACGTGGTCATACAACTTAAAAATGATGTCATTACTATAGATGATCTCACTGCCGGTGGTCGTCATTGTTCATGGTAGTCAGGACCACAACGCTTTGGCCACCATCATATGGGACTGTGCTTTTTCTGAACCAGTAAGTGTCAAATTATTAATTTCTCTGCTATTGCTTTCATGTCCCTTCACATTTAAGTCTCTGCTATCACCGATGCAGTTTGTCTGTCTGTGCTATTGTGAACACTGCAACTTCACAGAGAACTCATGAGGAATAGATTGTTGTGTAAATGTGGTCTACGTACAGCGTTAATGTTTGGTGCCTAGGCTCTTACGTCGTCAGTTGATCTTTGGAGGGATTCTCTACAATTGTTTAGATATTAATTTGAATTCAGTGAACTATAACATCTCAATAATACGTCCAATAAACCAACTAACAACAAACAACAAACGCAGTTGTAGCCTATTTGGAACACAAGAAAATCAAAAACAGTTGTACATTCCTGTAGTGCATTTTTGGAATTTGCATCATAAGAAATGTAAAAAAATCTCTGGGCAGTTAATATGGCCGACGTCTTAACATTAAACATTTTACATCTGTAAAACATTGTCAATCATCACCTTTGACCATGTTTGAGCACCAAGCACCATGATGTAAACACAGAGTCCACCTCCTCTTGTCCAACCGGAATCCCTCGGCTCTGTCCTGCAGATTGCAGTGTGGTTGAATGCAGGTGGAATAAGACAGAAAGCAAGCTTTAATAACCAAAGCTGAAACCAAATAGACAGGAATAGACAAAAACTGAGTGAGCAGGGAGCGGAAAGTATAAGCACAAATGAAAAAGAACCAAACTGAAGACAATCCTGTAAGGCTGAAAGGCAGGAAATCCAACAAGGGATATTAGTAACACCCTCAGAAATGTAGCGCTTCAGTAAACAAAGGCAGATGACCTGACAAGGACACAAGGAATCACAGACTAAATAGACGTGTAAATAATCAACGAATGAATCTGAATCAGAATCTGAACCGTTTATTTGCACATACAAGGAATTTGACATGGCGGATAGTGCATAACATTAAACAATCAACACAGTGTGACACACAGGTTTGGTGTAAAATAGGCAGAAAAAAGACAAAGAAAGGAAGTAAAACCAAACACTGGACACTAGAGGCAGGGAACTTCAAAATAAAACAGGAAATAAACAAAACAAAACCCAAGACCATGACAACGTCCATAACACCAATATAAAATATCATCCTCTACTGGTGATTTAAGTTTGCACAAAACCTATTCCGCATTTATGACACTCCATCAGTACTAACAAATATCTTCTGGTTCATTCATCAGACAGAATATTGTATGTAGCTTTATCAGTTTACGACGTTGAGCTGGAAGTGAGCCACAGACTTATGTTAATGGGCACTCAAGCTCTTTGGGTCTTGAAGGGCTAACTGTTTGTTGCTCTCTTTGCTTTGTCAATCTTAATGTTGACTGCAAATAGTTTGATGTGATCTATGACAAATACATTGATTTTTTGAAATGCCTTTCTTTGTTTCTTTCACTCTGGCTCTGACATCATTGTAAATGCATATCAGTGCTCTCATCACGTCAGCCTCTTTGTGGTTGTCATCAGGACAGAGTGCCATTCATGGTGTCGGAGCGCGTGCCATGGAGGATGATGTACAGCACTCTCAACAGTAAATTCACCTCCGAGGTCTCGACACACCACAATCTGGACCAATACAACCAGCACTTCTTGGCCCAGAAGATATTCGATAAGCCTGACTTTGCCGACGATTTCAGCAACATTTTGGTTACCTGGGCCCAGTTTAATAAGGTACACACAGGTGTATGTCCTCTGGCAGACACACACAGGCGATCATTCAGCCAAGTCTCAAAGTGCCGTTTCAATCTTACAGGAGGTGCTCCCGGGTCGACCCTTCACTTTCTGGCAGTGGTTTGAGGGAGTGATGGAGCTGACCAAGAAGCACCTGAGGGAGTACTGGAGCGAAGGGTGAGGGGACTCCCTATGCTATTTTAATATTAAATGTTAGCAACCTGCTACAGTCTGTTAATAATGACAAGTTTTGTTCCACTAGGCTGATATTTGGTTTCATTGGGAAGCAGCATCTACACCTGATTCTCAAAGACAGGCCCAACGGGACGTTCTTGCTTCGCTTTAGTGACTCTGAGATCGGAGGCATCACAATTGCATATGTGTCCGCTACTGAGAGTAAGTGTTGGTGTGGTTTTAACTGTGATGAAGCTAAGGTGCACACAGTAAAGTCAGTGTCGATATGGTGACCAGGGCAATCGTGCATCTATCTTTTACGTTTGTTATTTTTATGTGAAGGAATTTCAGGACTTGACTTGATACCCCATTTTGTGGGGTAGGGTGGTTGGTAGGTTGACTGCTTGTAATATACTGTATATGGATGTCTATTTACCCTCTAAAAGGTCACAATGGGATTTGTTTCCTGAAATATTTTTGCGCTCCTTTGCAATACGTTTTGAATTCCCTCTGATCCACAGAGAGAGGCTGAGCTGTATTAAGATATAGTTTAATGAAGTTGACCGCGGCTGGTTGTGACCACAGCGCAAGTGGGCGCACCCTCAGCTGTGACTGCTTAGCTGGAATTAGCTGTCATCCCATTGCAGCAAGATAGACAATTTACAGAGCAAGTTAAACAAGATCTCTCTCCAACTGCTGCCAAGGCATATTGACACAGCTGTAGCTGGGATTATAACTGAAGCCATGCCTGCACGTTGCACAACCTCCATGCATGTTTGTGTATATGCAGTGAACTGACATGGTTGTGCTGGCTGAGTGTTTTATTGAAGCTACTAAAGTAATAATTTCAACGATTAGGAGAGTCACATTATGCCACTGACACTCTCTCACTTATCTCTCTCTCTCTCTCGCTCACACAAACACACTCACACACACACACACACACACATATGCACTGACACATCAAACCTTTTTTTCCCTACTAGATGGAGGACAGAAAATCCAGAACATCCAGCCCTTCACCAAGAGAGATCTTGAGATCCGTAGCCTTGGAGACCGCATCCGGGACATAGACCACATAACATACCTGTATCCTGAATTTCCAAAACATGAAGTTTTCAAAAAATTCTACACAGGTAATTGTCTTCATGTCAGATTTATAGTCTGAAGCTCAAGTGAAAATGGACAACTAAACACTGCTGTTGTTTGATACAGAGCCTCAAGCGTCACCCGTCGGGGGCTACATCCCTGTGTCTCTCCAAACCAAAGTCGGCACGTAAGGGACTATTTTACAAATAAACAATGTCTTTTGATGCACTTAAAGTACAAGCATTTTAAAGGAACATGTCATGTTTGAGTGTGTTTGTTTGTGTGTGTCTGCAGGGAAGCTAGCTCAGACACACCCCCACCTCTGACACCCCTCCCAGAAAGCCCTCACAGTGCTGTTGGCTTCCCTTCGTAAGTGTTACGTCTACATAATTCTCTCTTTCACTTTCTCTCATACCACCAACTCACTGTCATTCATATTCCCTTACCAGCTAGCAACCAATTCTCTACCACTGGCAACATTTACACTGTGTTTATGTCTGCACATTTATATTTGATTGTCACTTTTTAGACCATTTTTTAGACAGAAATGAGGCCCAAAATGTAAGATGAACTCAAATTTGAAAAGAAATGTACCACCTGTGAAAGTATACCAATTGTATAAAATTGTACAATTGTTTAAATTGTATTAAAAGTAAATGTTGTTTTTACACAGAGGTCATTATGTGTATGTGTCTGTCTTCTAGTGTTTCAGAGGATATGGATCTAGATATTGACAAACTCCTCGAGAGTCTGCATCAGTAGGAAGATTTCCCACCAAAGTTGGTTTCGGAGTGCAAAGCAGACATCTGATAGAGACCAGAGCCCAAATCGTCTCTCTTACCTTCATATGAAAGGAGCACCATTGCTTGCACAGACTTTCTTCCTCCACTTTCATCATCCATCTACAGATTCGTCTACTTTTGAGTAAAACGAAATGTGATTATTCTGGTTGACCTGGTGCTATGTCAAATAGGAAATCATTTTAAGGACAAAGTCAAACTGAGAACAAACGGAAAGAACGAAAAGTGCTGTCATCCTTGTTGTGCACCTCTTTAAAAAGAAACCCTGTCTCACCGGGTGGTAGGTTTGTTGATGTTGTTCTCCACTCAGTGGACAGTCAGCCACCGGAGATTACTTTTGAGGTTATGTTGTCCTCTGTGCTTGTTGCATGTTTTCATGAAGAGGAAAGCATATCTGAGTAGTTTTTCCCTATTGTATATAACCCTTCCTTATGATGCTAAGCCTCAGCTATAGTATATTATACACTCAATCTCACAGTAACTCACAGTATGCATGGTAAAGACTTCATAACTCAGTCAATGTTCATGAGCCTTTTGTACATAGTGGAGATTAGGAATATGAAATGAACAATAAGCTTTTTCATCACTATTGACTGTGAAAGTATACCATATTGATCGACACTTATGATATAGCAGATGAACTGGTGATGATGATGGTGGTGAGAAATGAAATTTCAGGTTGATTTGGCGACACCCAACTGGTGGTAACAGCAAATGCGGTTTAATACTACAGGTGCCAGAATACTTTGGGCTTCAGCCCTTCATCTAACAACTTATTGTGGCTGCTCCTTCTTATTCGATTACTGCATTATTTAAAACTGATATGCTGTCAAAAAATCCCCAAAATGACCATTGTCTTGTTTTGCAGATGAATGATAGCGGTCAGTGTCAAGCTCACTGACAACACACATTTTATTTCCTATAACTGCTTCATAATAAAAGTCAACTTGTTTTTCGCGAGTTAAATGCTTTTAATGTGAAGCCACAGCAGTAGAAATGTTCGGTTTGCAATAGCAGTAACTTAATACAGCACGTTTTCGAGAAATGTTGCCACAGACACCCAGTTCCTAATACTGCAAATACATGAATGTTGCAATACTTTCATCAGTGGGCCATAGGCTCAATCACTATTGTGTTACCTCATTCGGCGATATATTGTGACTTTCATTTGAATGAAAATCTTCAAGATTATTAGGCTACTTTAAAGACTCAGTTATGTGTATTTTCTGTTCTATGTTTAAATGTTTAAAGCTTTCATTCGCTTGTTGCTCTTTTCTCTTAAGCATCCATCAAGTCCAACTAATTGCCCCAATGCAAAAAAAATGATCGGTATCTGCCTCCAGTGATACAACTCATAAATATAGAGGAAGTAGCCTAAATGATCAACGGTATATTTCCATACCTTTATTCCTATGTAAATTCTCAAATTGTACGTTATTTTATTTATGTACGGAGTCTCACATAACGTGCTAATGTGCAATTTGAACATTTTTTTTGGTGTTTGAGATAAAAACATAGAAGGGATGTAGAGTAGAGTAATTAGCGTGGCAGTCAATAGGAAACATTACAGGGTCAAGAACAATATCATCCTCGCAGGAGATGCAGAATCTTTGCTTTGTGGCAGCTTGCGTCCACAGCTGCATGTATATCAAAATGAATCTTCCTAATTAAACTTTTGGTTTCATGAGAAGCTTTGCACTACCTACCATCACTGTCAGTGTTGTACATATTGGTGGGTTACGTACTATGTTGCATGTATGTTTATAACCTTTTATATCTTGTGGATTCTCTTTTGAATGAATCACCGTGAGGCTATAATACAATCATATATCTTTAAACTGTGGTGACAAATAAAATCTTTTCTTTTTCAAAATATCAAAAATAATTTTGTGAATGTATTTACAAGAAGTGAGTTATCTTCCTTAAGCCGACCTTGACTGATATCACAACTGTTTGTGGCAATATTTTAAACACTGCAGATAGAGGAATATGTCCTACAAGCGGCTCTAGATTGGATTGCAACTTTCACTGCCCCTGTGCTTTCACAGAAATAACACCATCTGATTCGCAAATGTTTATGTCAATGGTTACTGGGTTTAGTTCTCTGAGGTGTCGTGGTTTTTTGATGGATGCAAATGTACCTATCCTGTTTAACACCATCTATTTAAATCACATGTTTTTCTACAGTCAGTCTTAAAGAAAAGAGACAAAGAAATGATTGGAAACATAAGAATTTTCTGATTTTTTTGACATATAAAAATAATAAATCAATGGCATTGTGATCGGGAAGGTATGTCTTGTACCATAAAGGCTGTTCATTGAATGAAAGCATATTGGTGTATAGCATAATTGGCATCACTTCCATAATCCATCAGCCAAAGAGGAGACATTGCATAACTAGCATATTATATTTCCTATCCATCCAGTTTCAACAATCATAAAATGATTTAAAAAAAAAAAAGAAAACTTTACACTGTACATCACAAAGCTTTTCCATTAGAACACAAACTCTAATTTCAACATGTCACTAAAATGTAAATTCTACTCAACCACTGCCAGGGAAATCACACTGAAAAAAAGGTTATGTAGAGGAAGCAGGAAGAGAATCAGCTTACATGTCTGGTTCAATAACTGCTCTAGTAAAATTTGTCGAAATGCTAACTTATCTCAGTGCCCCGTCCCCTTCCCTCCATCCCAGCAGCTTTAGATGTCCCCTCTTTAGAGCAGAACACAATGGCTGCCTCGTAAACAAAGGGAGGAGGTAGGGTGGATGAAGGAGGGATGGAAGAGAGAGGGGACGCCAGGCTAATGTAGAACTTCAAAGTTCATTCTCTCTTGTGTAGATTGTATGAAAAATAAAGGTGTACATTTATCACCCTGTACAAACACACTAAACCTCACGGTGACCTTCTCTCTTCTCCCAAATATCAGACAGGGGCTTGCTCAGCGCAGAGAAGAGAAGGCACCAGGTGTTTGCCAACACCAGCAACAAGCCACCACACCTCATGCACTTTCATTTCTAACCTCGCGTTGATGTTACAAAGACCCTTCAGTCGTGTCAAACAACACAATTCAACTAGAAAACGCTTGTTCCTCATGACAGCTTGTCAGGTTTGCTTTGTTTTTCCATGGCAGACACGCAAATCTGAAAGCAAACCAACTATCACACACCTGTACATAAATCTGTGATAAGCGCTGCTCTAAAAGCAAAGCTCATGTCAGAAAAGTCATTTAAAATGTAACCCAACACAAATACTGTATAAGTTGTCTAAATGTGATACAAACCTGCAGATTCCCCACTTGTAAAGCAATGGCAAATATACCAATTCAAGTGTTTGTCATGTCAATGAAGACTGAGCTCAGAAAAGACCAGATAGTTTTGTGTTTTGTGTTTATTTTGATATAAATATGAATGTGTGTGTGCTTCACTATATGAGACACCATCTCTACACTGAATGAATTTGGCTTTAAGACTTGACTCGCAGGCATAAATTATTTTCATCTGATATAAAAGAGGGATCACTCTAAACATAGAGTCTGTTGAACTTTTGCAGTATCAGTAAGGGCGTGGAAAAGGCCACATCTTTCCCGAAAATATGCTTGTATGATTAAAAAAAAAAATCCTTATACATTGTGGCAATGAAAAGAGAAAAATAAAAATAATCAATTAAAACAAGCACACACGCATACACATGCACAGAGACATGCATGCACACCCACTCTCAGTCTCACACAAACACACACATTCAACTAAAAAAAATGAATGTGAGCCAAATAAATACTGGTAAAATACAATACGGACATGTAATTTACCCAAAGTTCATTAAACAACACAAAACAAAGGGCAAGATCACACCGAATCAAAACGGAAAAGCATGCAGAAGTCCACTGCTCTACTGTAGTTTCACTCCTAGCGGACAAATTAGGGAGAAAAACAGAAAGAGAGAGAAAGTGAAAAAAAGATAGCGAGAGAGGCCCCTGTCCTGAGCAGTTATAGCCACCTGGTCAGCCAGGAGTGACTGACTCCCCACACTGCAGGGCACAGGGTGCTTCCTTCAGTGGCAAGTCTTCTTCTAACCCTCCATCTTTGTCCTGCAGTCCAAGGGGGAGGAGAAGGAGGAGGTGGAGGAGGAAGGTTGGGTAGAGGTGAAATCAGGCGAGATGGTCGGGACTCTGGTTTCCGCTACTCTGTAATTCGGTAGGTCCAGTTCTGGATGCAGAACAAGGATAGCAAAGGTGTTTGGGATCTGTGTTAGCATGTGTGGATGCGGGGAGGAGGTATGTGCACAGAAATGCTGGGTCGGTTGATGATGGACCGGGAACTGAGGGTGCAGATTGAGGGGTGGGGGATGGAGATGGGGGCGTCAGAAAGCCAATCTTCGTCTCCAGGCTTATAGGGCCTGTGTCTTGAGCTCGATCGGCTCTCCCCTGGTCTCCTGCTGGCCCTCAGCCTCTGAGGGTCGAATGCCCTTCAGTGTGGCGAGCCTCTCAGAGAGGCCGCGGACACGGGGGAACAGCATGAAGTCATACAGCAGAGCACCCAACGCACCACCAATCATGGGTCCCACCCAGTACACCTGCCAGAAACAGAAAGACAAAGGGCAGAATGCGTTAGAGTTTGAAGATGTCACATTACTACAGTTTGCAAGACTTTGAAGTGTATCACGATTCACGGATCTGATCATCTTACCCAGTGGTTGACAAAATTCCTGACCAGGACAGCAGGGGCGAAGGACCTTGCTGGGTTCATTCCTGCTCCAGTGTAGTACATCTGTGTGAAAGGCAGAGGGTAGTTCAGGGTTAAGACAGTAAATGTGTACATGTGACATGATACTATCGTTAGATTTTTGAATGAACCCAGTGAGCTGTGTCAGAATTCCCCCAGTTAGTTTTTACCCCGAGAAGATGCCCCATGAGCACAGAGAAACCGATGGCTAGGGCAGCAGAGCCCAGGCGTCCGTTGCGCCTCTCATCAGTCACAGCAAAGATGCAGACGACAAGCTGCAGGGTGAGGAAGACCTCCATGGTGGTGGCCATGCCAAGGCTGATGCCTGGCTGCAGCTGAAAGATGGAAGACAGAGGAAATTCATGATGTGAGCGCATTAATTAAAATCACATCAGCATGGTTTTAAGTTTTGTCAGACAAAATTAAATTGTTCAATTGTGAGTTTTTCTTACATATTGTGATTTTTGTAGTGAATGACCTTCCTGAATGTAAAACTTGTTAGGTTTAATATCTACATTGCTTTTCAAACCAGAATTGGTAACTATGTTCTGTGTACATGCAATGCGTAATCCGTATATTGTGTAATTTATAGTTGATTATCTAAATATTCAACAGTCAGTGTATTTAGAATACAGGAGTGAGTCAGAGCCAGTAAGCTTACTTCTAATAATGTACCTATCATTACAGTGACTGGCAGGTAATCTTACCGTGTTGAGAGCTAGGTTTCCTCTCATGTTGGTGGGCGTGACCCCGTACAGCACGGCAGCACCAGCCAGTGCTCCAAGACACTGGGCCACGATGTAGAAGAAAGCACGGAACAGAGACATCTGGGAGCCAATCAGGTAAGCAAAGGTAACAGCCGGGTTGATGTGTCCTCCACTGATGTGGCCGATGGACTGGATGAGGGTGGCAGCCGCCAGCCCAAAGCAAAAGGCAACATGGAGAACATTGTGGGGCCCAGTGGTCCAGCGGAGGGCTGCCCCCAGCCCAAAGAATACAAAGAACATGGTACCATAGAACTCGGCAAACACAGCCCTCCAGAAGGACATGGACCTGAACTCCCACATGGTGGCAAAAGGTCAAAAAGCAACTTCTAAACAATGGAGGGATAAAAAGTCAATAAAAAAACTAACTAAGCAACTAAAATGAGATGCTGTTTCTCCACAGTAAATTACTGTTTAAAACCAAAAAATTGCCCTCAAACAGAAAAAGCCTCTCTAAAGCTAAATGCAACAACAACTGCTCAACATGTAACTCTCATGCAACTGCGAACAATCTGCTGCTCTGAATTCGGATTTCTGTCATAGAGAGCTCCTTAGTGGAGCAATAGGCCAGTCTCTGTGCATCTATGTGCCAACCCCGCTGGTTGTTAGTAGAAGAACATAGATAGACAAACGTTAAGCATGTCCTGCAGACATTCAGCCTCTTTACCAGAGCAGTGGGAGCTCAGAGGCCTTTTTATAACACCCTAGGGGCCACAGCAGCCCCGCTGGGCCCAGGGGAGGGGCCAGCAAACAATAGTACAAATCAAAACAAAATCATTTAACCCTTTTCCTGCCATGACCTGCCTCTGTCTGCTCATTGTGGAAATTACTCTGAATCTGGACTAATGCAAGTTTAAAAGGCCCAGAAATAATCAAACTGGTCATTGATAATAGCTTGAACTTGTTCACGTAGGAAAGCTCCCCATATACCGCAATTTAAGGGTTACTTTCGAAATCCTGACTTGAGGTTGAACGTACACTATGTGGGAAGGACAAGGAGAGAAGTAAACTAAATGTATAATACTTTGGAGCATCTTTTATTTCTGCTTGGGGCTTTAACGTTTTGTCTTACTGGAGGAGGTGGAGATCTTGTACCACCAACAGTGTGGTTGAAGCACTAATACAAACAGATTCATCATTCATAACACCATGATGAGCTACCTGACCTGAAAATAGAGAGGCAGTGGAGATGTGGCAGGAAGCAGTGGGAGTTTTGCTTGATTTCCATTACGTTTGAAATCTTACAAGCACAGAATAATGTCATTACAGTGTTCACCTTTCACCATTTTTCCATGATTTTCTTTTCATTGTCTCCTCTATATTGTACCATTAACATTCACTCTAATCAAAGCTGGGATCACCAAAGCACGAGCAATGTCTCCACTTGTGCTCTGGATTGGTACAAATTCGGTTTGTGGCATCAGAAGTGATTAGGCACCGTTTTACTTTGTGTGTGTGTGACGGGCGGGTTTGGAGGCTCAGGTCGGATAAAGCGGTCGAAAATCCACAGTTGGAGAGGAAGAGGGGAGAGCAGGCCTGGCATTGAGCTTCTGCACTGGAGCATCATGCTGACCAGGGCAGTCAGAGGGCCGACCGCAGCCCTCTGAAAGGATTATGCTGAGCTCACTGCTTTACTCCTTTCATGCATAGAGACAAAACGCTGGCAGTAACAGTTTCTGCTGGTTTCTATGATCTGTTTGTCTTGCCATCACTGTTGAATCTGTGAGCTCCCTTGTCAATGGGCCAGAGTGGCTATATGTATTGGCCTCTGCACTCACACTCACACTCACGCTCCAGAGAGTTGTGTTGGATGAAGAATGTACAAATATAGCCAGCAAACATTTTTATCTCTCAAAAGATGCATCACTTTGAAAGTTGTGATTTCTCGTATAAATCTCACATCAGTCTGACATTTGGATGTTTTTTCCACCTCAAAACATTGTGAGTAAAATGTTCCACCAACATACGATGATGAAGAATAGTAGTTGTTGCTGGAGGAAAAAACTAACTTTTTTGATAATGTTGTCCTGATTCTGACAGTTTATTCGTTTGCCAGTTGGTGCACCTCTATTGTGATGAGTATTATGTCCTTCTCATGACTCCCCCTGTCAGTGGTAAGCCACCTTTGTTAAGTTAAACCCACAGTTTTGTTTTACAGGGGAGGATGTTGAAAAGGTGCTTGCTAACTGGTCTCCTTCACTCCATCATGAGCCTTCTTAAAATCGCCACCTGGAACGTTCGTGGTGTTCAATCGAGTGTTTATCATCAACAAAAAATTGAGTATTTATTGGACACTGACTTTGATATTCTATGTACTCAGGAACTCAGACTGAACACAAATAACGACGTTGATAATGTCTGCGCCATGTGGCCTAAGGGTAAATGTGTAATATCTATAGGTGAGAGCAAGGCTGATGGTGTCGGTATTTTCTTTAAGACTCATGATGTTGTTGTTATTAGAAGAAGGGACATTATTCCAGGCAGGCTTTTAATGATAGATTGCCTTTTTAGAGGAGAAAAACACAGAATAATAAATCTCTATACTTCTCCAGACAAATCCCAAAAAATTGGTCTTTTTAAAAAACTTAGAGAATTATTGTCAGTAGGTTATAAAATTATATTATGTGGTGATTTTAACACAGTTACTGAAGCCAAAGACAGATGTAGTACAAAGCCCTTCCAACTGAGTCCAGAGGGCAAATTTTTAAAACAAGTATGTGAAGAAACTAAATTAATAGATGCATGTAGATTTGTAAACCCTTCAGGGCATGAATTCACTAGATTTGACTCAAAAACCAAAACCCGTTTAGACAGAATTTATGTATCATCACACTTCAAAGCAATAAACTATAGAACCTTATTAAATGACTTCTCGGTGTCTTCTGGGACCTCAGCTAGTAGAGGCTTCTGGAAACTAAATACTCAATGCCTAAAAAAATACAGATTTATTAAAGGAGCTAAAACAGGAAATACAAAAAATAACACAATTAAAAGTTCTAACCAAATCTAATATTAAATTATGGGAAATATTAAAATATAAAGTGAAAGATTTCTTATTTAAAAAAAAAGAAAAGGTGCTTGCATTGTGTTTTCCTGTTCCCTGGGTCCGGACTGCTGACACCTACATAATAATAACATGCAGCCTCTAAACATCTCACACCAAAAGCACTGGCCTGCACTCACCACACAGTGGTGAGACCATGTATTGCAGGACATGAGATGAAGGACTAAAGCATGAAGTATTGACTTTGCTAGACTTCAAAGCTGCTGATTAAAAATCCTCAGCAGGGAATAATTATGTTCTACTTCATCAAAATGATCCTTTTGTATAACAACCTTTCATAACAGTCTTATTTCCATGAATACTCTATGGCCTTTAAAGACTGATACTCTTAATACTAGATACAATGAGCATCACAGAATTAGGAAGTGACATCTTTTCCCCTCTTGTATGGGAAAAATCCCATACAAGAGGAACACAAAATAAAAGGAAATCTACAACTTTCAGGAAATTCAGGCTTTCATTTCCTCATTACGCTCAGTATAGAAGTACAGAGGAGATGGGAATCCCCTGAAGAACCCTGTGACGTTAGAGAGAAGTGAGAGCAGACTGCTGTGAAACATTAGCACTACACAGTGGTAACAAAGTAACATTTCGCATTTTCACAGGAGTTAGTTTCAGGACTGGGTCGGTTTTTAAAGTGTGTCTTAATTCATAGGCTCACATGTAAATTGAAAGAGCCATCTGCAACAGTATTCATTTGTAATCGGCCCCTCTTCTTATACTGGCTGTGAAGAGATTCCTTCCTGAACGCGTTTCAATGTAGACGATGAGACAAAATCTATTCAACCGAAGTTAATATATGAGGCTTTAGCAGACTGAGTCAGATGGGTATTTTTGGAGAGAAATTCCCTTCGGGTTACTGTTGCAGCTCAGCAAAGAAGTGCTTTGAGGGGAAACAGGGATATTTTTTTTTTTTATACAAAGATGGAGAAGTTTGTCATATGTAATGAATAATAAATCCTTCCTCGGTGAATACAAGACGTCATTGATGAGTTGAACTTGTTTGTAAGTGATGCTTCAATACTAAAGCCTTGCATTTAACGGTCTGAAAGAGTTTATTAAAAATGTATCCCACAGCATCAAAAGATGAACATGTGTTAAATCAAACACACAAGCTTAGTTCTAGCATATCTGATTGACAAACATTTAGAAACTATCATTTAAACTTTTCAGGAAACTCTTGGTAGACAGATATCTGCCCTCACCTCAGCATGCCAGAGGAGGAAAATTCATCTTTGTATCTGCTACAATGTTCAGATAGAGAAACTAACTCACCTTTGCAAAGGTATGATTATATGCTAAGTTTGTACCACTCTACCACAATGACAATATAAGATGTAAATTATAAGCACAAGCATATCTGTTTATTTTAAATGTTGAAATATGTTAAAAAAATTAAATCATTGTTAAATATTTGCAGATGTTGGCGTACATTATAAAACACATTTCAAGCAGAACTCCTGCTTTTTAAATTAACAAACAAAATAAGTGCATCTTACAATACAAACATTAAAAGGGGAAAATGTTCATTAAAAAAAATCTACTTTTTTGGAAAATAGGCATTTTGAGTTTTCTTTTCTTCATTAGAAATCACAATATTCAAATACATAAACAAAGAGAGAAGGTGTAAGACATCAGAACATCGCGTTACAGTCAATTAAGTCATTTTCATTTGAACATAATTGTCCATGCAGAACAGAACAGCAAAGCACAGCACTTTATGTCGCTATGGATCTCTGTTCACGTCTGTATTCAACAGTCACTCCCTCGAGGGGTTTCGCTTTGGAAACTGCGTGGAGATGAGGTCTCTTCTCCAACATGGCTGCCCAACTCAGGTCTAGTGTCTCTCCAGTTGACTTTACCTCGCTATATTTACTACTGAGGTGGCATCCATGTTCATTTACTCAAGGTCGGGCATTTCTGGAAGAGAAACAAAATGAAAAATGTGACTTTTGTGAGAATGTGATTAGATTTAATCGTAAAAAATTAACACACCGAGTTAACCACTGATTAAATTAAATGAATTCTACTTCAATAACAGACCTATACAATCATCACCACTACATGGGATCATCTTTTCCCCAAACATTGTATCGGTTTCTTAACAGATCTTCAACAGCCACATTTGTATGAACTTAGCACTTCCTAGCATCCCGTCCTCACCCTATGGGATCTAGTGACTACTGATAACAAATGACTCGACAGCTCTTTTGGAATAGTACTCACGTTCATCGTCACTGTCTGCAGATTCATGCTGCAAAAGAAAGCAGAAACTAGAGTTACCACCTCGCCCTTGCATGCCTCCGCAAACTAGTCATGTTGCAGTTTACATCCATATCTGTCCAAAATGTCATCACTTCATCATTTTATGGCCAACAACGTGTTTGTGCAGTCAAAAGAGACCGTCGACCACCAAAATCGAATAAGTTCAACCTTGAGTGCAGCGGACTTTTGTGGCAAATTTGAAATACATAACATTCCCTCCAGGAGTAGCTGAGATATCACGTTCGTGAGCATGGGACGTGCGTACGTACAACCTGAAAACATACAGCCTCCTGCAACGGCTGTTGCCAGTGGAGGAATGAGATCATACCTCTTCTCCTGCACCATCTAAATCAGGTACATCATCCCTTCCAATTGTGTTCATCATCTGGGGAAATACACAGGTGACAAAGATCAATGTCAGCACTTATCACAGTATCTGGTCATACTCACAACCTAGCATTGTGCATGTTCAACGTGCTTACCTCTGAGAATTTGTCAAAACTTGACAAGTCCTCATCTGAGTCATCCTCCCAGTCTTTCCAATTATTGAAGTCCACACTCAGCCAGTTGCACTGAGAGAGGATAGATCCATGTTCAACTAAGTCAACAGGTTTTTACAGCTGTTTTCTAATGCTGTTATTAACCTAGCTGTATAGCTGGGTGTATTATTACCACCATTCTTGGAAATAAGAATTTTCATGCGTTTAATCATATGTACCAGGAGTAGGCACACAGATGCAAGTTTCATTAAGTATCTTAATTAATTTCCTTAAATTGTTTTGTTTTTTGAAGAATGAAAATTACCTTTGTCTTGTCTTTAGTAAGTCGCGGCCATGATTTCCCAGCCTCTGCTTTTCGTAAACATACCAATACAGACCTGTCAGTGCGTCTGTGTTTTGAGACCTGAGTGGAACAAAGAGTGTGATGAAAGCTTTAAAGGAATAAAACATGTGGTAGAACTGCAACTATGTCAACAGATGACAAACATACTTTGGGGTCAATCTCCCCGAAAAGGTCCACTGTATTCTGTTGTTTGATGGTATCTGTTCCACTGAGACAGCTGTAAGGTAAAGAGAAAAGAGGCTGTGACATTTCCTTTGTAACAATATGTGTCGTCATCATTCCATACCATTTAACGTAATATTAATGCAACTTACCCAAAATCAAATTTAGACTTGTTGAAATGTACTTTCACATCTTTACTGTCCTCCACGCAGAACTCTACAAAAACAGAGTCTCGTCTGTCGTACCACTTGGCTGTTGCAGGCTGCCTAATGACACAAAGAGGGAATAAGGACATGAATACAATCCAACGTCTCCTATGCTTCATTCTAATCTGACATAGTAAATAACCAGGAGCTGAGAGTGTCCGGTTACTAATATAAACTGGGCATGTCATGTTCACAGCCAAGGGGTGCTTATCTGGTGGCCCACGAGTACAGGGTGCAGTAGATCTAAGGTCACGTTGTAACTCATTCATTCTAGATTAGCACGAGAACCTCTCTAGTATTCTTCAAATCTTTACCTAAAAGCAATATGCTTAACATTTCCTGCTTTCTCAAGGAAACACTTTAGAATAAGTCCTTTAAACAAAAAGGTGAACCTGCTGATATTACTTTACAGGCAGTATTATACGTGTGTCAGAGCAATAATTAGATTAGCATGCTGAAAGGAAAGCTTAATAGTAAGCTGTGTAGTTATTTGAACCACAGTGAGTAGAACAATATGGAACTGGATGAGGGCGACGTGTGTAAATTGGCGTCAGCTTACATTAGCTAAAGTAAAATCTTACAGGCTAATCATGACACCACACTTTTCCAGTGCCGACATTAACATTACCCTGGTGTTGCTTGACATTAGCCTGTTAGCTAACGATGAAGGAGCTGAAGCGCGTAACGTCTATGACAATTAGATAAACTACAGTGTCAGTGGGACGATGTGGTGTAAATGTACACTAGGACTGAGGGAAAGTTAGCTGCTGGTTGGTTTAACTGCGTCTCATATTCTTGACAGCCGTGCAAGTACCGCTTGGGCTAACTCGTGAGTTTAGCTAAATTAGCTTATATTAGCCGGTTGATCCTCAGTAACACACTACGAAGACTTGTAGCTACTCAGCCATAACCGTATACGACAACATAGTAAACCCGAAGACTTACATCTCTACTGTTTCAGCAATTAAATTCCCTCGTCGTTCCACGACCTAGCTAGATTACTGTTGTAAAGCTGTGGTGCCCCCGGCAAAAAGTGATAAGTGAAACCTAAACAGTTAACTCTAACGTTCAAGATAGATGCGATAGTGTCTTACCAAACATCGCGTGATTTCGATTCTCGTGACGTGGTTTCAACCGCCTGCTACGGGCGCGTGCACGGGTGCCACAGGCCGAAGACGTCAGAGACAATTCCAGAACGAGAGTGAGCTGACTGTCTTCCAGAGCAGCACAATCGCGCCACTACCAGTCTCGCTCCGAGACAGTGGAAAACTCACACCAACTGATGATTAAGAAGGTGACTACCTGATAGTTGTATGAATACAATCATAACTGTATTTAATTATGTCTATAAGTTGTCAATAACAGGCTTCCTTGAGTCCTTTAATCTTTGTTGTGTGGGGGCAAATCAGATCCCTTAAATACAAGTAGAAATAGGTTACCACGCTGCGAAGCATTGACATGTTTTAAAATGTGAATGCAGCCTTCAAAAGTGTTATTAGCTAAATGCACTAATCATGTTAAAAGCATGCTACCCAATGCAGAAAAATGGCCATTGTGTGTGTTATACCCTACTACTATATCAAACAATCAATCAATCAAACTTTATTTCAGACTCAGGGTCCATATAATAATATATTATTGGATCATTACATGGTCGAGGGGGAAGTAATTTGATATATTTTTATTGAGTGGTATAGCAATGCAATGCATCATATATTTTGCATGTATAATCTTAATTTGTTAAGTAGTAACTATAGCCATCAAAATGTTGTGGAGTAAAAAAGTACAATACTTGAATCTGAATTTAGTGGAGTCGAAGTATAACGTGGCAGGTAACAGAAATATTAACTACCTCAAATTAAAGGCAGGATTGGTAATCTTCAAAAACATTTTTGATAATGTTGAAATTCTCATTACATCCTGACATCAAAAAACAACCGGTGTCTGTCGCAAGACTGTAATAACCCGTCCAATCATTTTATTTGGCCTAAATATAATGATTGGACAGGCTACCTGCCTGCCTGCGAGTGTTCTGTTTTTGCACTCATTGCAACAGAAGTCTTATACAAGCTGCTAGCTTGACAGATGTGAGTCCTATAGCCGTGTTGAAGGTTTACGTTCATGATAGGAATGAAGGGACGGGCTGTCAGTTTTGCTGACTTGGGGACTTTCTTGGTAGATTTAGCCATTTTTGGAGCTAGTGCTGCTAGCTGCTTTCATTGGAAAATAGTTGGCAACACTGGGCTGGGTTTTTCAGTTGGATCATTTTTAAGATTTAGCCTACTCTTGCTAGTTTCTCAAAATTACCAACCCTGCCTTTAAACTTAAAGGTGCTCTGTGGATTTTTATTAATGTGTACATTCAGAACTTAAAATGTTAACTCACGATGCTACAGATAGGTGTATGGTGTTGCTTGCTAGGATAAGGTAGCTAAAAAGTCTTGGTTGGATTGTTGATGACCATCTACCTGAAGACCCTGTAGACTTGCCAGCACTCTTATGCTTCTTTTATTTCTGCGGAAAAGCTTGCGCTTCCACAGAGCTGCAGAGATGCCTGTAAAATGTGACTCCGAGCCTAGGATACCCATATTTTTTTTATTTTCTCTCTGTGTATGTAATTTATTGACCCTATGGTCACATTGTGTTTTTTATGCTTTTAAATTTCTGCTCTGTTAAGCACTTTGTGATTTTCTGTCTGGGAAAAGTGCTCTATACATAAATTTTATTATTATATTATTATTATAAAGCTACAAACTGACGGCCAACACTTGTCGCTGTGTGAAGGGCGTGATGCGCTACAATTCAAAGTTGAGCTAGTCTTAACATTTTCCAGAGCTCCAATGACGCTGTGAAACCTTCTGTTCCGTTCCATCTAAAAAAGGCAGTTCCCAGTGCTGTTTAACGACATAAGTTAACAAGCGCTTGAGAAACACTTTGATGATTACTCTTTGAAAATGTAGCTGGCCTTGATTGGCCAGCGTTTTGAAGCTTTTGTCGCTCGTAGTATGCACATAGCATAAAGAGAAAATAAATTAGTCAACAGCTTCAGAGTTGCTTCAGGTCACCAGTCCCCTTCAACAAGCTTCTGCTGATTTAGAAAATGTTGCGTACATTGACAGTATCATGGGCACAGCAGAAGACTTAGGGAAATTCAGCATTTGGAGAGGATGAAACACACATAGGACTTTTGCTAATAGTTACTTTCCCAACAGAGACTTGCACAGATGCAGTGGTGAAAGCCAAAGCAAATCCTTTCACAGCCGGCTTATCAACAGAATCCCCTTTCTTGCTCTTAGCCATGTTATCAGAGTAAATCTCAAGCTTAGCGATATCAGTTTAGGTCCCCCATGGGAGTGGAGGTTGTCAGATGCACCTGCTGCCGTGGTGGTCGACTTCAAGTGATTTTCTTTGTGGGCCAAAGCACTCAAGCAGCAGAGAAAGACATGGAGACTGACGGATGACTTTAAAACAATCAGGCTCACTTTGGGAGCCTCTTCAAAGACTTGGACTTGGACGAGAGAGAAGATAGGCTGAGAGGCAGTGTCACCAATATGAGAGCAAGTGAACAATAGAGGGAAGGCAGGAGAAGAGAGAGCAGCTTGAATAACAATGTTGGGGAGTTTCTGAATGCGTGGGACAGAACCAATGATGTCAGAGAGGATGAGATGAAAATATCTGAAAGAATAGGTGCTTGACTTAAATACGAGTGGCACATTATACATACAGAGGATGGTTTAGTGGATAGGGATTGGTTACTGGTGACAAAGAAATCCATCTTTCATTCCGCCTCTGACCACCTTGTGCCAGACTTGTACCATTCAAGGACTAGAGGTGGAGCCAAAACAATGGCAGGCCTTATGGTGGAGGGAAGACATTTTGGAGATGAGAGGCTGGAGGTAGTTGGCAGACGGGGTTTTTGTTGGCTGTAGTTGAAGCGCACAGTATAACTGCTCAGTCCCAATTTTAGCCTGTATGCAGGAGGGAACATGAAGCCCAGACGAGAACAAAATACAAGTTTTCAAGGTTATAAGGCATGTCAGCTAGGGATATTTAATCTCTATATAACTGGATATGTAACCTCTGTAAAGCAAACCGTACTAACAGCATCAGTCTCTAAAATTGATTTCTGTCAGTAATCTCACATTTGAAGTTGTATATCATCATTATCTACCTTATAATGCATCATTGCTTCAGATACAGTAGGTGAACAGTATGATTTGACCTGTACCTTAAAGCCACTGAAGACTGTAACTTAACAATGAACTCCTGAATTAGTCATCATGAAAGAAAATAAAGAGATCAGTGAAACCTGAATTACAGGAGCTGTCTGCAGCTACAATGTGATTTCAATGGGGAATTAACAATGGTTCGCTGCGCTGCTGTCCTTTCTACCAGTCATAAGCCATAATTTGGATTCATTATTGTGATCTTAAAACCTATTTTCCTTCTACGGTCCAGTTGGCTAAAGTCTCCCCACTGGCCTGATTGTAATGACGCCATTTAAAGAGTTAGTCGAGCATACTGTTGAAACTCTGGCTGTGGGAAAGAAAGAGTTTATAGCTTCGAATAACATAACTGCAAACGGAAATTGTTGATGTATTCAATTTATGTTGCACTGTTCAACGATACACATAATGTCACATGTCAGAGTCTTAGAGGGTTTTATTTACATGCTCGTATTGGTTGTACATTTTGTAAAATCTGAACTCAAACTAAAAAATTAAAAATTAAAAAACGAATTTACTATTTACTAACAAATTACAACAACACGATTTGATGATTATCATTTTTGCATCTTTTAATGAAAGAGAAAGAAAAAGAAAGGAAAACCCTCCATTCTCCCCTTTAAAGAGAAAAAAATCCACCTAACAGAATAAATATTATTTCTATAAGACTTTGCAACTCTTTTCTTCACAAGGTTTCATTTGTGACACCTTTCCTTCAGCAAAGAGACAAGTTAAAATCCGCAAACAGCAGAATCCTAGAGCTGCTCCATATACACTGAATAATGTAACAACCCCTGGGACATTATGACCGCAGCCATGGGGTCTGATTCACAGCTGGATGTCCTACATTCATGTAACACTCATCTGACGTAATCTCTAAAAAAAAAAAGGCCGACATAATCAGCCACTAATTCTCCAGCTTTGATCTCCAGCTTTGATCTCCAGCTCAGAGGCAAAGTTGTCTGTGTATGAAGATATTGACTTTATTCACTAACAGCAATAGAATAGCACATGGAAATGGGTTTTAGGGTGTGTATGGCTGCAATGAAAGACGTGAGTAATTTGAATTGCTGTCAGAAAAATGAGGCGAAAAGTATGATAGCCTCCAATTAATAGAAATAGGTTGCATTTCGATATTATGTTTTAGCTAATGTTGAGTTGGACAACAGGGAAAATGACTAAAACACCTCAGCAGTTTTAATTTAATGTTTATATGATGAGTGAAACCCCCGGATATTAGCTGAAGACGTTTAGCTAAATGCCAAGTTTTATTAAAATGAAATAAACAGAAAAGTTAAAGTATGAAACGTGTTTTGGGATATTGTGTGAACTATATTGCGTGATGTTGCTGGCTTAAAGCTCCTATAGCAGAGTGATCCAACGTCTGGGCCTTGACAGCCAGGGCCAACTGTCACCTCCTAAATCCAACCAAAAACCAAAATAGAAGGGGAGACAGATCTGAGCATGGTTCAGTGAAAGCCTTGCTGGTACATTTTGCTCTAGCTGCAGACTGTTACAGATTTCTACATTTTCTGATGCACTTGTGTCAGCAATGTCTTTTAATTTGAAGTGGAAAAACGAATCAACACGTAAAACACCTAAAGCAAGAATAACAAGTACTCACTGATTTCTACAGGATTAATAATGGCTTACTCATTACACAAGTGTATATGAATGAGGCTTAAGACATTCTTGCTATCATAAGGAGTTGAGAAATATTGTCATGATTGATTGAAAGATCTTCTGGATAGACTTTCCCAATCTGAAGTAAACCTGTACTACCTCTCAATCATGAGATGTCATAGCTGAGAGCACCAAAACAACAACCACCTGGATAACAAAACACGTAAAAAAAACAATATATTGTTGTTCAGTATGTTGGTTAAAACATCTCAAAGGTGCTAATATCCTGCGTGTCTAAGTTTCATTGTACCCTGAATTTTCCTGATTCTTGGTTGAACGAAATAGACACCAGTAACACACTTACTGTATAACACTGACTGACATTAGGATTGATGTTTTAGAGACTCAATTATCAGTTATCATTTAACTGATAATCAACCATAACAATCTCCAGCTAGTTTTATTCAGAGATGGATGGATGGTTAGAGTACTTTATAAATTCCAATGGGACATTGTAGGAAAGTCACACAAATCATGAAACAAAAGAAATAAGGATACTTGTAAAGGTAGGTAAGAAACAATACACAAACAAAATCCATAAATAATAGATAATCAACTGGAATAAAATAAAATGAGAATGTAATTTAAAAGCTATAGGACCAACTCAACATGTAGCCTATTGAGTGTACACGGTAACATGTGCAATATATTTGAAATATGTGTGCTAGAATAAAAAAAAAGCTTAAACCCAAACAATATATTCTGTTTCAAAAGTATGAACAATTACACAATGGCTGTCAATGAGTCGGTGTTCCCTGAGAGACAGCTTCATTTGCATTATAACTGAATGAGTGGGTATCCCCTCGATGGCGCGTAGGCTGGACTCTTGTGTGTGGTACTGTGTGGAGCGCTGCGTTATCAATAAAGCTGTTGATCACGACAAAAGTATGATTCACTCACAGCATGAAGAAGGAGGAAGAGGAAGAAAAAAAAAAACACAACCCACCATTTGTCAGCCAATCATGGCAGCTTAGTGACGAACTTCCTGGTTACACTTTCTCGTAGGTCCCAGTCCTCTTATTAATGGGTAGGCTGTGTTTGCTCCTGCACAGTCAACAGGGAGGACGCGGTCTGCAAGCGGCGGAAAAGACTCACAATGAGAAGAAAGAGCAAATTATCTGTCTGGAGAAAGCTGTCACACAGCTAGCGTGGTCGGAGCAAGATAAGAAGAGCGACTCCAAATGCTATTTGCTCTGTGTTACGCCTAGCCCAAGGACGTACGAGGCGGGCAAACACAGGCGAGACTGGGGACGAGGTGCAGGATTTGGATGGATTTGCCGGGAGCCAGGAAAGGGCTGTTGAAAACCTAAAGAGACATGAGCTGGGAATACGTTTGGGGATCATGTCTTGACTACAGAAGACTAATTATCCGCGGATAAACTGCAGCAGCACGTCAGAAATAAAGGCCTCCTCTGATGGAGCGCTGTGCTCTTTAATCCAGCCAGAAACCTCCCCGACGGGCGGCGACGAGCTATACGGCAAAAGGGTGAGGAACCCAAGTGATCAGGGGGGGGGGGGGAACCACTTAGCTAAATGTTGACGCGAAATGTGTTGCGAAACCGCTGAATTTCCTGTTGGTCCTGCGGAGACTGGCTGTCACAATATCGCCGAGCAGCTGTGATAACGTCTGCTCCAGTCCTTCCGTTTTTCTTCATCTCTCTTTCTGTTCAACAGGACGCTTTATACTCAATTGAAGGGATTTATGGGATCACAAGGTAATATTTCAACCTAAATAAGTGTCACTGTTGTGTGCGTGCATGTGGCTGTCGGTGGGCTTTAACGTTGTGCGCGGAGGACGGCGTTTAGTTCCCTTTGTTTACAGTCTGAATCTCTGAACAGCTGATGCGTCCTCAGCGATGCTGCCTGTTGTGTGTTTCGTTGACGTGCTGCTCGTGTTTAAGACGTTAGATTTACTTTGTCATGCACAGACACACTTTAAAAACTACTGAAATGTATCATGTTTTTCATTTGCATTGCCTGCGCTATTGGGCCACGTAGATTAAAAAGAAAAAGTAAAGCCACCACATCCATCTGAAAGAAAAACACTCTTGTAGCCACGTCTGAGCAAAAGAGGGCATTATTCCTCATCATGCATTTGAAAATAGCAATATGGACAAGTGCATAGCAACTTCTCTAACGGGATTTCCATTCACACAAGTGCAAATGATGTTTGTTTGAGGTTGTTCATACGATAATGTGCTGATGACTCTTGTTTGCCTCCCCATGCAGTTTCCTCTGATGAGATGAGTGTGCGTGCTGGCCAGGGCAGTGATGAGGTGCTGGTTTCACAGGCAGTGTGGGATTACCTGGCTGCAGCTGGGCGGCCCTGGCTCATTGACTTCCAGCACAAGCAGGGGATGAGCGCTGGTATCATTAGGCGAGGGGAGAGGGGGGGCTGCTGCGCCGTGAGGCTGCAGCCGGTGGAGAGCTCCAGGAACGGTGGAGCTGGGGTGATGGATGGACCCATCTCTAGCGAGACACGGAAAGCTTTCATTGACTTATGCCGCTGTGCCCGCAAAGAAATGAGCAAACAGGACGGGGGACCCAAGAGGAAGAGGGCTCTGCTGCCCTGTGTGGGAGTCCTGGAGCCAAACGGAGAGGGGAGCCTGCTTCAGCCTCCACCTCCCCAGCCTCGGCGCTCCCAGAGACAGCAGCAGAGGTTCAGGAAGCCTGCTGATGAGGAGGCCTGCGCTATGCTCCACGAGGCAGCCCAGAGGAAAGACATGGACTCCAGCTTGGCTTCCCATAGTGAGGCAGAGGACAACAGTACTTGTTCAATCTGCATGGGGGACATAGTGGAGAAGACTACCTTGGAGAGATGTGGCCATTCATTCTGTCGCTCTTGTCTGGATCAAGCCTTTAAGGTGAAGAAAGCGTGTCCAGTGTGTCGGCTAGTGTACGGCCAGCTGATTGGGAACCAGCCTGCTAATGGTACAATGATCGTAGAGCGAGATTCTGATCTGGAGCTTCCTGGCCATGAAGGCTATGGGTGCGTCTGCATCATCTACAGCTTCCCTCCTGGCCTACAGGCGGTGAGTAGACCAACAACATGTACAGATGTGAGTGACACTCATTGTTAATGGAATAACTGATCCTTTTGATAACCATCCAGGGGTATAATCAAACTTAACTCACAGTGGTTTTGGATAAATAATACAAATCATGAAAGATCGTCAAATATCAGAATTTCATAGAATTTAAAAAAAAAAAAAAAAACTTAATTTGGAATCAAATCTAATTAATTTTACTTCTTTAGTCCAATCATGTATGCAAGAATTACTACATTAAACCATGAGATATTTTTAAACGATCTGGCCCCTCCGATTCACTGCGCAAATCTTCCTTTTTACATCCAACAACTAAATACATCAACCTAAAGGTGCAATTTCTGATCCAATTGTAAACAAATTAGGCAACTCCAAACACATGACCTGAACTAGCTGTCACTCTCAAATTCATTGACGGGTCTTTTAATGAAGGGAGGGACACTAGACAATGACACTAGATTGTTTTATAACACTGTTGTGTTTACGTTAGTATTCGTCTTTTATAACAGCAGTAAAACAAGCTGGTATTTGCAATTGTGAGTTGGCAAACACAAAATGCGTCACTTTTTTCATTACTACAACAAACTCCTGAAATATTTAGTGAATGCATCCCAAAGGTAAAAATTAAGGATTGTGCGTTTTTTAAAGCCTCATAACTTTGACGCAGGTGTTTTCAGTTATTCTGGTTGATTAGACCTCTGCTCCGATTAACTGGAAACACCCGTGTGTGTGTTCAGAGCTTTAAGGAAGCAGGTTTTCTCAATATTGCTTCACAGGGACATTTACCTTAAAAAAATACTCCAGTTTTCTTGTAAACAAAAGCTATATTTACTTTCAATGTTACACACCCAACATGCACTGCGTGTATCTCTGAAGTCTAACTAATGTGTGGAGTTAATTTCCTTCCTCATAAAAAACAGATTTTTTTTTTTTTTATAAAGTATTTATAAAGATTTCCCTGTTACCAGGAAATAAATGAAGATACTTTTTTTTTTTTTTTTTTTTTAAATGAACGAACTGCTGCATTAATTCAGACATGTCACAAAAGACATTTAATAAATAAATAAATGTAAAACATACTTTCGAACATACTACTCTCAAAAACAATCGCAATTTAAAAATACAAGATGGCAACGCAATCCGTGTAGTAGCAAAGACTCCCAGTAGACGGACACAATAGTTATAAAACCATCAATGCCCCTTTTTTAACAGATCCTGTTTTAACTCCTTTACAGCCAGAACACCCCAGCCCAGGTGTTCGGTACCCAGGAACAGACCGCGTGGCCTACCTCCCTGACAGCCCTGAGGGGAACCGTGTGCTAGGACTGCTGCGCCGGGCCTTTGAACAGCGCCTTATCTTCACCATCGGTACCTCCATGACTACGGGCATGCAAAATGTCATCACCTGGAATGACATTCACCACAAGACCTCAATATGGGGCGGGCCCCGCTGGTATGTATGGCCTTTTAGCTGGAGGCAAATAGCCACTGGGACTTGATTTAATAGCCTCAACAACTTCCCTAACAGGTGTGGTAGCTCAGAGAATGGCTCAGTAAAGACCGACCGTTGTAATTCAATTTCCTGACAAGGAAATGCTATCAGTTGATGTCCTTGACTAGATGGCACTATTGCTGCATGAGCTCATACAGATGCGTTTCTTATTTCTCCTGACAGTTTTGGCTACCCAGACCCCACTTACCTGGTGCGCGTGACGGAGGAGCTCAGAGAGAAAGGCATCACGGCGGACTGACGGCATCTAAATGACTCTTTCAAGACTTTGTAGGACTTTCCGAGTGTCCTTGCGGTGGACATGACTCGGCTCCAGGTTGTGCTCTGAGACTGCCCGTCCCTTAAGGGATGGCTGAAGACGAGGCCCTCAGCAGACGGGCGTCTAATGCTGCAGCAGAGCCCACTTCACTCCACTATTTGTTCCTCTGTTTGTTCATTTTTCCTGCATAGTTCAGCTTATTCCAGTGCTATATGTGGAGGAAAATACTGTTGAGTGCAGTGCATTCTTGTATTACACAATCCTCTACCTGTCACTGTTGGCAACAGGACAGATATCTGATGCACTTATTTAAGAGCATCGTGTTGCAATTCATGGTACTTATGTATTATTTAGAAAATCTATCTCATAAAGACCGTTTGTTAGATTAATGATTATTTCCATTTTGGGGATTACTTTATTTCTTACAAGCACACATTCTTTGGTTTTATCTCCCCAGTAATGTTTTAAGTAAGTCTCTAATTTGATTTCTAATTACCTGTTGTAAGAATATGACTTGGGTTATATGGCAAAATAGCACTGCTTCAATAGAAAGTATTACTTTTCTGAAGTTATTGCAATCTAAAGCACTCACGGGCACTTTTGTAAGGGAGTTTTTTCCTTTTTTCCCTCAGTGAAGTCAGAGTCATGGTTTTGCTTCCTCTGTGTGGAAGAGCACTCGGAGCAAACAGGTTCATGCAGCTGTCAGCTATTAGCTTGGTGGCTACAAGTTGATGTCAATTGCTTGGAACTCTTTTGCGTGCAATCTTTTTTGTTTTTGTTTTGTTTTGTTCCTCCATGTTATCTAAATAGGAAGAATGTTAAACAATGGCTCACTGCAGCACTTTTTTACATGCATTAGGACGTTCCCCTGGGTTTTATTTGTTTTCCCACTCATTGGTCACTCCTGTTATTTCAAGATGTCTCCCAGGTGTTGAGCCCATTACCTCAGTTGTTGGTAATGAGCTCATCTAATTACCAGATTTATGACGATGTCAAATATAAAAGGGCATATAGACCACTTAAACCAAATCAAAGGCACAAAAGCTCTTTAAATATCTATGCCTCTGACCCTGTCAAACTGGGAGATTTGCCTGCTAATGTTCTCATTTAAAATAACGTAACTGTTGTGAATTTGTTCATTTGAATAGATAATCTACGCTCCACATTGAACAAAAATAACTTAAGAAAATGTTGCAGGAACAATTGATCTGATTTAGATTGGGGTGTTGATCTCATTTTGTTGTGCCTTTCTTATATTCACTTTTGATAAAAAAAAATCAAGCATGATGTTACTAATGAATGGTAAGTTTGGACGTATTTCGGTGTTATTTCATAGCTAAACGGCATTATGTTTGTAGCTGTACTATCTGGCTTTAAGTACAAATACTACACAGTTCATGAAAATATGTATGCTAATGTGTATTGAATTAATTTCTCCTTCATAAACATTCTCTAGTCCAAATGCTGAAGAACCCTCAGACTGATGAAGCTGTATGTGTGAAAGTGCTTTGCTAAGTGCAGTAACCTGCTTGGCTAGTGGGACATTTGTCATTCATTTGACTGGTCAGATCCATACATCAAATACTCCTGTATTATGTTTTCATCCTCTTTGTATTTTAGTTAGGGACCAACTGAAATATTTTTGGGACACAGGATTGTAGTTCACTAAAGCTACTGTGCAAACATTTCTATGCATTACATGTCTGAGGAAGAGCCAGGGAGAGCGAATAGGTGGAGAGATTTCACCTATTACAAATTGATTGTCAAGGAAAGGTTGGCGTTTTGCTTTTTCTAATTGTGTTGATTCGTACTTTGTTGATATTCAGAATAATGTGCTTTACATTTTAATACTTGAATAAAAAGTTATGTTTGGGTTCGTCTTGGATATTTAATGTAGGTCCTGAATAAACCAGGTGCTCCGTAAGCAACTGAATATCAAACGTGTCCATTTGGAATGAGTTGGGGTTGTCGCCTCTAATCAAGATTTGATGTGAGCTGCTTACCTTTGACATCAAAGAGTCTTCATTCAAGATACTGAACTCTGCAAATGCACTTTGTGCTATCTAGTGGATCGTGAATGCAGAGTGACCAGAGCTCAGAAATACCTTGTGTATACTCAATTTGTACCTTACTTCATACGCTACCTTTACAAGTGAGTAATGTAGGATATATTTGATTACATTTTTGAGGTATAGTCATGAATATTAATGGTTCAACTTTCTGGTGAATGAGGTGTATCACTTTAAATCATCATGAACTGTTCGGTATGGGATGTCGCAGTGGCTAAGATGCATATCACGCAAACCACAATGCCATGGTTTGAATCTGGCTGGGGACCTTAGTTGCATGTCACCCCTCCCCCCTCACTCCTGTCTGCTTCTCTACCACATACTGTCGACTAACGGCAAAAATAATTTTATTTATTCATTTTATATAATTTTATCAAAATAACTAGCACCCCACATCCCCAGATAACAGGTTCAGATGCTGTTAAGGCACGTACACACAGGAAGCAGCGTTGTATTAAACATATAGATCTATATTAGTGCAAAAATATTAATTTCATGCTTAAAACCAGCTTTGCACAAACAGTAACATCTTGGTTGGTATCCAACAACACACTACAGGTCGCGTATATCCCTGTAATGGGTTGGCACGAATAAAGAGTAGTTAACCTAGAGCAGGAGGAGAGCACAAACTACACGCCAGGGTGCCACGGTATTACCGTACATCAAACAATTTACTCACAATAAAGCCAGTCACCAGTCAGTTGGGTATCCTGTGTGGCCACAAATCAGACTCAGTTTTGCTGTGGGTGCCATATTGAACACAAGCAAAAGTGATTATATAAACTATTTATAAATGCTAATTGAATTAATTACACAGAGGCAGCAATATGTCAGCATCAGTGCCTGTAATTATAATCTTTATGAAGAATATCACTTGTGGCCCAACAATTATACTGTCACTACTTGACTGATTTAAGAATTAGGAGTATACCACTTGTTTGGGGTAAAAATAAGAATTACAAAGTGGTTATAAACCGATCAGCTGGATACTCATTTGTGTTTGTTTTGAACTCTTTTTTTTCGTCACAAGGTAATCCCTCTGAAAGCTTTTTTATAAAGAAAAGAAAAGCAATGTACAAATACCTCAGAATTGTATGGTAAATGTGCCACCACTGGGGGCAACCTTTTTGTTTACATTTGGTTCATAAAATGTGCTACTGTCCACCAATATCTAATCCAAACCAATCAGGGGTGAGTGTTTGTTTGCGCCACATGGATGTGCATCATCAAGTGAAGGTGACATATTACTTTTCCTATGTTGACGTCACATATCGCTCGGCCATAAACCAACCCATTTGCATCCATATACGGGAAAAGAAAACACTCGTCACATACCCGGAAATAATGGAAAACACACGAGTCCGTAGAAGTACGGACGAATGCGCCATTTGCTTGGACAACATTCAGGAGAAGAAAACCTTAAAGTGCTCTCACTCTTTCTGCGCTGCGTGCATCAACTCGGTTTTCAAGTTAAAGCCCGCTTGTCCGATATGCAACACCTACCACGGAGAGTACACGGGGACCCAGCCCGAGGGCTCGATGACGGTGACGCGCAGCTGGCAGCGCCTGCCTGGCTTTGAGCACTGCGGATCTATTGTCATACAGTACAGTTTCCCAGCAGGGATACAAGGGGTGAGGCTGACGCTTTCAACGGAAGCTGGAAGCCACGCGAGTAGGCAGTATATCAACAGAGCGCGTGTTTGCTTAGTTTGACTACATCTTTCATCTCTTTGTGATATTACAGCTGCACACCAGAGGGCGCTGTTTGTTTTTGATTACATGTCGACAAACCTGCATGGACACAATTAAGGCACCTGGATTAGTGATTGTGTGATGAGATGTCGGCCAAATCAGTTCGGGGTATTCAATATATTGAAGAGCAGTTACTTCCATATGCTGACAGATATAACATTAGGCAGAGACTTTTCTGTTACATGATATTTGTGATTGTGTGTGTGTGTGTGTGTGTGTGTGTGTGTGTGTGTGTGTGTGTGT
>NW_022280035.1:11678592-11690306 GCF_004355925.1 Anarrhichthys ocellatus | reverse complement strand
TGTGTGTGTGTGTGTGTGTGTGTGTGTGTGTGTGTGTGTGTGTGTGTACTAGGAGTAGTAATAGTTTTGGATGTTGTGCAACGCTGAAGGCGTCTTAACGTTTCTGAAGCATCTGTTTAAGGGAATGCGTTCTGAGCCCGTATATCAGATGCAGTACCAACACAAGGACTGCCTCCCAGTAGTAGAAGTCGGCCTTTTTTTTTATTTTTACCAATTGTAACAGTAGAAACAATCCCAAAATGTGTCCTTGTAATTTCCTTATAGGGAGATGTGAGAATAAGCTTTACCTCATAATCTATAATACAGATATCGTATTACAAAATGCATCAGTGCCTTGGTCATGTAAATCTGTATACCCACAATTTAAGTGTTATTACAACTGTTGATCAGTGTATGTGACATCTATGCTGCTGTTTCCCATATTACAGCCTGAACACCCAAACCCTGGGGTGAGGTACAGCAGCACCTCCCGTACTGGCTTCCTACCAGCCAGCGAGGAGGGTGAAAAAGTCCTGAAGCTGCTGAGGAAAGCCTTCGACAGGAGACTCACCTTCACCATTGGACAATCTGTCACCACGGGCCTCAATAACGTCATCACCTGGAATGACATTCACCACAAGACCAACATGGATGGTGGTCCACAATGGTATGCATATATATATATATTTCTTTTTCCCCATAAGTGAACAGACAATAATGTAAGATTTTAAGTTTCTCTTATCACAATCTAATTAGGTATAGTTTTTCATAAATGCTTACTCGCACTTATTTTTAGTGATTTATACAGTCATGCTAGCACACCAGTAAAACACAATGTACAGCTAAGGCTGATGGGAATTTGATTAGTATCGGGTGTAGAATGACTGTCATGACTGTACGAGGGGTATGCCGGAAGAGTCCACTTCAATTGCGAGCTATTGTAGACAACAGGTGGTGGGGCAGGTGAGGCTGACGCATTCAATGCTGTTTTTTTCTAAACAGAGAATATGTTGCATGTATTATCACTATACAATTTATTTTATAAGCAAATACTTGGCTACTATATAACCAAGAAGAATTAACATCATTCATCATTCCTACTTAAATAACTCAAGCATCAAGGTACTGCAAACATAGGTATACTAAGAGCAGGGAAACTCACATTTTCCCTCAGACAAACAGTTGTTTCCAGTAGAGAGTCCGGTGTTCTGCTGCAGATAGTGTAAAAGGCTCACACCTGAACCCAGTCCCATGTATAAAGACTCTGATCTAGCCAGGCCCCTTCCACTTGCTGGTCCTCCTCAGACAGCTCAGCCTCCAGACCTACTCTTCGCAACAATTTGGTCATAAACCAGAATATTGGAAAAATAATAATTTTGACCTGCTGATGGCACTATATTTAAAGTAATGGGATCACCAAAGTTAAAAAGAAAAATTGAGATGTCTACCAAATTTTACATTAGGTAGTTCTAAGTGGGAGGAGTAAATTCCACAACCTTAGGTCTTGCAAAGCCTTTCCGGATGTAATGTCATTAAATACATAAAAAATACAGGTTCAGTAAACTAAAAGGACATTTTTTATCCTTGTTCCAGAGATGTACTTACTACATTTTTACGTTTGTTTGTCTTTCTCCATTCCAGTTTTGGATATCCAGATCCAGAATATTTGTTCAGGGTTCAAGAGGAGCTTCGTCTTAAAGGAGTAACACAGGATGATTGATGGGTGAAGATCATCAGAAGACATCCTTCAAATAGATTTGACTCTTTGTATTTTTACAAAGTCTCTGATTTCAGGTCTGCATGTTTTGCAGTCCTCAAGCAGGGATCATCATCACTGAGATGTTTTTATTCTATGAAGGTTAGTGGTTATTCACAAAAATGTTTTAAACGTTCAACCAACTATGCAAAAACCAAAGCAGGCATAGGAGACAGAGCAGGTGCAAGCACTTGTCACCTGTGAAATTATTAGGTTAAGTTTCCTAGGGAAATGAGGGATCATAGTGTTTTTGGCAATGTCAGGGTATTCTGTTTAAAGCATCATGTGATATTTTGTATTTCTTTTTTTATTGCCATAGATCTCACAGAAAACCAATTGTTTTGGATGTGTAGTCAAAGCCATTGTTGTCCAAAACCTAATACAAATATAGAGGACATGTTCCTTCATTACAATGAACACGGAAACTGTAGTTTGTATCAAGGTGATCCCACATACACAGTTCAGCTGCTGGTAATATTTACTAACTCACCACATTCACAGCTGAAAATAGTCCCCAACAAATACACCATGTACTCCTGTTTGAGTAACATTAGCTCAAAACTACAGTATCCAGCTGTTTTAGGGAATACTTTACCAGTGTTTAAAATTAAAATACATACAGTGTAACATATTTAAAGATTTATATCTCCAGTAATACAGAATTGGCTCAGGGATGAGTGACATGGACAGGAAGGGGAAGTCAGAAAGTATTGACAGATTGACAATAACCAACATATAGAATATTTGTCTTATCATACGGCACCTTTAATACATCTTAATTCATTATGTGCCTTTATATGACATCATTCAATGTATTAGTGGCCAACAAAAGGAGTTATCTGAAGTCCAGTCATGTATCTATCCTAAATGTTTTAGTCCAAAAACATCTTTGATATATTTCAGTCCTGTCTTTTGCCTGTCCGTTCCACTAGAGGGTGATGCTCTCTCATAGGAAGACCATGTGATGGCGTCTGCTTGGTATGCAGCTGTATCATCATCACAAACCCAACGTCCTGCAGCACCTCCCAAACCTCATCGCCCAAAGTCAGTGAGAGGAGCAGAGCATCTGCTATAGATGATGAGTCATGTGTTTCTATGGTGTTCGGGGGAGTTTTAGCAGTAGCGTACTAAAGACTCGAGATGACTTGTGGTAGTGACATGCACAGACAGCAGCAGATTCAATTGAAAGGTCAACAAAAATAAAATAAGTCAAGGCTCATCTGTTGATGGATTTAATGTTAAATGTGTAACAAGTGTCCTCGGCATCACTAGCACAAATAAAAAGGAAAAAAGCATTTGTATTGGCTCACGTCTCTTTTAATGCAGGACACACGAGCTCTGTTTTTGCTTTTCGCCAGGCTCTCTGACCAGCATCCATTTGACCAAGGTACAACTGAAATGAAGTATATCCAGATGATCTTCTTCTTAGTGGCAACAGTACAGAGTTATGGGAAGAGGAAAATACCTTTTAACCTATACTTCTATATCAGAAAGAGTGCACATGTGACAAGGCGGAGTTACTGGGCTCGGCCTCTTTAGCACTCTGGTGTTTAGCGGCTGGAGGCATTTCTGTGGCCCAGGATCTCAGGGCATCTGGTGCTCTCACAAAGCAGACCAGGACCCATCTGGTCAAATCTAACCCCCCACACTTGCCTTTTCTCACATAATTCATCAGTCCACTCCACTCATTACTTATCATCATCCTTTTTCCTCTCTCGTCCCTGATTTCTATTAACTGTTGTCTATGTTTTTTTTTAATCTACTAATTATTTTCCTTTCTGCTGTAGTAGCACATACCTGATACAACTTCATGAATATTTCAGTAGATATTTGCATATTTTATTTTGAATTATTACTATGTTTTAGACATTTTAACAGAAGATTGACTGAAAGTGGCGGACTAGAAAACTGTCTCTACGCAGTGGAGCAGATTGTGACACAAAAAGAAAATTGAGTAGTGAACATCCAGAGAGGTTCTCTGGAAATGTAACCTACTTTTGAACACATAATATTCCATGTGAACTGCTGAAGACATTTTCCAAATGAAGACATCCTCCCACCTGACTATATTTCTTCAGGCATTATTGTTCAAGTGCAAAATATATTGTTTAAACTGCAAGAAAATTGTATTGGCTTTTTGTTTGCACTTAAAAAGACTTTGCGTCCAGAATTTACATTGAAATTGAATGACTGTTTGCCCTTCTCTGCAGGTGTTTGCCTTCCCTGTCATTGTCCATCTGGACATCTGAATAGGTGCAAATAATTACACAAATGTAACCAGAGGTATAAATATGTATCACTGATTATGCAGAGCAATATTGTGGGTGGATTCAACATCAATGTAAATGGCTAGTGACAAGCCGCCTCTATAAAATGGATTGATGACAGACTGAAAATAAGCACCTTAGTGTATGGATTACGACCGATGCATCTGTAGCTGCTTACATTCATTTCCATCAAGCGTCGCTCTGCTCTGTTGTGGCAGGATGACTTTAATATTCTCCCCGTCAGGCACTGGAAATAGTACCACGGCTTTGGTGATTTCATGTTTCTAGGTGTGACTGTAGACGGCTACTCAGGAGGGGCTCCCAACAAACACGCAGACGTGCATGCCCTTCAGACGAGAGATGTGCAGCATTTCCTGTACTAGAGATGATAAGAAAATCATTATGTGACAATGCAGAGCTGTTGTTCTCGCCCCCTCTCCCCACTGCGCTCCTTAATTAGAGTGTCTCTGGCTGCGGGGAGAGCCCTGGCACATTGCCTGCCTGCCTCCTCATCCTCTCATCCTCTGGTGGTAAAGCCACCCTATCACAGAAATACCTGTCTATCTGGGTGCAGAGCGCGCTACTCTTTGTCTCCCTTCACTGTAATGAGGATCAACTCCACCAGACGTACCCTACTTTTGTATACCTTTTGAAGGTATATGTTTTTTTTATATCTTAACACAGTTTCCTGTTTTAATTCCAAGGTTGATAGAAATACAGATTTTCTGTCTACTCTGAATTAAAAGTATTCATATCCAAATCTTGGAGGGACGTACAAGGATATTTCAGGCTGTGTTTGTATGTAAATTGACAGGAGGAGGCATCTGTTTCTATACCCCACTCTGTGTGACAGAATGTCAGCCCACCGCTGACATGCTCATTCACTGAGCCTGAGGCTGTTTGCTTAAGAACAGCAAAGTGAAGGTGGGTGTGTGGGTACTTGTGCTTCTGTGGCTTTTGTCTGGTGCCCTTGACTGCATCTGTGCATACAGTACGGATATGCACTAGTGAAGACTTGTGTGTGTTTATCGAGGCAGTTTCTTACATTCTCTTCTCTGATTCATAGCCGGGGCTACACGGCTTTTTGTCTGCCTGATTTAGCGGAACAGACCCTCTGCTTTTCTTAGTAACGCTGACAGATTTACTGACTTACCTTACAGACAGGACACAACAGCCGAGCTGGCAACTATCGGGGTCTTTGGCTGGGTTGTCAACGTCACAGATTGAATGCTCTGCTCAAGCTGTTCTTCATTAGCGACAGCCGAGATATGAGTATAGCAGCTCCATCATCTGTCCTCTGTAAGAGAGATTAAAATGTCCTGTAATTACCAAAACTTAAATCAGTTAGTTGTTTACATGCTTATATAAGTGTTTTTGTTCATATCAAACACAAAACCCAACCTCATAATCTAATTTGTGTGAAACGGCAATAACAGGCTGCATAGCAACATGAAAATATTAGACAACAGCTGAACAAAATCTGCTGCAAATACATTTTAGGACATATTTTCTGGGTGCATTTAGGAAGGCCAAACTCTTTTGTTGTCTTTCCTGTCTGCGTCCTCGGCCTTGGCCATCCACTCTCAGACTGCCTCATGTAAGCGCAATTAGCTGTGGCTGTCATGGCAACTAGCATGACCTTTCTGTCACGAGAATCTCAACCAAAGCCCATCTTTCTTTTGAGCAACTGCAACAGCTGTCTGGAGCTTTTTTTTTTCACATTAGTGGATAAAATGTTTATTTTTTATGACAAAAAGCAGACTGATGCTGGCAGAAATGTGTCCCTCTGAAGAGACTTCAGACAGTAATGTATCCATAATCAGTTAGTGATAATGTGGATTTCAAGTATTGATGCAGGATGGTATATTAGGAAGGTTGTATCCAGTGGCACCTATACTGTATGTGTTCCCCAACGAGACTTTGTAGGCACCAGTTATGATCCTGCTTGAATAGCAATGAGCCCTTTTACCTCATTCATATAGAGCAGATCTCTAGTTCGGCATACCTTGACATACATGTACACGTGAATAGGAAGTACAGTTTGCTCTATAAATCCAAAATTAGGAGTCAAAATTACATATCAAATCCTGTGTTTGGATTTCATCCCCATGTATTTAAACCTATAGACTACAGAAGGGCTAATGTAATTTGTTGTTTTCTGAAGAATTGGCAAATTGCAGAGGCCACAGAGAAAGCATCATTATTATATCAAGATTTGGGCTCAGGCACAAACCTGTGAACAAGCATGCCCAGAATTTGTTCAGGCACAAAAAAATGTGCTTGAATTGTACAGTGCCTTCAAAAAGTATTCACCCCACTTGGCGTTTATCCTCTTTTGCTGCATTATAACCTGGAATCAAAGATTTTTTGTTGAGATTTTATCTAATGGACCAACCAACACAAAATAGTCAGAATAAGTGTGAAATGAAAAAAAAAAACTTGTTTTAAATATATCTAAAAACTAAAAAACTGAGTGTGGTGCATGCATATATATATTCAGCGCCTTTATGAAGCCCCTAAATGAGATCTGATGCTACCAATTAGCTTCAGAAGTCACATTTAAATAAAGTCCACCTGTGTGCAATCTAAGTGTCATGTGACTGTCACATGATCTAATGGAGAGTCATTAAATACATTATTACAAAATGGAAAGATTTTGGCACCGCAACCAACCTGCCAAGAGAGGAGCACCATGGACCGGGCAAGGAAGACATTAATCAGAGAGAAAACAGCAGACCAAAGAGACCCTGAAGGAGCTGGAAAGCTACACAGCGGAGATTCAAGTATCTCCATATGACCACTTAAAGCCGTACACTCCCCAGTGCTGCAAAACACATTTGGAGTCTCCCATATACCTTTTGGCAAACTCCAAATGTGTTTTGTTATTTTTTTCTTTAAGGAAGCAGTGTTTTTTTTCACTTCACCAAGTTTTACTATTTTGTGTAGGTCCATCACATGAAATGAATTAATTCCAGGTTGTAATGCAACAACATAGGAAACACACCAAGGGGAGTGAATACTTTTGCAAGACACTGTATATTTTATATTGCTGTGCCAAAGTGTAGGCTGAAAAAGCATTCTCTGCTGCAGCTGAGTGCACCTGCTGACGCACAAAGATTTTATTTACCCATGATGTTGAAACTATTTTTGATACTATATTTTAGGTTGAGCCTCTATCAGGCTAAACATGCAGAACAACCGGACATGTAATACCAGTCTCTAACCAGTGCTTTTATGTGTCTCAAGGTTAACTGCGGTGAAGACGAGACAATCCCTGCAGTTATGAAGTGGGTACCTTGTTTCACCTGCGGTTTGTTGATGTAAAGACGTCACACTTCCAGAGGGCCGAGCAGGACCTCTTACAATTAGTAAATGGAGCAGCTGCACCTTATCGCAGCAAACAGCTCACTCAGCAGTTTAGCCGGTGAATAATAAAAGTGAACAAAAAGCTTAATCATGTCAGATAATTAGAGCAGGAGTTGAGAATGTTGTGTGAGTATCACCGTCTTGCTAAAGTGTGTCCTGGTATGATACATAAATCAGAATGAGTCAAAAATCTCAATCAAGAATCTGGGGATTTGTCTTTGAGGATTTTCATAATCAAAATTCAGTTAAGTTCCTGACATACATACTGTATTTATTTAAATCTACTTCAAACACAATTAAAGTCCCAGATTGCCAACTTAATTTCATGATTTGCAAGATTTAAAAAAAAAGTTTTTTAAATATCACTAAACAATTATGTGTGTATAACGTAATATGATGACACCTTAATCAAACGCAATGTATAACTATGAATATTTCATCTCCACTCAAGAGCTCTCACATCAAAAGCCATCTCAGTTATTAGAGAGAGAGGGAGAGAGTGAGAATATAAATATAGCCAGTGTGGCATACGGATTCCTGTCACAAAGGTGCCTCTAAGCCTTCTACAGACAGTATCAAGGCAGGAGGGATAGAAACTGGGGGGGGGGGGAGAAATGCATATTTACTTATCAAAGATGCCTCCAAAGCAGCTGTGAATCAAAAACCTTGGAATATGTGAGTCAAAAGGATGGGGAGGAAGAAACAGAGGAAAAAGAAGAAACAGCTTTGGGAGGGAGGACACAGACAGAGGGCGGATGAAAATCCTCCACGGGAATATCTTTGGAGCTGATGTGTTGCATAGTAACAGACTACATTCCAGTATCTAGACCAAGCATTGATTGAAAACTTCTCTTTTTTTCCCCTTTTTCCAGGTGATGATGCATTCCCAAACAGGGCCACGAGTTAAATATAGAATGCCGAACTAAAACATTTAGCGTGTGATTTCAAATATGAAACCATGCACTACTGCTGTGCTAAACCGCGCTGCTTGATAGTGATGCTGCACTTTGCAGGCTGCTGGTCTGACAAATGTGAACATTGACCTGTGCATCTGCAAAATGTTATTGTTGTGTGAGTCTATGTTTGTGACACATTTATTTATTTCATTTGCGTAATCTAAATATTTGAGAAGTAAAGTGAATATTTGCAGAAGTTAGCGCAATTGTGACAATTCCACAGAGCCAGAACGTCTACTAATGTGTGCCTCTGTCTTGTATACTGTTGGATTAGCGGAGGCTGCATGGATGCTTAGGTTGGCAGCCATATCCAACCAGACTCTGGCATGCAGGACATGTTTGCTAAGTTCATCAGCTGTCTCATATGTATCATAGTGTTGCTTCAGTATCTGCACTGCATGTGCAGCGGAAAATACTGCTGTGAGTCAGTGACTGAGGCTTACACTGTAAATCTGCTCCAGGCTCTTGACACCTCTGTTACACTGTAAGACAAGAGGATGCACACTGCAGTTAGATCGTAAAACAGGACTGGTACGTTTTCTGGGAAAAGGCACCTGCGCAGTTCAACTGCTCCCCCCCCCCCCAAAAAAAAATGCATGCATTTTACATCTGCCTCTTCCTTTAGTTCATAAAAAAAGGCTTTTTATCGCAGATAAAAACGCTACCTGTTGTCATGACAACATTGTTGCAGATCAGCACATCGAATTCCATTGAAATAATTACACTGAAAACACAGCTTTGCTAGAAAGAGTGAGCAAGCCTCTCGTATGTTTCCTCCGTTTGATCTTCACATCGTAGCTGCAACTGAGCTCGTTTCAGCTTCCTGTTGATGCTGCCTGACACCAAAGACCTCTTCCCAATGCAGTGCTTATGTAATCTGCATGGGCTTTATGCTTCAGCTCCCCCTTTGAGTATGTACATGCAAGAACATCCCTACTGTGTGTATTGTCAGTGCTTTACAGCTCCCCTGTCACTAAGGATCAATGTCATTGCTCGGCCGTAGTGTTTCTCTTTAACACTCCAGTGTTCGAATTTGTTGCAGCACGGCTAACATAAAGCATTTCCCTCTTTAAAGTCCACTTCGATTTGAAGTAAAATTGAAATTAGGTTGAGACTTAAAGATATTAGTCTTTTGAAGATATCCTCCAATCTCTTCCCGCACACCCTCCCCCTCGGCCTGTGCTCCTCATTTCTTTCATCCCAACCCCCCCCCAGGAAGGAGCAGGAGAGTTAATGCTCAGTGGGAGGGCCCTCTGGACCCACGTGCATCCCGGACTAAGCCGAACACACACCTCACACTCTCTCAAACCACTAAAGGCACATGCTCCCGCCGGTAGCCATGGTTCCCTAAAGAGGAGTGGCGAAGACAAAAAATGAGCAGAGTGCTGTCTGTAGTGGCCTTGGCCTCCTCTTTGTCTCTCTCCCATCCTTCCCCCCACTGCTAATACTTCTCTCATAGCTGCAGGGACCGAAGGGAAAACAGTTGCACACATGCACGAACATGCATGCACTCTAATCACTGATGGAGACATGCTCTCTTTGGAGGAATGCACTGGTCCTTTTAATGGCTGCTAATGTTTTCCCTCTGAGTTATACAGCAGGTTCATCCATCTGCTGAGGCCGCCAGATTTGGATTCAGTACTTTGATGTAGGTCTTTCGCTCACTGAGTAAAAAGTAAAATGATGGTGGTGAAACACAGCAGAAACACAATATGGTGTAATTATGGAGTAATTATCACTGCTGTGCTCTCAGTCTTCCGCAGCTTACCCGATCTAACATTTTAATCAGCATGAAGGACAAAGCATCGGACCCTGAACTGGCACAGCTGAGAGGACAGCGCTTATCGGTGATGTACTGGATGCCTCCATGTTATTTTGGCTTGTGCAGACACACGTAGGATGTGGCCTGTTGCCAAATCCACTGTGTGTGTGTTTGTGTGTGTTTGTGTGTGTTTGTGTGCGGCCCAGTGCTCCTCCTCATCCTCTCATGCTCAGACAGTGGCACATAGTGCACAGCAGAGCATGCCTTCGCCTTTGTGTGCGGTTGCCCAGTGATCACAAAGAAGGGCATAGAGCATGTGCATATTGTGTGTGTGTGTGTGTGTGTGTGTGTGTGCGTGTGTTTGTCTACTGTGATTATGTTTTGGATGCAAGTTTTGGATTGGCGCACTCACTGTGGGGAACATCCTCTGTATAAAACACACACAACAGAGTCTCCAACACAACCTTAGAAACAAACACAACACCAGCGTTTTCATCTAGTGTCCTTATATATCAAAATTGAGACATTAGTAGGCTAGATACATAAAGTACTAAAACTTCATGTCAAGTCATGCACAACATAACAACCCTTGTATGATGTGACCAAAGACAAAAATGTACGCATTTTTATTTTCTACCAACAAATACCTGCCATTTCATGAAAACAAGATAGAGGAAATGTGCTCTTCTGGGAAATATAAGTGAGTAAACATGTACCAGAGGCAAAGCTCACACTCAGAAACAGTGTATACGGATTAGAATAAACCGATGAATACTCATCCAGCCCACATCTGCTCTATTTGCATTACTTGTGCCACCGACATGTTTCTGGTCCATCCCAGTTATTGCACAAAGATGTGTCCTAAAAACAACAGAGCGATTTCTCGATTCCTTTGAAAAACAGCATCCAGTTTCAGAAGCACAACTTGTGCTTAGCCACTGTGGCCACAGGGAGCATTAAACAATTGCTCACATTTGACTGAGCTCATTGGTGGTGCTGCCAGGGAAACACAAGGTCAAGAGAGAGCTCTAGGGGAGTCGTAGGTTTAACCACAGGAGGGAGTTTGGGGTCAGGGGTCACACAGACAGGTGGGGGGAGGGGAGGGTGGAGGAGCTGCAACATAGTGTTAAGTCCTCAATGAACAGAAGAAAGAACTGTTCGGGTGAACGGCTGCTGGCGCTGTGTGCGTAAAGTGATGATGCAGACGATGTGTTTGAAGGCTGAGGATTTTGTTAAAGAAACCAAGAAGTAAAATAAGAAAAAAATATATTTGAAGTTTCTCAGGATCTTTATTATAAACCCTAATTCTAATATTTCTATAAAAGAATATCATATGAAAAAAAATCTCAATTGTATTGCCAGTCTTAGCAGGATATTCTGTAGAGATAGTGAGGATAAAAGGGATGCTGTGTGATCATGTCCTGTTAAATCCTGTTATACCACCCCTTTTTGAGAGCAAACTGGCTGAATTGTAAATGGATGGGTTTAGATACTCTGGCCCTGCCCTGCACTGCGGCAGAGGCAGAGAATCTGGTGTCTGTGTGTCTCATTGAGAGAGAGTGAGTGAGTGAGCGAGCGAGCGAGAGAGAGAGAGAGAGAGAGAGAGAGAGAGAGAGAGAGAGAGAGAG
>NW_022280035.1:11658710-11678582 GCF_004355925.1 Anarrhichthys ocellatus | reverse complement strand
GAGAGAGAGAGAGAGAGAGAGAGAGAGAGAGAGAGAGAGAGAGAGAGCACACACTGCAGGACTCAACACCTCATCACACCTCATCAGTAATCAAAGATTAGCACACATCTGCACAAATAGCGCTGTTTTTTATTTTTCAAGATGGCAACAGGGAGGAGTTGAATCTGCCTGCACACAAAAACAGAAACATAAAGTGACAGGTTACTTCTGGAACGTGCTTGTTGGGATGTCGCGTCCTTGCAGAGAGTTATGTGAGGACTCGGAACATGCTGTAAATAGTGCACAACAGCACTGAGGGCTGTCCACTCAGTGCTGCCTCAGATCACCCTTTGTACACCACCATCCAGACCCGCAGAAAAACTCTCCAGTCCGGCTTGAACACTGACTCATTGTGCTACGTTGTCAGGTCTAAATCCTATTTGTGTTTTGGTCGCGCATACTTTTGAACTAGAACACAATCACTATAACCACAACGAATAGGAGAATGCCTGTTGGTGCATCGTCCATCATCAATCTAGATTTTTAATTTCACCAGAGAGATAATGATGTGAGCACTTTTATGAATTTAATTTTGTGATGTGGATTGATATTCTGATTAGTCAGACATGTGTGTGAATCAGAATTAATCCACTGTGTTTTACAGCCCATTAAATTGGCTTTGTGTGGGTAAAATACCCTCCCTCTCCTGCTTTTGTCTATGGCAACACAGTAATCCTCAGTCAAAATGACCCCCTGTTTGTATAGGAGACAAAGAACATTTCTAAGGTGGCTGTGTATGGCAAAGCCTTAACAAAATGGCAGGGTTGAACTCACTGGACTGTGCCATGATGCCACTTCTCTTTAACCGAGTCCTCGAGGTACAAGCCACAGCTGAGTGGGCAATTGAACTCTCTGTGCCTGTCCAGATGTTGGCCTAATTTACTACGACTAACAGCGTATGTGGCCCATTTACATGTCCTCACACCCAGTGTGTGTGGCTGCATGTGTACAATGTCAGCCTCTACCTCAGGTCCTTCAGCATCTGCCAAACTGACATCCCATGATTCATTTTGTTTTTAGAAGCAGGATTCTTTCTTTTTTTTTTCAGTATAAGCAGCAAGAACCCTGAACTTGCTGCTAGCTGGATTCTTGCAATGTCAATTGCGGTTGCAACAATGGTCCCCAAAAACAGAAAAAAAAGAAATCTTTTGGTGAAAAAGTATATGTGCATTAAAGCTGTTATTAATACTTTTGTCCTACAGATAATTGTCACTCAACACTGCAGTTGCCTTCTACTACTGAGCATTTCAATGTTTCTCAGCTCATTGTTTTAATGTTACAGCAACGTTACTGTTATTGGCCTCTGACAGCAGGAAGCTGTTTTCAACAAAAAAAACTCAAAAATCCCACTGTACACTACCTGCTCATCACTAAAAACAGACAGACACAGTGACTAGCTGATAAACATGGTGGAGGACTTGGTGGAGACTAAAATAGAGATAAAAGTAGAGTGAATATTGGACTTCAATTCATCAGGTGGACGGAAACACGACTCCAAATGCATGATAATGTTGTTCCATATACCGAAGACGAGGCAATGTGAGGGCACATGTGCTCGTTGGCACCTCTGCCACATTCTGTGGCACCAGGCCAGTTTTAGACACCTCTGCAGATGGCAGCGACCAGATGTGGCGGGTTTGAAGACAGATGAGAGCAGCAGCCATGTGCATCTTTAGTAGAGAAGGAGAAGCTGTGATGATTTCCAACAACCTGTAAGGATGATTCCTATCTGTCTATCTATCGATCTATCTATCTATCGATCTATCTATTGATCAAAGGATGTATTTTACTTTGTAGGTGCTATCAAAACTTTCCTCCTTATGCTTATTATGCTGTTAATCATTTCGCAGGTACACCTCCGAATGACACATTTTTCTTTCTCAGTCTGTGATAATAACTCCCTGATAATCAACGACTATGATCTTAGTTTAGGGATGAAGTAATCCCCCATCCATCTTGATTTAAATTAGTTCTATCCTTACTGAGACATGCTCTGCATGCGTGGGGTGACACAGAGCCTGTTAAACAATTATTAGCACTGATGGAGTGGAAAAGATAAGCACCTCACTTCCTACAGAGATGATTGAAGTGATACACTACTGGAGAATTCTGTTCACTTTCATTTCAACACTTTCAGAAGTATGTGATCAGATAAATGACAGGAGGGTTTAAACTAGATGGGCATCATTATTACATTTTAAAACTATGTTTAAGGCTTTTTGATCAATGTGCCAGTTTTGACTTAAGTTTCAAAATCAGTATCTCATACCAATGTTTAAAACACCTGATGGTAACTGGATGGACGTCAAAGGTATGTTTCAGTCAGAGGCATCTCAACAGTCAAATGCAAAATACTGTATTTGAACATTTCATGGAATCAAACTGTGAAAAAAGATGAAATAAGAGGGATACTACTTTGAATTTATAGAGTGTCATGCCATGTTTTCCCTGCCCTCTTGTCTCCTGTGGTCTCCCTGTGTGTGTCTGTGTGATGGTTTGGTTACTCCTTTTCCTGAGCTGTGGCAGCTGGCACACCTGAGTCTAATCACCTAATCAACTGCTGCAGTATATCAGTTCTGGCTTTCCTCTCAGTCTTGGCCAGATTGTTACGTCTACCACAGTCGAAGCTACGGTCTTGGACCAAAGTAGTTCTTGTGAGAGTCCCTGTTTTGTTTTTTTGTCTTTGACTTCATCATCTGTGTCCTTGCACTAAGATCTCTGCCTGCCTGTCAGCTATTCAGGATTTCCAATCTCTTGCCTGCCTGTTCGCTCTCTCTGTTGTCAAACCCAGCCCCCGTTCCCGTCTGTTCAGCCCCCGGACCACTTACCCTCTGCCTTGCTCGTTTGCCATTATCTCTATTCAGAAAGAAGAGTTTTGCAATAAACCTTTTAATCTGCTTTCAGAGTCTGCGTGCTGCATTCTGGGTTCACTCAACACTTAACTTAACAGTGGGTATAGATAAATAATATTTTTTTTATGTATGAATTTATTTAGAAAATAGTTGATATACAAATACATAATTAATCTCACCACTTGCGGTTTTATTAGGAGTTTATCTTGAGTAACAATTTGAATTCTTATTCAGATTATTTAAGTCAACACTGTGAAACTGATACTGTAAAGCATATCATCACAGAGAGTGAAGTAATGAATTGTTAACGATTCAAGTTTCAAATGACAGGAGAATAACAATTCAAGGGTGCCGGACAGGGCAAGCTTTATTCAACACAGCAAAAAAAACAAAAACAAAAAGGGAAAAAAGTCAAATTTCCAAAATAGATTTTAAACAAATGTACATGTCAATAAAAAAAGGCAAAAATAGCTACCAATTAAATATTCACATCACCGACAATATTTTGATTTGACATCCTTGAAGATGTCTTACAATGATTATAAAACAAGAGACGGTATGTACAATCATACAACTTTAATAGGACATGCTTAGGAGTTTGACTGCACCATTGTACCACACACTGACTACAACACAAAGGCTGCATATTAACTGACATGGTCCGTGAGCCGCCCATCTATCCCATCTTCAGAAGGCCTGGCATCAGCTCCCTAACCCAAAGAAAAATATCAAGAAATGTTTTTTGTTTTTTTTAAACAAGCCTGGCAATAAATGCATAACGGACGCTGTAATAATGGATGTGGCGATGTCTCCTTGTGAGCTAACCCTCTCTGTCCACACAACCAACCCGAGAGCCGGTCTATGTTTCCTATGCTGAATTGTTGCTAGGCAATGCTGAGGAATTTGGTGTGTGAACATGAACTGGAAGCCTTTGTGCAAATCACCACTTTAAGTTCCTCCGAGTACCGGGGAAAGTCCACAGCTCCATGAAAACGCTACAACCATCTCTGAGAGATATTTCTAAAACAACACCGGGACTCACATCATGCTTTTAAATACCAAAAAGAAATGAAAAATACACATTAACCAGATAAACAAAGAATGGAAAAATAGCTTTCTTTGGACAGGGCCAGCCTGTGCCTTTTAATTACTTGTTCCCCTCACATCATTTATTGTTTCCCTCCACGCACTAGCCCTTTTTACAAGTTGATTTATAGACTTTTTAAGTAGATTTCCAATTTTTTAAGTATATATTGTCAACTCACTCAAGGAGTTAATTTAAGTCCCGCTGCCTCAACACTTTTTTTATTATGATTATGTAAAAATTGACAGCATATTTTAGCATCTCCAACTCAAAGAGCGTTGTTCCCTCTTATTCACATACACCAATCTATTTCACAGTAGGACATTGTCATTGATTATTCTATATACCAGTGGCTACTAACACGGAGGAGGAGGGGCAAACACAGAGCAGCAGCCTCTTTATACAGCAGAGATGGTTTCAGTCTATATCATGGATGTCCATGGAGCGCTATAGCATGACAGTAATCACAAAGCTGCATCTTTATTGCCGCACAGGTTATCTTGCATCACACACACTTAAATCATTATTGCTTTATGGTTAGAAGCACAGAGATCAATGCTGCACACACATAACCATGAAGCCAAAGATTTAAGCTCTGAAAAGGGTCCAATTTTTGCTTCGTAGTTGCCGTAACCTACAGTAAGTGCTGCTTATTGAAGGTAAATGGATTAACAGGAGTGTACGACACAATACTAGTCATCTTGGAAGAGTAGAGTCAGGTTGGGAGTGCTACATTGGATTGTTGCAAACGAGAGAAATCCACAGGTTTATTACAGTAGTCAAAATATCACATTGACTTCCGGGATATGAAAGGCATTTTTCAAAACTGCATACCATTTGTGAATTGTTGAAAAACTGTCAACAACGCAATGCTACAAATCTTTTCCGAACAATGTTTGAAACTGCAAACCAGATTTTCCCATTAGCAGTCGGCCTGACTTAGTTAGTGTCATCCTATGCTTTTAAAAATGCCTCATAACACTTTGACTGGCATCATTAACCAGCCACAGCTTCATAAATATCACTCCACAGCTCTGCATTGAACTGCTTTTATGCTTTTTATATAAAAGCATCCTTTCTCATCATTTTAAATGTGTCTGTGCCATTACGAAAACAGTGTTTCAAAATAGACTACAGCTGTGACGGCAGAGATACCGAAAGCCCAACTAAACACTTTTTTTTTTTTTTCTTTGCGTTTCCTCATTTCTGCAGTTGTGTTGTATACACAGACCCTCTTCAGCACTGAAAGCCTTTGGAGCAGCGCTGTCCAGAGCTACACAACCATGCATTAACAATCCATGCAGGTTGAAATGGTATAGACTGCTGTCTGCACAGCAGCCTGTGCTCACAGCTCTTATCCCTGCACTCATCACCACTGAGACAACGAGAACAGCTCTCTATGTAATAGCTCTCACTGTGGTTTGTCCCACTACTCCCCCTACATCTCTGTGCTTTCACAGGCCTAAATGGGGACACCAGCAACAAGCTATTTCACACCTCACACACCTTACTAAGAGGGAGGTACAGGATGCTGCTAGTTCCTGACGGTTTCATGCTAGATTTATTTTTGTACTTAGAAAAATATCCATTGAATTGTCTGAGAGGCATTTACATCACAAGATTAAACGTCACACGTTGCACATTTCCAATTTGGACAAAATCAACATGTGCCTAGAGATAGTAAAATCATATAGATGTAACACCATTGTAGTTGCATACTGTTTACAGGTGAAAGAAATGATAGCTTGATGATCAAACCTTGACTGATATTGTGTCTCTGAAAGCAAGATAAACAGTAGTGGAAAAAAAGATGGATGTGCGCTAAAAGGTTCAGGAGCAAGTGGACAGCGAAGTGTCCACCTCTTCTGAGGGGTGTTTGGTTTTCGGGGGGGTGAGGGAAGGATTCAGCAGGAAGCCCTGATAAAACCATCATGCCCACCCCCCCTTCCCCGAGACCAAAGAGGCAGGGGCTGGGGGTTGCATGTGAGGACTGTAACCCAGGAGGTCTCCACTCACATGACAGAGCAGCTCTTGGTCTTCTCCTTCTTGAAGGTGGAGGAGAGCAAATCCGACTTGCTGGGCAGGTGGAGAAGTCTTTTGGACAGGCGGCGGGTGGGGCTTGGCTTCGGGAGAGGCTGCAGCTTGTTGATGCAGGCCATCGCTGCGGTGCGGAATACGCTGTGGATGCTTTTCTCCGAGGTGAACGCTGAGCACTCCAGGTAAGCTTCTGCACCCAGCTGCTTGGCCATAGCAGAACCCTGCAATATATGTGATGAATGATGAAGGGTGCTGTTCATAATGTCCTTTAATACATTTTCATTGTTTTCTATTTGCACCAGGGTCACGATGTAGTGTGGTCTTCAGGAAGAAATGCCCTGAAAGCTCATAAAATGGCTGTGAAATTAAAAAAACGAGAATGCCAGCTGGAAATAACTGCTCCTGTGGAAGTGTACTGCTATGCAAGATGTGATGTATATCAATATCCATAGGTTCCTGACACAAATAAAGCCTCAACATGAAAAGTTAAGTAAGTGTACTATTTAAGTGTGGTTGTCATACATGTTTTGTGACTGCTTTTAGTCCGACGTTGACTATATTATATTCCTGAAAAACTCTTTGTGTTACTTCTTTTGTCTCACCTGCTCATAGGTAATGGGAGTCTGTTTCTGATTGGACAGCTCCATCAGCGTGCAGACATCTGTGCGCAGGTCGGTCTTACAGCCAATGAGCAGGATCCGTGTGCTCGGACAGAAGTCCAGGATCTCAGTTTTCCACTGTGGACAGCAAAGGACAGTCAGTTCAGTGGCTCCATTTTGCCACAGTAAATAATCACCTGTCGTAAGGTATGCTCTGATGAAAGCAGGCTAAATCTGAGGGAATTGTGGATATTAAGTACAACGGTACACATCGGTGAAATATCACTTTAACGTAAAGTACTGAAGACATTACCTTCTTCAGACTGTTGTCCACAGTGTCAGGACGGCTGATGTCAAAACACAGCAAAACTGCATCTGAATCACTGTAGCACAGGGGCCTCACGTTGTCGTAGTATGGAGAACCTTAGAGGGCAGAAAACAGAAAACATTACAAACGTGGATAAATGACAAGACAAACTATAAAAACACACGCAGGCATCTGATTTCAAGTTGCTCCATGTGCCATCAATGCCTTCAGTGCAGCCCCTTTTGACCACAGGGACTTGAAGCAGAATGAGTGCAGTGCTGAATATTGCTGATATGTGAGACAAACGTTTCAGAAGAATATTGCACTGCAGCCATTTTAAAATATTGCCAAAGGTCCTCCTTTAATTTTCATGGTGAAATGGTAGCACACTTCTATTCTTTGTTTCTCTTTAACTTGTATTGTTCCTGAGTGTTTGATGGAGAAAGGCCTTTTGATATTTTTAAAACTTTGGGGTCAGACTTGCAGTTCACCGCTCTTTTCTGGTGCCACATTAAAAGGCATATTTTCATATCAAAGGCACAAGGATCGAGATAAAATTTGCTTTGTAAAATGCTTAATTAAGAGTAAATGAGTAATTCATTTTAACTAGAGATTGTTTCCGGAATCGATTGCTGTGCAAAAAGGGTGATCGAGCAGCAGAGTGGCAGAGGCAGAATGAGGGAGCTGCAGGGATTATGTGCAATCGGCATCACTTCTCCTGCTGAGCCTCACTTTGCTGCCCCTGAAACTGCTCTTTCCTCTGCTCCTATATCCTCTGCTGGCATTTCAGAGGGAGAGAAGATGACAATCGAGCCCTAAATCCTCATTGATCTCCTCTTGCAGTAGATTACGCAAGTGGAACGGTGGGCTCGGGGCAGGCAGACGCTCCCACTCATGCTCAGAATCCTTAAGTAAACCACCCACCACCCCCCAAAAATCGTCTGCTCAGCGCGCAATACCTTCAGTCCCTCTGTTACCACAGCAACAGCCTTGGAATCCACCATCTACATCAGGCATTCCTCCCACCCCACCATAAAGGCTCGCTTTAACTGCCAATCAATCACTTTACACCGCAAACTGCCCACCCACCTCCTGTTGGGGACATTCCTCTGCTCTGCAACAGAGTTGGGGACCACAGACATACATCCGTCACACACAAAGACACGAAACCACACCTGATGACACACAGACTCACTATTTAGGTTTGGCAGCAGCCAGAGGTTTGTGATCAGATGAAACAGAAGAGGAACTGCTCAATCGGATTAACATGTTTACTTTAGGCTCTGTGTGAATCCCAAAAGGGATTCAGCGTTCCTCTTATAGCCACAGATGACAAAAGCCGTCTGTGTAATTACCGTTAGATATTACACAACCATCCTAATTGATTTACAGCGCAGAAAACAATGCATCAGAAGGAAACATATGAACAAGCACACACAACATGGATGTGTGCATTCAGATCAGTTTCATGAATACTTAATGATTTTCCACATTATCAAAGGGAAAAACTGAATTTGCCAGCTGCCGGGCGCTGTGAGTGGAATAATGACAAGCTGCGATGAAATTCCTCAGGGCTCAATGTCCTGAAGAAAGTAAACATCGCAGCAGAGGAACAAAGGGACTTGTTGTATTAAAACTCTGTTTCTAAGCCTTTGGATAGAAAAAATACTATACTGTTAAGTAGCAAATTAACTGAAACGTTGTGATTAAACTAAATGATTTGCTACGGCTGTATTTTTACAGACTTCAACACCTTAAGAATGCAAATTACATTATTGCCCTAACACCGTTTACACCTCGGGCTGAGTTGAAAATACACGCTCATCTGTGAGACAACTTTGCGTTTGCTGACTGTGAAAATTGACACACATTAAAATCAGAACAATTAGCACCACTAGGATGAGTGTGTGTATGTGTGTGGGGACTCTAAGGTGTCTCATAGGAGAATCAGAGGCAGAGCGCTCTATAAATCTTCTCAATCACCCTCAGGAGGTTATCACACAGCCAGGAACCTGGTGTGATTCTGCATTAAATGGCCACTGATCTAAATGCAGCAGTCGATAGAAAGCTGCACAGGGGGTCCAAGACCCTTTGAAATGAAAGCTGACAAATGAGTTACCCTGTCAAGAGGGAGGGGAGATGGAGGGAATGTCGAGGATGTTTTTTTCTTCAAAGAAATCAATTTTTGCATAAAGGATGCAGGATTCCGTGGGCATATGTATCCTACCTCCAAAGGAATTAAATAAAAAATTATATGAATGTGTAAATATTAAGTATTTGAAGCTCCACAACATGCTGTTTGGGTGCAGTAGCAGCCTTAGCGGCACTCTCCAGACACTCCAAGACCCAGTTTCTAATCCTAGAAGAAACAGTTGTTTCTATTGTGTCAAGGAAAAGCCAGGAGGAAGAGAGGAGGGAAAGCAGGAGTGTAGCCTACTGAGGTAGATCACAAAGAGCCCTCCTATGCCATTAATCCTTCACCCCCTGCAGTCTGATATCACAGAGTACCAGTCTCTGTCGCTTTCCCTCTCTTCCCTCCTTCTCTCCATTGCAACAACCCAAAGAATGGCTTGGCTAGATCAACACACATGCAGAGCCTGCTCCAAATGCTTCCCTTTTCTCAACAGCATGCCTCGACAACAGATGGAGAGTTTCTGAGGCATGAAACATGGAGAGTGAGGCTGACTAACTGGGGAATTGAAGGAAAAGACAAGAGCATAACCAAACTTCTGCAGCTGAGCTCAACTCCATCCGTCTTGGTGGTGCGGTGCCCAGAGCTAAGTGTCGAGGTGGAAATTGGGCCAGAGCAGAAGTAGGCTTCGCAGGCCTAGACGACGGGCCTTGTGTTTGAGCGTACAGGTGGGGGAGGGGAGGATCTGCTTTTTCTGTGTGTGCATGAGTGAGACTGTGAGGGTATTTTTGTGCATGTGTGCTAAATCAACTGAGCAACATAGCCTATCTTCATCATTAGCAGACTCCTCTTCAGTGAGAATGCAGGGGTCAGACAGAGTAATGATCCAGTGATGGGATGACTCACAGATTTGGGGATGAGAGTAGCCCTGCCCCTCCACCCACACTCAGCCGACTGGGAAGCTGCTGCTGCTGCTGCAGCTGATAACTACGGACTTCACAGCCAGGCCAAAAAACACACTACATTGCGTCAGACAGTTGTTCCCTGGTTTCACATGCCAGAGCCAGTCAGAATCACTTCTGAAGACCCCTGCAGGGAGAGGGGGGGACGGCCCTTTGTCCCTGAGCATCACCACGTTGAGCTGTTAACAAGCTTTACTTTGTAACTTGACATTGTCAAAGCTCATCCCACTCTGGATTTTGAAGTCGGCTCCAACAACAGATGGTTTGAAAGATGTAAAGCCATGACATGCATTGAATTAAAAGTGTATTCTGCTAGTAATCTTTCATGAAGCCATAATCAGAGCCTCAGAGGAAAAAAATTGAGTTGTTAAAATTTGTATTCTTGTAACAATCAGTTCATTCAGCCTGTTGTATAGAATTCATCTGCCTAGATTAGTTTACCTTAACCTTTATTCTAATTAAAAACTGAACTAGTGCTGAAACGTTGAGTCAATTAAGTGATTTGATGCATTGTTTAATCATTTCATTTCCTAATGGAAAAATACCAATAAAATGGTTGCAGCCTTAAAACAGACTGAACCCTAAATTACTAATAACAAGCCATTAGGCGTATATACAATCAGTAATTTCAAATTTCAATTCTAACATTTAATTGTTAATAGACAACTATCATGGTAATCCATTAACTTGATAATTGTCATTTAACAATGCCTCTCTTTTACAATCATACAGATGGGTTCATCAGCTTAAATGGATATTGGGTTCATTACAAATGTGTCTCATTCATTAATCATACAATAAATGATTACAGTGTATATACAATATCTTCTAAAACGCAAAGGCTTTATCAGCAAGACCATTCAACCTGAAATTTATTACCCACTAACACCATAACGACTTTCATTGTTCACTATTCATGAGTTATACCCAGTGGATGATGTTCGCCTTCTCCTCTTTGTCTCTCCCCCCACATGTCCGATCGGACCGGGCTGATTAAAACCGGTGGATTGATTTTGGCCTGTAAATCCATGGCGGGGCTGGGAGAAGGAGCTGCCTGCCATGTGGAGGTAGTGATGAGGTCAGTCCAATCAATGAAGGGGAGTCAGGATAATGAGAGGACCCTCTCAGTGGGGTAGGGCTGCAGCAGCACAACTCCACGCAATTAGACCAAATTACAGTAAGAATAAGAAACTGTATGGTGTGGCCAACAAATAGCCCCTGTGGGTGTCGTCCGTTACCTGCAGCCTGACATGAGATACACGAGAGTCATCTATAACAAATGATAGGGAGGAGATGTGATTTAAGTTCTGTTCTCACTGGAGGCAAGAGAGTGCAAATTCATTATTTAAATCAAACCTAAAGTGTGTTGCAAATAAAAATATTCAAATCACCATGAATAACTTTATGTGATGCCTTTTGTGGCCAATTTAACCGTGTAATTCACAACTGTCTGTAAGTTACATTAGCTTTATTACTGTGTATATTCATTGTTTCCCTGTGATGCAAATTAGCCACAAACTAACCAGTGCAATTTTGGACTGTGCATGGGTAACGAGGAAAAGACAGAGAAAGGGGTGAACAGAGGGAAGAAAAGAGTTAATACAGTGAAAGATGGGCAGGAGAAAAGTGTAGACTGAAACAGAAAAGCTCCACATACAAGTGAAAGAACGAAGAAGAAAAGAAAGAGAGAAAGAGAAAGTCAGAAGGGGTGGCCCAGTGGACCTATTCAGAGTCTTAATCCCCTGCATCATGCTGTTCTAGTGGGTGACCCGCAGCAGCATATGGAGGCAAATGCAGGTCACCAGAGTTTCTGAGCTGCCTCCTGTCTGTCTGCTCCAGAAAACCTTCCTGCCCAACAGGATGTCTCTCTGTTTGCCCATCAACCCCGGCACCAGGCCCATTCCTGCTGGCCAGACCAAAAGTCCACAGTCTGGGATTAAAAAGCAGGATTTGGTCTGGGGAGGGAATTACACTCACTTTTTCCCTGCCGCTTTTGGATAATGTGGGGGGGGGGGGGGGCAGCGAGAACACAGTGAATACTGCATCATCTCACACAAGTGGGTCTGTTACATAAAGGATTTGTTGCACACAGACACACGTATGCACAAAAAGCCACACAAGCCAACTTGCTCAGCCACAGTGACGTAGTGATACATCCGGCTCTAGCGTGGATGGAGAGGGATAAATGGGCTGAAAGAGAAATTGTTGTGCAGTGAGCATGAAGGGAATCAAACAGGTGCTGCAGACCCGTGTTCACAGTATCCAGGTCAATACACCGAACAGCAGATCCCCGGGGAGATCCACACTGACACATTGACCCTCTTTTTCATGCTGAGTGTAAATGAACATATGATGCACAAAGTCAGCATTAACAACAATTGAAGCGCAATAATCCCTGTCTCTATGCCTAGTTTCCAGTGAAACATATTAGGCACGGAAAAGTACTTGTAGATCTGTCAATCCTTTATCTTACCATGTGTAAAAAGCATCAGGTGATATTTCAGGACATTTAATCTTCTGACATTTAGAAATGAAAGATGACTGAGACTCTGCAGTTCAACAAGTGCACATTTTGTGCCTCAGCGATGGATGAAAACAAAGAGTATAAGGCCTGCTCATTAGCCTTTATGTAATCAAACACCACAATCATATTATCTCCTTTATTCCAAAATGGACAGGGTTATAACAATTACATGTCTATGCTACCAAAAGAAGAATATCTCGGAAGATATTCTAAGACGCAGCTGAGACAGACACTCATCACATTCACTGCGCATTGCCTAATAGTCTCCCTCAGTGCTGCAGGCAGAATGGCAGGCCATGATAGGCCGGATAGACAGAGAAATTGTGATCAGGTACCTGAAGTGTCCCACAGACTGAGTTCCACTCGTTGCTCCTCCAGCTCCAGACAGGCTGTGTAGTTTTCAAATACCGTGGGCACATAGGTCTGGGGAGCAATAAACAGCATGGTGCCATTAGTGTGGAGGCGTATGTCTGTCAGCTACAGGTAACGGAACTAATCTGGCTAATAAAAAAAACATTTTTTCCCCCCCTTTCAATTTGAATACATTTCGAATCAATCAATCACATTAATCACTGCAGCTGCAAGAAATATTGCGCACAGCAGTATAACATGAAACAATCATTAATGTGTAAGGAATACAATTCCATTGATTATGCGATAAAACAACTGATGCCCCTTAAGGTATTACGGTAAATGCATGCCAAATAAACCAAGAGGACAACATGTTATAAAAAATGCGCATGAAAACGGACTCTGCAACATGCGCACCGTTTTTTTTCTGCCACATTTAATCATTTTAAGATAACTTAGCGCTCTGGTTATCAACAAAACTACAGAACAGCGGTATGTGCATACGCGTTTAGTTAATTTGTCACTAACAGGAGCCACATTAGAACATACCTCTGGATAACAATCCTTCGCCAGGACTTGCAACATCGCCGTTTTTCCGCATTGTACGTCTCCCACAAGAACCAGTTTACACCTCACCACCAGCGGCTGTGTATTTCTCCTTTCCTTCATGGTGTCAGTGATGACCCAGTGTTTGTTGCAGAAAATGTTGAAATAAAGAAGCAATACAACACAGAAATCCTGCCAGTGTGATCGAGCAAGGACGGTGGTTCTCGGAGGATGCTCGCAGTTGATCTGATTTAATTTGCCACAGCGGGTCTTTATACAGACGAGCATCAGCCAATAGGAGCTCACCATTACACAGGCTTCTCAGTGCTGTTCCCAGAGAGCAAAGGCGAGGATGATAGAACAGCTGCGTTATAAACAGGGATTTTATAAAAGATTCTGTGCGCTGAGTACAGTGCATGATTGCATTGTAAGAGGAGTTTCATCATTTAATGTAAAACTCTTTTAACTTTAGTTGTTAGGGCTTATGAAACGCAGCAGCCAGCAGCAGTCACACACTGCAGACTTCTGTTTTTGTCACCTGTGGGTTCTGTCACTTGGCCTGCTGCTGATTGATGGATTAGATTGTTGACTGGCTGGATCAATACCATAACACTGGCTGAGGACAATGGGACTGATAGACCAATCCACAGTGGACTAATTAGTTTGCTCTGATCTGCACTACAGAGTCATGTCAATTTAATCCAAACAACGGGTCAAATTCCTCCTAAATTCAACATTTCTGGTTACAGTCAATCTGACAGTCTTCTAAAACAGATACATATCCGATTGAAAGAATGTTTCATTGAATGTTTGCTGATCAAAAGGCAGTGTGACCTGTGCTCAGTATAATAGAACCATGTTGACTTGCAGTGGGATGGTGTGAGGCCCCCTGATAGGGGACCAGCTATCGGCTGCCCACAGGGTCAACTCAGAGGTCTTGTGCGTGTCAAACCCCTGGAGAGACACACAGACGGTGACTTTCACACCCTGAAGGTTATTACTGTATGGAAACAGCATCTCATTGTTAGGAAAAGGACAATTAAGATAAAAGTCAATTAGCTGCCTTCCCCTGTGTCTGGCAGCCTACTGGCTAATTTGCTTACTGTTGCCAATCAAAGCCGTTGTTTTTGCCCCAGTGGGTAAAACCAATTTGCCTTTGTTCTCAAACAGCCTGTATCATTCACCTCCCATGCTGGGATCTGTCTGTGTTTTACAGCCCAATATGTCTTGTTGTCATCATACACAGCTCTGACTTGTGTAGGTTGTGTGTGCATGCAGTGGGGACAATGTTTTGTATTGCTGTTAGCGTTTAATTTCCATCAACAAAAATATTTAACCAATTGCACTTTCTCTCTTTATTCACAGTGTTTCGTTGTGAGAAGAGCACGTTTTTACACCAATATTTTAAGTGAATGATGTGAAATGATAACGTTTAGAATATGTGGCGCAAAAAAGAGGAACTTCGTTGCAAAACTATTTCATGTTTCGCTAAATTTGATACAAATAGAAATATATATATTTTTTTCTCTGCTCTCATACGGCGGTTACAGCGTCGTTGTGGAAGCGTCTCACCCAACCTCTGGCTCCCCCTCAGGTTAACACTGTTTGCCATAGTTTGTACTGTTAGCGCTGTTAGCACCGTTAGCTACAAGCGTTGCCTTGTTGAGAGCCGTTGAGAGGCAATCGAAATGCTCCCAGTCTCACATCTTGCACCTTTGATGTTATACTAGTTAGCGTTCTGATAAATGAAGCAGCATTGCCTACATTGTTAAAACCTTTTTTGTAAATATATAGACAGTTGTTAAAGTTTTCACACTGGGCCTTCAACTGGTAGGAAACTAATTCACTTTAATTTAGCAAATAAAACGTGATTTCACAGAAATCGTATTCTGTTATTATTCATGAAATAGCAATGCATTAATCCTTTCTCAGTGTAGGTTCTAGAATTTGATGGCTTTCCTCCTTTGTCTTATGCCCTGGGTATAATGGCGACCTAAAACTGTTCTAGAATTTTCTGAAACCTTACAGTGACAGCTTCACGCAGTAATTACATAATGTGGTGAAAAGAGGGCTGAAATATGCTGAGATTTCAAAGTTGCAGCCTTACTTAATACATCAATGTATTACAAACACTAAACACTTCTCAGACTTTTGTGCTATGCTACTGAGTGGTATTAACAAAGCTTCAATACAGGTACACAGAAACAGTTGAGAAGAGAAGTTCCAGATGATGAACTCTCTCTAACCCGTCTAAAATAACTGCAATGCATGCATGGATGCCTGTGTAACCACCACAGAGCTCGGGACAGGGAGAGACAGGTGGCTGTGAATAATCATTAGGCATAAAGTGACACCTTCCAATATTGCTGATACTTGAGGATGAGAAGGAGGATACGGGGGTGGCTGACTTCTGGCAGGACGAAGCATTGACGCCTTACACCATCACACCTCCGTATATTTGGTGACAGTGATGGTAATTATCATCAACACAATGAGAGAGTGATAGTAGGTTACGCATGGCCTTCAGGAAAACAGACAAAAGCTGAGTCACTATTTTTCTCACAAGATTCTCAGACAGTTAGAAATGCGAAATGGGAAACTTCCTTATATTCCTGCCACAAACTCATCATCAGATGGTGTTGTTATCCTGGATTTGTAGGATGACTTTCACACGTACTATTCGAGACTTAGACACGTAGCAGCAATTCAGAACTACTCATGTGAGATCAACCAAAGAGGGAAGTGATATTCGGCTACCAAAGGATGAAACGTGGTATTACGAGTGGACAGATGGTAAATGATGATCATGTCCAGATAGAGGTGGTAATATCATGGATCTCTGTACGGAATAGAGCGCAAGCTGAATCTAAATGAATGGCACACGTGTGTAGCAATGAATAACTTGAGCAGATTGAAGTTGCATGTTTGGACTGATTAAAGAGACTTGAAACATGTTACAGGTCCCCAGTTCTCGTACGTGTTCGGTTATTTCTAACCTCTCCTTGTCATCTAAATTTGATAAAGCTGTGCGGCGCCAACACAACATCCCAGTTTAGGTTTGCCGAGGCCAGAAGTATGTGGACTCTCCAAACATCACACTCATTCTTATTAATGTCAAACATCTCATTCCAGACATTGACCTGCTTAATTGCTTTCACTCTTCTAGGGCTTTAAACATGATTTTGAAAGCTGACTGCAGGGATTTGCTCCCATTCAGCCACAAAAGCACGAGTGAGGTCGGGCACCGTTGCTGAGCGAGAAGGTCTGGAACACAGTTAGCGTTCGTTCATCTCAAAGGTATTGGATAGGGTTGAGGTCAGGGCTCTGTGCAGACAAGTCAAATTCTTCAACACCATACTGGGAAAACGTTTTTATTATAGACCTGCTTTGTGCAGGGGGGCAATGTCATTGACATACATACCGCTTCTGCCCTCTGCTGGTGGTTATGAGTCACCATGTAGAAATAAAAACACCACAGACAGAAATGTTACTTAAATGTTGTTGTGTTTTATTCACCCCCTCTTTCAAATGTGCTATAGACAAAAGTTGCACCCTGTACACATCATCATCAGACACTGTTGGATATCATTTGTATTGTCGGCTTGGCAGAAACCAGGTGAAATGTTGACATCATCATCGACAACTTGTTCATAATTGGAGGTGGGTACAGCATAGCGTTTAGTGCATTTATTGCATCGTAAAGCAGACATATAAATGATAGTAGTGCAATTATACCCCATCATAACTGAGGAGATACCTTGATAGTCTCAGCTAGTGTCTCGTCAATGCTAGACTTTGTATTGCATACAGAATTTAGGCGAGTGAAGCGTAATAGGAAATGATAATTGTAAAAAATTGTGCTTTGGAGGCCTAAAGAATAATTCACCTGTCGTAGAAATTTCCTGCATTAAAAATTAAGCAAATAGAGGGAGCTGATATCTATTTTTTCGAGCAAAAGTAGATACTGTGTTCTCTGTGTTTCATCAGGTAGAAGTTATGTATCTCAAACCTGGTCCTTCAGAAATGAATGTGGGTGTCAGCAAACTTTACGGTGGTCCTAAATAACTGCAGTGCATCATTGTAAAAAGAGAGCAAGAGACATATATATATATAAACACATGCTTTCTGAGGTGTTGAGTATAATTGTGTACTGTGACTAAAACCCTTCTACTTCCTGTAAGCATTGTGTTGTTTCTGTGCAATTTGATAATAATAATAATAATAATATCTGTATATTGAATGAATATACAGTATGTACAATTAAGCCTTGATGCATGTGACTGCTTATGTAGGTCAAGTTGATTTACTCTGAAGAGTAAATGGCTCATGTGAGGATGGTCCTAAAAAGCCCTTCTGATAAAACAGGAATACAATATGTCATGCACATACATTTGATTATTTACACATGTGGTATGTTAGCTGAATTCTAGAGTTGTAGATGGTAAAAGCGGTTGCATCAATCTCAGTGAATTATTGAGACGCATTCATTCTTGTGAGTGCTGTATTATATATAAAATGATTAGATTATATAAACACAAAAGAGACAATTTCTGGCGTTGCAAAGTTTGGATGAAGCTTTTAGGATTTGCAGCAAAGACATTTATTTAACTAGTCTTATGACTAGAAGTTGTACATATTCCTAATTTATGTGGTAGTGTATGTCATTTATATCTGTCAGTTTCTTTGCAAAAAAGAGAAACAAGCAGTGGATGCAAGCATAACTTAACTATACCACCAGAGGTCCCCCTCCATATACTTATACAAAGGCCTGCCATACACATGCTTATTTGAGCTGTTAATGCTAACAGATGATAAGATAATTTACTGGGCTTATTAGGAACATTGATACAGTCCACACTTCTTCAGTTACCAATACACCACTGAGTAGCAGTGAAGTGTGAAATGTAAATTACACCACTCATGTGGTAAAAAAAAAGAAAAGAAGATATATCCCTGACTGTGTAGTTTATGGTGGTTTATTTTTGTGCTAATATTAACCAGAATTACATGCTGAGGTAACATTTAATTGTATTATTAATCTATATATCTATTGTCTTTGGAAATCATACAGTAAAGCTACTAATTTAGGTGTTTGTTATGTTTTGCAGTCCACTTGGAAACCTAAAGAACAAGACATGATGTGACAATTTATCATTGTCATTTTGAAGAAATAAAATATATTAAACAGACAATGGTAATTATTGGTTTAAAAACATAATGTACAACATCTGGTTATAAGAGTATGATTTCTGCATCGGTCCTTTTTTTTGGAGTAACCTACATATGTTAAATATCAGTGAATCTCCTAATATCTGGTTATGCTTCAAATTATATGTCCAGGTTTGTCAAATTGTTTCAGAAAGAAGAATTTTAACTAATTTCTTTGGGGTAAAAAAAATAAATCATATTTGATAAAAAACAAAGTTTCAGGTTAATATCAAAGGTTATCAAATTTGCCCCTAAATGTCTGCAAACAAACCAGTTATTGTAAATAATCCTTCCAGCATTTATACATTCACAGCTGTGACAAAAGATGCATATAGTCAGTTGATGTGCAAGTATGTGCTTGTCATGCATGAGCTTTGCATCACTGTTGCGTACAGATATGTGAGCTATACCGAGAGCCAAGATATGAATTATAAATAGTAGTATAGATAGTTTCTGTAAAAAATAATTGTGAATAAAGAACACTTCAAAAAGGCTACTGGATAACCAAGGAGAAAAAGCAAGTTTTCATTTTCCTTGGGAGACCATGTTGACTCTGCTAGAAACAATTGTGCCTTTGAGGAAACATTTGGTTTAACTGGAATGACAGCTGACAAACTTCTGTAGAGTTGGAGGACATATACAGACTTGGTTTTCTGTCACTCTCTGCACTCTTTGGCCAGAGGGGGAAGCCAGGTTATCAGAGAAAAAACCCTGGGAAGCTACTCATGTTTGTATTTTAAGTTATACTGATAGTGTTGCTATGCTACAGTTCTGTATGCTAACATTCTCTGCCTTCACAGGTGTGTAATTTGTCTACAATGAGAGCTGAATTAGCCCATGTGTGTCTGGGACAGCCACTTGTGGGGGGCTGATAACACATGGGCTGGCTCAGCAATGCCAGGTGGGAAATGTGACTTCCAGTGTGAAAGCACAGAGTTGGGAACAAGGTCAGGGTGGGAGGAAGGGTGAGGGGAGGTGGTGTGCAGTGACTGCACTACTGTACTGGTTTTTGTTACCAGTAGGCGTGCAGCTGTAGAAAGCGGCCCTGAGTTGTCGCGTGGCGGTGGGAGCAGGGAGCCCTTCCCGAGGGGGCAGCAGTGAGGTGGAGGCGCCTCTCTTGAATCTTCCTCCTCCTCCTGTTCCTCTCCCTGTTCCTGTGTCTCCTCTTCCTCCAGCTCACCAGCCTCTCTCTCTCTCTCTCTCTCTCTCTCTCTCTCTCTCTCTCTCTCTCG
>NW_022280035.1:11617225-11658610 GCF_004355925.1 Anarrhichthys ocellatus | reverse complement strand
CTCTCTCTCTCTCTCTCTCTCTCTCTCTCTCTCTCTCTCTCTCTCTCTCTGTACTCTGCTCTTGTTCTCTTCTTTGCCCCAGGTTTGGCCAGAGAAGGTGCTGGCTGGCTTTGGAGAGATGAGGGCTGCTGCTGCCCCCTGGTGGCGCCCTGGTCCCTGTGCTCTATGACCTCCTAGTCTGACCCCGGCCGACAGCACAAGCTTCCTGCAGTGGAGCAGGGGGAACATTTCATGACAGGAAACACTACCAGAAATGAGTTGCAAAAGAGTAAAGCTCACAAGAGTAAGACAGGGAAATACTGTTCTACCTCAGCTATGTCTGTGGTGGTGATCATTCTATCAACTCTTGAGTCTCAGAAAACTGAAGAAAACACAAAGAAGCCAGTAAAGTTGTGATTAATGATGCAGCCAAAACGTTAATGAAAGCAGCAGTTGTGTGTTTGTCTTACTTGTTGGCTGGAGTTAGCTGAGGGTGGGGTAATCACACTTTGGTCCAGTAAGGGGTTAACAGGGGCAGAACAGGGGAGATGAGTAGCACGCCAGTAAATATCCAGGTACTCTGCAAGATGTTCACATGCGTCCTCCAGCTGATTCTCATCCAGGATGACATCAAACATCTCCTAATGAGTCAAAGATAGGAATATGAGAGTTACATCACTCAGTGTCCATAAAAGATCACTGTATGCATGTCAGCTCTTTTTGCAAAAATCCTTTTCTGAGCATTTTAATCATATATTTATAGAGGCAGAGTGACATACAGGTGGACACTGTGCTAGCTTGTCCCCTGCCATCATCTGGACGTTGAGGTGTTTGCTTTGTGACTTCCCTCGGGATTTGATCAGCCTGTGAAGGACCTGTGAGATGAGAAAGAGACAAAAAGAGTCAAGCCGTTAAAAAAAGACAAAATCCAAGAAGTGAAGGTTATCAAATGCACGGTTCTAATTTAATTTCTCAAAATGTTCTTCTTTTATTTAGTCGTACGAAGCCAGTGCATCGTGGCATAACATCTGAAATCTGAACATAGTCTTCGCTCTTTCAATCTCCTTTTAATGTGGTCAAAGTGTAACACGACAAAGAATACTGAGTTCTGAGAATCAAATGTGACTTCGAAATATCTTGTTTTGTCTGACCAAAGGTATAAAACCCAAATATATTCAGTTTACAGTGACATAAAACAGAGAAGAGCAGCAAATCCTCATATTGGAAAAGTTGGAACCAGCAAATGTTTTGAGTTGCTCGAATTAACAACAAAAATAAAAGTATTAAATGTTTATGTGTATAATACATATACATGTACATATAAATATTTGGGGGGGGGGGGGGGTGCTCTACTTTAGGCGAGGAGACTTTGACGTAGACAATGATGGGAGCCAGAGAAGTTTTGAGGAGCTGTGCTGGGTGGTTGATGGTGTCTGCATCCAAGACGACCAGCTGGAGAGACTTGGCCAGTTCAAAGATCCTCTCTATCTCACTCTGGACCTCGGCTGTCAACAAACCAAAGAAAGATGAGGAGTTTTATGAGATCACTTACTTGAGTTGAGAACAAACTCAACTTTAAAGAGAGAGAGGACATATCTATTCTTAGCAGGTATTCATCTTTATTTAGCAACAAAGGATCACAGACAACGTTCTCGCACTCACCCAGACTGGAGCGCGTGTTGGATCTCTCCATTATGGCCTTCTTGTTCAGCACCGAGCGCTTCGCCAGTGATAGATCAGCAGTCACCCGTGTAATAGAGATCCTAAAGAAGAAGCGTCTTATCGCATCACGTCCACAACTGTTCCATTTCAAAAGATGAGATGAACTTGTACACTCTTGCAGCTAAAAATAAATCATCATCATGGTGATAGGCAGAATCCACGAACAGCTCTGTAGCTCGGTCACAGTGTTACTATACACTGAGCTGCAGCTGCAGAAGAGCAACACAGACAGACGTACCCACCTGCCATCAAATCTGTGCTTCAGGAAGTCAAACAAGGCTTTCTGCATCATGTCTGTTACCTAGGAAACAGATAAGGAAGAAGGGAGAGAAGTTAGGAGAGACTGGTGTTATGAAATATATACCTGTACACACACAATTAGCCCGACATTATTACTTATATTTCTCATTCACTTTTGATTTTGGTAACACTTTAGTTCAAGTCTGCTTATTTAGGATGCAGCCTCCACTTATGTGCCCACAGGAGGAGTCATATAGTCTTTACTTATATCTGCTTACAAGCACATTATAGTGTTATAAATCACGTATCAAATGTTTGTATGAGACTTAAGAATACTAAACACTGGCCTAATGTAAAGTGTCGTCTTGATTGTCGAGTGTTAGGCAGAACTAATATTTGTGATATTAATATGTTGTCATTTTACAAGAAACATCCGGCCAAAACGAGTACATAGTTAACATGCAGTCACATGAGAACACACACTTTTAAGCACAGTTAGACAGCAAAGACCGTATCAGAGTATCTTTCATTGTTAAAACAATTACATTCCTCGTGAGGGAAAATGAGTCAGCACAGATAGAAAGGAGACCAAGTCCTCCTCAGAAATGTGATTTGCTTGTTGTTTCTTCACTTGGATGTTTAATCTTCACTGTACAGGATGATGTATGTGCAGAGTTTGACACTACAAGGCTGTTTTCTCACTTTTACACACAGATGTACCAGTAGGATATGTGACTTAACCGTACAGATAACAACTAGTCTACATGGTCTGGAGCCAGTCATGGTCCATTAGAGATGCGAAGTCCTGCCCCCCACCATGGTACCTTATTTCAGAAAAAAATGTGTACAAGTTACGAGTCTTGCTCACATCTTACATCATTGCAAACATCAGGTAAGATAATCTTACATTTGTGCATTGAGTATGGTGAAGTTTCCTAGCTAGCTAACGGCCGTGTTGGTGACTGACATTGTAAGAGACAAGAGATGTGAGCGGTTTCAGCTCACAGAAAACTAAATGGTACTACAACAAACCCATTACAAACTGCAACTTTCTTAACTTGCAAAACTATCTTTTGAATTGGGCTCCCACGGTGGACACTGGAAGGGGAGGGAATTTGCCTCTTTAAATGTAATTTACTCGGTGTGTTGGGGAAAGTACAGCCCCTAATGCTCACACACTGAGAATGAACTCACTGGTGAAGTAAGAGACATCCCTTTTCCAGTAGTTACATTTTTTTTTTGTGGAAAAACAATATTAGATAAGCAGAGCTTATTCTCTTCCATTATATGGGTAAGGGATATCTTGGGATGACATGGAGAGAAATAGTGTGTGTTTGCATGGGCACTGCGAGGAAGTGAAGTCTATTTTCAAACAATCCTGAAAAATGGACGGCCTTCAGGATAAGGAATGAAGTGTACAGTGGTGTCCGTGATGTGACAGAGACATGGAGGAAAGAAAAAGAGAGAGAGAGAGAGAGAGAGAGAGAGAGAGAGAGAGAGAGAGGGAGAGAGAGCGAGAGAGAGAGGCTGGTGAGCTGTGAGAGAACAATAGTGAGCAACCGAAAATAATACTATGCACAAGAGAGAAAAAGCAGAGAAAAAGAGAATGAGAGTGGAAGAGAAAGGGAGGCAGGCTGGCATTCACCACTGGAGCATCCCCAAAGCACATCACCAGAGTGATGCATAAATATTTCACACACACACACAAAGTAAACGGCTTGGCACACAGCCTGCGCAATCATAGAGGAGAGAGCGAGGCAGAGCAAAAATGTCGAAGCACATAGACATTGTGTTCAATTACACGCATCACATTTCAGCATATTCATCCGCAGATTCATTCGAAATTGACATTTTCGAAGATTAATCGAGTTTAACTGCAATGTGTTTTCATTTATCTCATCCCATATGTGTTACAGAGAGTTCAGGAGACTATCACAGACAGTAGCCAATGTAAAGGGGCATGCATGCTGTCCTGCATCCCTCGAAATGGATCTAAGATTCCTGTTGTGTGTGCTGTAATTTCATCAGGATGTTACTGTGGTGTTTAGTATCAGTGTTAATGGGATAATGGAGGCGTGAGTGATTCCCCTTAGATCAAACCAGGCAAGTCCATACTGGATCAGACACTACAGTTCAGATTAAACTTGAACAACCAATAATAGGCGCACAAAGAAAAGACTAGCGACTGAGCTATATATGGCTGGTATTAATAGTAATCAAAGTCTATTAAAATAATAGTAAATACCCATCTTAAAAACCACAGCATGAAGTTAAAACTACTTATTGGTTTTAATAACAAACAAAAAGAATACATGCTAGTGGCTCTGTGAGGATGTACTTATTCACAGCAGTGCTTTGAACTAAATGCTAATATCAAAATTGAGAGTGTTTGGTCTTAAACCAAAGTGCTAGACAAATTAAAATCCTGACCTGAGGTTGGCGCTAGAGTAAAAAGGGCCATGAATGTGAGGGGACCACCAAAGTCAGTAGGATTTGCTGTCACCATGGATGTCTCCACAACATTTCATGTCATTTCATCTATCTGATAGATATTTCAATCTGAACCAAAGGGCTGACTGACCCACATTGCCATCCCTTGAGCCATGCTAAAACACAAGAATATAGCCTGAAAGTAATCAATTTAGTGGTATGAAGTGGTCTACGGTAAGAAAATACCCCTTTTTCAGATGTTATAAGCTCCAGATGTGTGGTATTTTTACTTGGTCAGTGACTTAAAGCCAGAGATGCACAGTCTATGAATAGTAGCATGAAAAGAGACACTGTGGCTGACAGCAATATGCTCCAATGCAGCTGCTCCAATTCCAACAACATCCTTGTAATTACTCCAAACACGAGACAAGACTTGAATAACCAGAACCAAACGGAAAAGCAGTTTTAAAGGTTGTCTCACCTCATAGCCTTTCAGCGAAGGCCCCACCAACACCACTGGCCGCATGGAAGGGACCACATCATACGGAGGGACATGTTCAGTCTGCACATGCCACAAGCACAGACAGGGTTTGGAGGTGGAATATATATAACATGTTGAAGTGAATTTACTGGAATAACACATGCATTTTGCTAACAAATAGTAGCTGCTCTGCATGTACAGAGCCATAGAAATGCATCGAGTGTAGCAGTATAATTGATGGTGTTTTTGAATAATTAATAAGGAAGAGGCCCAATGGAAAACATACCTGTTTCTGCTTCTGTTTGGCTTTCAGAATAAACAAAACGATCATTAAACAAGGAGGACAAAAGCCAATAAGTGGCAATAAGTAATTCCTTTAGGAGAAAATATTTCACTTTCAGGGCTCCCTAAGAGTAGAAAAGTACAGTTACACTGTGGCCGTTCAAAAAAGTATCCTTTCTTAATTTGTATGTACATTTTGGAGGGAAACTAACAAACTATGTTTCCAAAGTCAAACACGCACATTTCTTCTAAAAGTGAACCTTTTAGCCCATGAGTAGCCCTGTATGTAAATCTGACCCCGTGAGGCAGAGCAGACAGACACAGCAGCAGCCTCCTGCAGTCCCACTTACCTGCAGATGGCGGGGTGGACCTCCAGCCTCCAGATGAAGCGTTCCCTCCTTTCCTGTGGAGCAACATAATGCAAAGCTTCATTATGCGAGAATCCCCTCAGGAGGCAATTTAGAAAGAACGACTTCCCAAACAGAGCAACACATGAGCAAGAACTAGTTACGTCAAAACCCAAAAAATAAACAAGTTTCAAAGAGTGTGTGAGACAGTTAGCTGGTGAAATTAGGGCAATGCAGAGAGACAGAAAGACAGATACAAAGTCAAGTAGAGGAGTGATAACAGAGGCCCAATCCCAATCTCGAGTTCCCGCAAAGACAGTTGTGTGTTTGAAGGCTTTTGTGAAGACATTTTGAGCCCTTTATGACCACTTTCTGTAAGTCTGCATTTCTGTAGACTTTGCCTTTGGGAATTACCCACAATTCATAGCAATGTTGCATTAAACACAGGGTTACCAGTGGAGGCTGGAGACGTAAAAAAAAAAAAAGGTAAATGAGAACGGCACATGGGTGTTCAGCCTGGCATATTACATTTACACAGAAACACTAAGGATTAAAGATAGTACATAAAAACACATGCTAGCAGAGGACTATATTACACACCTGGTTTATTCATCAACTATTTCTTTTATTTTGTTATTGAAGCTGTACTGACAAAAACAAATAAATACATTATTTTAAAATGACCTCCTTCATGTCTCTTTAGGAAAGAGCCTGGAGGATGTTCAAATCAGGGAGTGAAAAATATAAAATAAATTTTACATTAAATGTTATGATGTTGTCGTTGTAACGTGATACGTCGCAGCAAAGTGCTGTTCCATTCATATTTATACCATTTCAAGCCCTTGCAGCCTCTCACACTCCACCATTTACCAGGTGACATCAGTTAAGTCCCTGAGGGTTCAGGGCCTTAGAGGGGACATTGGGATTCGGCCAGAGATCAATCAGAGCTGTGTGACCTCTGACCTTGCTGCTGCTTTCTGCTCTTGTTCGATCCTCATGGCTTCTAGTTTGACCGGGCTCGGGATGAAAGTGATGTCCGCCCCTTCCTTCACCAGTCGACCAATCCACCAATCATTGTTGTATTTCTGCATGAGAGTGAAACACACCTTTTACGACTCAGGAGTAATGCTGCAAAATGTGTTGACATGGATCAAGTTTAGTAACAAAAGTCTTGCATACGACACGCTAATCTTAATGCGGAACGCCTCTCACCTCTTTTATGTGCAGGAAGTCTTTTGATTCAAAGTTAATAGCAGCACCTTGGACTGGACAATCTACATCAAGGGCCCCACAGTAACTCACATTGGCTTTCACTGCAAATGCTACTGGTTTGGACTGTTAACAGACAAAAAAGTAAAAAATATACAAATTAGATATGACAATAGTATCATTGCCTTTAATCTTTAGTCAGAAGTTTAATTTTGGATCTATAGACAAGATAAGTCAATTTTATCTATATAGCCCAACATTGCCCCAAGAGTCAGTAGATCTTTATGAATCTAAGATTAAATTGGTCTATTTAGAGCAACCTCTGAGTTTTCACATGACTCAGCCGTTTAAAAGCGGCTCCTCAGGAACTGAAGGTGAATTTAAAGATGAGCATTGACATTTCTCACCTTGGCTCTCTCTAGCTGCAGCTGAGCCTGGCGCTCGGCTTCACGCCGAGACGCCTCCTGGTCCTCCTCCAGGGACAGGTCGGAATCCGAGGGTCGACTAGTGTAGGAATCGGCTGAACCCTGAAAGAAAGGAGGATGGGAGTGGAGGGAAATAACTGTTGCAGTCCAAGCAGAGAGGAGATAAAGCAACCACAACACCGTAGCAGCTGTTTGCTCAGAATTACTCATGGTATAGTAAATGTAAAAGTATCTCAGATGGAGGTCCTAACAGATACATCTCCCTCTGTGTCTCCCATTACCTTCTCCTTGTTCAACCTGTTTCCGAACCTGCCTGTCCTTTCCTGAAGCCATGTGATCTCACTAGCAATGACAAGTTCCTGCAGCTTTTCAAAGCGGCCGTCTCAGGGGAACATGAGTGTAAGTACTGCAACAACACCAACAACCAGCACAGTGCTTGTAGTCTATTTATCCACTCAGCCAGGCACACCAGATTTTGGCAAAGATCCAGAAAGAAACCTACTAATACACAACTCTGACAAGAGTACTGATAATGCAGGATAATGCTACAAAATCCATCTTTTCATCCATTTTCTGGACTCCAGATTGGTCTGTGTCATCAAAGATGTGATGTAGGAGTTGGGTCACAAAATAAATCAGGTCAAATTTTATGTTTTCAGTTTGTGTTCTGAATTTGTTTGCGTGTGAATGAATCCACGTGATGTAATTTATGTCCGAATACAAAAAAAGAAATGTGTTAATTGGCCCAGCCTCAAAGCAGTTTGAGATATAGTCACAAAATTGAAATCCAAAATTTGAAATTGTTTTGCGTGTCACTCAGCACAAAAACAATTCAAATGGAAAGTCAATTCCGACCCTTATTAATGTTGGACACATGAATGAAACGCGTCCATGTGACTATACAACTGTCAGAGGTAGTGACGTAGTATCAAATATCGACAAAGACCTCTTATGGTGGGTGGGTTGGGAGGTGGATGGGTCCAACAAAATGTAGGACTTTCAAACACGAAACTACTATTTGAGTGTTTATCTAAACCTTACTATGTGGTTTTGTTGCGTAATGTCGTCCCAAAAGACGTGGTGCATGCACGAAAGATACATCCGATTGAAATACATTAGTTGGAAAGTTGTGCTGATCAACATGAAAAAAATGACTTTGTTGAATTTTTTTATTGAACGGTCTGGTGTACCAGATTTGAACTTGCGCCAAGCGTGTAAAACATAAAGTTTATTTCGACAATGAATCATTGAACACTTCCTGCTGCCTCCTCAACTGTTGATTTATGTTTAGGTGCAACCCTGCATCTCCTGAGAGATGGTAGCAACAACCTGGCATTTAAGAACGATAATCAGTTGCAGACTAACTGTCTTTCACTCAGTGGACATGTCAGCCAAATATGGGGTTGGAAATATCCAGAAATGTTATTCTCTTTGTATACATTGGGTGGCGCTGTACTAACATCCTGGGCTCAGGTATATACATACTGAAATCACTGTTTTCTTCTGGTGTTTAACCCCAGAAGGGCAAAGGGTTTTGACCGCTGTGGCGGTAACAGTTTTTGATGTCATTTTGCAAATGGTGTGTTCGATTGTCGGTGTAAGCAAATGGACTGGGTTTACGTTGATGCACGGCAAAGCAAAATAAAAGGACTCTAATTTTACAAAGAAGAGCGTGTCTGTAAATGTTGTATTTAACGCAACGCACATCACTGGTAATGTATTGTAACTTAGGGTTACAACCAACGCGTCAACCAGGTCCCTCCTGGAAAAGACACCTCAGTAGCCTCCAGTAGACTGGGCTCCTTTAACAGACATACTATTGTACACCATTGGATTTCTTTTCCAAAAGAGGCTCAGTTCAACGTTTATTGCCACGTAGCACAACTCTTACTCTTTAAGAAAGCAATCATCAGCTTTTGTGTTCAAATTTCTGAACACAAAAGCAAAAGCAGCCTCTATTCTATGGAACACTGTAATGGAAAATAACAAACCCTCAGAACCTGCTGCCGTCTTTAATAAACATGTAAACTTCCCTGCAGAGAAAACCCTCACAAAGCTCACCTCACCAGATCCTACATTTGTCCTCTCACTCCATCAGCATCCTGCTCTTCCCCGGTGGCTGCAGTCCCAGCTGGGTGCAGGACTGGAAGCCTCCTCACATACCAGACAGGAGCACCCACATAAGATAAATATAGCTCAACAACGTCATCCTTCTCTTACCTTTTTTCCCTACCTGTCTCTTCACTCCTGCCCACCATTTTCATCCCTCTTTTGCTTTATCCCATGCCACAAAAAAAACAAACAATTTTTTTGCTGAATCCAGCGCAGAGTTTGTGGATTTCATTTGAATATCAAAGGCTGCCAGAGGTGGAGCAGAATCTGAAGAGTCTGCCAGCAGAAGAAACAAAACCTAATTAAAGCACACATGGAGCTCTGCAGATGAACGGATTAAGAGAATTTATATTCTGAAGGGCAGAGAGTCTCTTTATCGCAAAATATCTAAACATTGTCTTCACCTGCTGTACACTGAACACACTTCTATAATGTTACACATTTAGATTTGATGGACTAAAGTGAATATTCCTATATGAATAACAAAAAGACCAATAAGAGAAAAGTAAAAGCCATTCCCTTAAACTTCAAGCATAGGAGGGAAAGTCCTTTTCTCTTTGTTACTGTCCAGATCCCAAAATCCTTTGTAAGCATCACACCGCTTTGCTTACTGCAACTTTGCAGCCATTCCCAACAAGCTAAATTCTCTGATTTTTGTTTTTTGCTTTTGAGTTTCAATTGCAGATGCAAGGAATCCGATATTAAGGATAACATGTTTACATGTTTGAATCATGATGTTCTCAAAGCTATCACAGCCTCCACTCCTGACAGCAGTGTAGGCATCACTGTATTGATAACATCACCTGATATGTAAAGAGATTTCTCACCATAGTGCATCGCTCCCTCTCACCCCACTACTCACATTACATGCCACTATTTTAAGAGATGAACTGTCTGAGCTTTTAATACAAAGAGTGACAGAAAAGTCGGTGGTTTAATTTAATGGCAGGGAGTTGTGAAATGTGTAAAAGATTTGTGGGAAGTTACAGAATCTCAAGATGACGAGGCCTCTGCTGCTGTTACTCATTCTCTCTTTTCCTGAGAGCCTTTCAGCTGTGTGATAAATGCCTGATATTCTCATATTGTAGCTAATAACTATGTAGAATGTCAACTCATTAGTAAAGCTGACACATGCGTCTGAGCTTTACTGTTTCTCAGTCAGAGTCATGTGAATGTGAAAGCCAAATGTATACATGTTTGTACCTGTGAGGTTTTTACAATGCTTGTCGCTGAAGAGCCAACAGAACTAGAGGGAAAACAGATCCTCCTCATCAACAACATACAAATTATAATTGTCATGCTTATTGCAAGATTTTGAAGGGCTTTACTTTTTCAATAAAAAAATTGCTATTTGTGTTTCCACACAAAGTATTTCCTTGTGGAGTTACAGTGGACAGATAGTAGTAAAATTAGTTCATAAAAAGACAGGAGATAGGACTTAAACAAAATAACTGTCACAATCCATGACATTCAACAGATGGGCTTCCCAGTGAGGTTCAATGTAAAGCTGTAAAGTAGACTATAGAGAGTAGGGATAGAGAGAGACAAACTGTATGTGTGCTGTACTGTATGTCCAGAGAAGACGAGAAAGAGGGAGGGAATAGAGAAGTGGAGAAATGCTGGCAAAGTGAGTGAACAGGAATAGACTTCTGCTGAGACAAGAGTGAGAGGGGAGGGGAAGAGAAAAACAGAAAGAGGACGTCTCAGAGCAGACAGACAGGGGACTCATGAATGAAGAGACTGAGTTTGCATGCAGAGTGATTAAACAAAGAGGGGAGCATCAACAGCGTACCTTGTTACAGATGAGTCCTGTAGCGCTCGAGTCGGAGGCAGACATGATTCTGCTGCCAGCGCTCTCTTCTCCCCCATTGCACAGAAAAGGCGGAACCCTCCTCCCCTCAGCCCGTGGTTACAGGGGGGAGAGAGAGAGGGAGGCGCGCTCTGCCCAAGTGCTTCACAGCTGACGTTTGCTGCGCTGCCTCAACAGCCATTTCCTATACAAAATTGATGCCCCGACTGCAGCACTGGTGTGTATACATGCTGGCATACTGGTACAGTACAGTAGGTTTCTTCAGCTTCGAGCCAGTATCCGGGCAAGAAAGGGAGCTTTTCTCTGGTTTCATGCATCCTCTCCTCTCTTCTCCTCTCCTCTCCTCTCTTCTCCTCTCCTCTCCTCTCCTCTCTTCTCCTCTCCTCTCCTCTCTTCTCTTCTCCTCTCCTCTCCTCTCCTCTCCTCTCCTCTCCTCTCCTCTCCCCTGAGTCGCCCCACCACGCCACAAATCTCACGTATCCCCTTCCAGCATCACATTAATACATTCCTTTTATTTCTCTTATGTTCTGCTTTAAAAGAGCCTGGAAACGTAACATAAAATCAACCAGGCTGGTCTGGTGTTTTCTCTCACACTGCAGAGTATAATTTTTCACTGGCCCAGATAGAACTTCTAAAGACAACGGAGACTGTAATTGTCATTCCTCTGCCATCTCTTTCCTTTAAAGGTGACTGCTACAAAAAGGGTGTGAAGTTAGCCGAGGACCCGGGAGACAGAATGAGAAGAGGACATGAATGGAGAAATGAAAAGAGGGAGAGGAGAGGAAGGGCTGTGCCGCCTGCCTGTTTGCCTGCCCTGCACCATCCTCCTGACAGGAAGGTGATCCATGAGCCTACAGAAGAGAAATGCAGCGGTGAGTCAGCAAGCAGCCATCTACAGTCCATCAGATGTCTTAATCAGACAACAGAGAGGTCTCTATTGTAGGAGACAAGAATTGTCGTTCCTGCAAGCCGGGTTCAGCATGCCTTCTCTCCAGGTTGCCTCAGGCACTGAGGACCCTACTTTAGCATCCATTATGCTGGCAGCATGCACTCTCTCACCCTCATTCAACTTTGACTGCTTAATAATTAAGTGCACTCCACCAGGGCTTTCAGCAAAAGAATATCTCAGGGCTATTTTTCTACATGGCTTTTTGAAATTAAAGGGAGGCAAGCATACAAACACATGCACACACATGTTATTTTAGTCAGAGCAACTAGCATTCTCGGATGCCTCTGGAGCTGAGAAGATAGGGCGACTGTTTTCATCATGTCGTGCATGAAGCAGCCATTGAGTAACAGCTTTTCAACCAGCGGGAGAGGAATGCAAAGATGGAGAGGGAGCGAAAACACAAGAAACAAAAAGAGACTGCCAGAAACAGAAAAAAGGAGGAAACACACCTGAATAGCAAATTAGACTGATGGAGCAAGACAGGGAGAACTTAAACACCGGGACATTGAGTTTTATAAATGTGCATCATGTCCTGTGTTAGCTGTTTAAGGTCATCAACTTGAATTAAAGAGAGGGAGACAGAATGATAAAGACAAGGGGAAAAGGTGAAAGAGCGTGAAGAAAACAGAGGTACAAAGAAAAAAAAAGGCAGAGGGAGGAAGACAGCCACTACATTAGAACAATAGGACCAGAGATTAACAGAAGAATCTTTTCTTTTTTATTATTTTTTGCTGTTCAGTCGGTCTAAATATAGCTCTCCTCTCCTTCCCCTCCTCACATCACACACTGGGGTTGGCAGTGGGGAGAGGATAGTGGGGGATTGTCAAAGTTCACTGAGTTTTGATGAATTCCCTCAAGAAAGAGCAAAGCAGATTTGAGACTGGCTCAGCTATATTCACTGATGCCAGATAGCCCATCTGAATGTGAACTATATGGAGAACAAGAAGAGACAGCCACTGAGGTTTGTCTCTGCTCAGTCTGCAGCATGTATTCATTCTTTGCAGCAATGATGTGTTTTTTTTCTCCTTCTCTCTAACAGGATGATATTACATCTAGTGTTGTTCAATCCTCCTGGTAATGTGATGCAGGTGTACTTCATAATATTTCTTTTTTTAGCTTTCCTTCAAAGTTTACACAGGCCTTCACAATCGAGGCAAAAAGGAGCACATGATTACACAAGTAAATGATCTTGAAGAATGGCTATTCTTTTAGAAACAAGTACCAACACAATAACTGAGTTTTGATTCTAATAATACTTTCTTTCAATTCTTTACTTTGAGGGATAAACACAATTTTTTATTTCAAAGTTGTTGTTTTTTTAACAAAAGAAACCAAGGTTCTCAAATGTTAAATGTACAATCTAATCTACAATCTAATCTAGGCAATAAAATGTAATCCAGGCAGAATTGGTATTAAATATCTGATTAAAGATCAGAGAAGACAGTTTTATATGTACTCACTGGTTCTGCTACAGACACATTTCAGTTGGTAGCAAAAAAGTATTTCGGTTTGATACTGAGCCCTTTTATTTATTTTATTGCTGAGCACCGCAGAGCCACCCAGTGCCACCACCACACTCTTTTACTGTAAGCAGCTGAGAAGCTCTGCACCAACTGGGAACTCAGTGGCTTGTGAAAGTGCACTTCGGAGAGGACAGAGTTCTAGATTTCCTCAACAAATAGGCAGATTTAAGCACAGAAGCTTTGCAGTCACCCGCCCATGTCTCCAGCCTTTTGACTTGTGAAGATGCACCTTTACGATCTGTGTGCAGTGGTAGCTGAGGCAGCATTACAGGCAGAGGTGGATCATCCGGAGCCAGTGCAACCAGAGTAGGGCAGAGTGGATCAATAGGAAAGCCTCCCAGATTGATACTCCCTCTTGTCCCGAGCAGCTCCACCCTCCTCCTGCTCTAATGTTGCCTCTGGAAACTTTCTCCCTGACTGTAATGAGCCCTTGGCAACCTATAAATAAACTCTTCCAAAGAATTTCAACACACGTAACGCAACTGCTTTCTCACCAAACACACAAAGTCCTCCCACTGACAGCAGCCAGGACAGAGGTTTAACAATTGGACACATCTTGTATCAGCCAACCGCAAAGAGAAATGTTACTGGTGCACTGAGGACAATGTAATGATGACAGAGAAGATGGCTAGTGGAGGAAGAGGAGCAGGACGCAGCGGTTCCAGGCAGGAATCTCTATATTTCATCCCCACTGTCGACTTGGCCTTGCAGGCATACGCTGTGCATACTTAGGCTGTTATCCCCCCCGGGATCCCTCAACCTGACTTCACCAAACTGCTTCAAAGTGCAGAGAGGCTAGAACTAACCCACATAAAGCTGTGTGCCCACAATACAGAACATAATGGCACAGTGCTGCTGCATCCTTCATTAAATCAGATGTGTTTGTTACATGCTGACCTGATTAATGTTTCAGTTATGCCTAATTGGTGCGTCTTGGCTAGTGGGCTGAGCTAACTGAGGGAATGTCAGACTTATCAATATGTAATGGTGCTCTACATATTCACGCATTCCAGCTTTACATCTAAAAACAACGTGCTTTCTTTCAAGTTTGAATCGTAAAGGTTTTTTTGTGACTAAACAGGGTTGGTTTATCAAAATGAAAGTAATTTGTGTGTACAGATTGCAGATGTTACAGCCAAGAACGAATGAATCAACTGGAGATGTTTAAAATGGTAGACTAGAGAGTTGTCCTAGATAAGACCAGCCAAACAGATGAATAAATGAGAGAGAGTATACATCCTTACGTCTTTAATAAGTAAAACACAATAAAAAGGCAGTGTTTCTAAACAGGAACTCAAACAGAAGCTGAACTGGAATCTTTGGTCATCTCAACATTGCTGGTTCATCAAATTTAATCAAGGCATTGCACACTGATGCGCCAACACCCACACACACACATATGCATGCACGCACACACACACACACACACACACACACACATACAGAAAGCACTCCACTCCTCACGGGATAGGCTTTTAGTGCTCTGTCTCATGCAGTATTTAATTGACCCCACACAGGAAGCCTAGTGGTCCCAAATGCACTCCTTCCCCCCACCTACAGAGAAAGCATGAACGCCTGCAAGTATGCCCACAGCTTCCCACAACGACTGTCACACAACTGCACTAAATGCCATTTTCTGCTTTAGTGCAACTCAGACTTTCCACAGAAATGTCAGTGCTGACGGTGAAGAGCAAATTTGTTCAAAACGCTCCAAATGTAGATGGAAATTCTGCCATGCCCCTCTTTGAGAGCCGCATACATCAAGTCACATTTCTTAAACTTTCACTCAAAATTCCAATAGCAGAGTTGAAAGGATTTCCTGTTTCTTTGAAGTAAACCTGCATCTTTCATCACCGTCTGATCAGGTACGACTCAATAAAGCATGTTTATCGTGGCCCATCAATGCAATTTGCAGCAGAGATTAGATGCAGAGGAGATAGCGGTGTACTTACTCAGTTAGAGGTTGGAGAGCACACTCCCCGTCTCTCGTGTTCGCTCTCTCTGCTAGTCAGTCATGGTGTGCTCTCTCTCTTGGGTAACACTGAAGTGTACTGTAGCGTGCTTGTAAGCAGTCTATCCCTCTCTCTTTCTCTACAACCCCCTCCTCTCTTATTCTCCACCACTCTCAGTACACAACCCTTGGCTACGTCAGTGAGGCTCTCTCTGCTCTGCATATCATCCTTCCCACCCTCTTTGCTGCTCCCCTCTCTTACCTTCATCTCTACTTCGTCTGTCCAATGGGACTCTGTATCGCAACCGCATCTTAGGTTCATTCAGGGCTCCATCACGACAGAACATCACTGTGGTGAACACGATTACCGGGTCTTGGTATGTTGGATGGGATTGAATCTTACAACATGACATCTCTTCTCAATGCTTTTGTGATGCAAAATCAATGCACACTGTCAGATCCGGAATCTCATTATGAACAAAAGTATGTGGACAAGTGAATATTACAGCCATATGGGATTGTTGATCGATTTCCAAAATCACAGGCAATTACACGGCGCCTCAACTCTTCTGGAAAGGCTTTCCACATGATTTTGGAACCTGGCTGCAGAGATTTGCATTTGCATCCATTCGGCCACCTGCACATTAGTGCTGATGGTGGGTGGGTGAAGGTCATGGCTTACAGCAATTTGCATTCCAAAACGTGTTTGATGGTGTTGAGATCAGGTGTCTGGGCAGGCCAGTCAAAGTCAGGAAACTATATCTATTTATGCAAATAGCTTTGTGCACGCAGTCAATGTCACGCTGAAGCTGTTGGAAGCTCTCTATTGTCTAAAATATCATAAAAATGTCCCTTGATTGGAACTAACATATCAAGCCCAGACCAAAAGTACAAACAAGTAAGTGGACACTGGTATCTTCAACCATGTTCTGTACCTTACAAACACAAAGACAATATCTCAAAGAGGAAATTCAGCCATGTCTACAGTCCTATCACATTGTTATTTCTGCCACTAAGGATTTCAACATGTCAAAAAGCCAAAAGTTTAGAGAAAGTGTGGTGGTGGTGAGGGGATATGAGAGACATGTAAGTTGTCTCTGTTCGACATGTGGAGGCGTCCCAGTGTAGCCCTCTGTTCACCGAGTGTGTTTGCTAGATGTCATGGCTGGCTGTACTCTGACACCTGCTCAGCTGCCAAGTGTACAGTATATGTCATGGCTATGTATGGATGTGGATGTAAAACAAATACAAATAAATTAAAACTTACCAAACCAACTAAACATTTCAAGAGAAGAATAGCTGCTTCATGAATTCATTTCTGAGCAGAAAGTTGTGCGTTAGATAGAGTGTGAGATCCACAACATGCATCTAAAGACCAGTCTGACAGCATAAAATCATGACTATGGCTGGTGTGAAAATCTCCAGCAAAGCTGAGATTCATAATTCATAGGATAGGTTGCAGGAAACACTGAGGCGGAGGAGGAAAAGAAGGAGAGAGAGAGAGAGAGAGAGAGAGAGAGAGAGAGAGAGAGAGAGAGTCGTTCGACTTCTGCATGAGCAGTAGATGTGAATAAAACATGAATGAATGAAGGTTTGAAAGTTAAACTCCACAGTGCTTTGCGCTGAGCGTGAGACAGGCAGGAGCAAGAGAGAGAGAGAGCAGCTTTAGGAGCTGCACCCAAGCATTGAGTGCAGATGTCTGTCAGTCTGTCCCATAAGAAGCGCCTCTGTGGGCAGAGCTGCTGCTGGTGCATTATGGATGAGGGGCTATTTTAAGGTACCAGGGATGCTGCGTTTTGATTTTTGAGTGGAGGTAGATGACACCTGGCTGCTGCCAAATCCTTTCATGAGTATGTACGGTACTTGATGGGTTCAGACATGCGGGTACAGCATGTGTTCCAACACAGACCTGATCCCTGTTTGAAGTGCGCACACCAAGAGGAGGGAGGAGGTAAGCAGACGGTAAAGTGAGTGATAGTGTCACCAAGCAGCTCTTCACACAGACAAGAGTGCTTTCTGCTCTGATAAAGCACACATACACATGCACATTATGTAATATCTGGTGGGTTGTTGGTTAGCTCACTGAGCAGTTCATTATTTACAAAGTGAAATGTATCAACAAGAAACAACAACACACATTTACTCCGCAAGCTATTGCTATGGAAAGAATTGAACCAAATGCACCAAACTCCAGTTTTCTGTCTAATGCTACAATCTAAATTTGTTTAAATCAACTATCTGACAAATTAGGTCAGATTTTTCTTGCTTATACTTCATTTTTCAAAGAACTCAGTAACTTCTGTTTTCTCAATATCATTCTAAACCATGTATCCAATACCTCAGTAAAAGTCATTTGCCGCTTGTTTTTTAAGAGGAGATGTTTAATGTGAAGTGCAAAACCTGCTCCAACATGACGCTGGAGAGACTTTTACCACACACCGGATGAATCTTGTGTAGAGAGAATGAATCGACCCCCTGCAGTTTGCCGACCAAACACACACTGAACCGAATCATCTAGCTCATAGAGGACTTTTTCCCAGCTGGGAAAAGCTAGCAGCACGGTCAAAATCATGTGCTTTGACATTTCAAGCACCTTCAACACAGTCCAGACTCTCTGGGAGGGAAACAAGATCATGGAGGTGCAGATGGACGCCCCGAAGGTGTCCTGGATCACAGATTATCTCACAAGGGAGCCACAGTTTGTCAACCTTCAGCAATTTGTGTTCATTATGGAAAATACAGGATCGTTCTCTCTATCTCTGTCTTCTATAAATCAGCCCTCCAGGAAAGAGTGACCTATACAGCGTGTCAACCCTTGATCTCATGGCCAGGATGGTCAGGCTTAAGCAAGCAAGTCAGCAACCATCATAACAAACACACAAAAAAAAACTAATAAATATATTTAAAATAAAATTTGCATTATTATTTCATCCCACTACATTTTCTTCATATGAAGAAAATGCTATTCATTCTATTCACCAGCTAATAGTGGATCACATTATCAAGAGATAATTATTACATTTGGAAACATACTGATATTACAATTCAGAGTCATTTAGATGGATTACATCATGTGCATGCATATTGTATTTACAACTACATTATCTATTACACACAACAATGTTACAGAGGACAGTCCAACTCTAAATGTCCCTCTTTATCATTTGGTGTTTCCCAAACAAACAAGCCTTTAACTGTTTTCTTTACAGTGGCATTGCTCCACTTGAGACAGTTTTAGTGAATAATAATCTTTTCCTGACGACATTCTGTTGCAAACAAAATATACAGAATAATGTAAAGTAAGCCTCATAAGCATGCAGGTATACGTCAGTCTCACGTGTACTGATATTACGGGAGTGAAGGAGAGAGTTGTTGGTGACAGTGGATTGATTCCTCTATATATGGAGTAGTGGAATATAAAGGTTTCTTCTCATTCAGATATAAGTAACAACTGTTTTATCACTCTGACTGCATGTTTGCTATGTGAGAAAATGATTATTATAACCTAAATGTAATTACCGTAGATGATTCTGGAGCAACACTGTAATCATTTCTGTCATAGCGTCATGAAAGATAAAGTGAAAGCATGGGCAGTCCCACGGCGCTGGATGATTGTTTTCATCTGTTGCTCCAGCAGACCAATTATTTTATTTTGCTCCAAATGTTTATCATGAACATTTTACATCCCGCTGCAGCTCATCTGTCCCTAATTGCTGCTGGCAGACGGACAGTGCCAGCGCATGCCTCCTATTCTCCGAAGTGAAAGATTCCCAGTGAGGTCAGCCAGCCTAATTTAATTATCGGTAGCTGCTTCTACCGCGACTGCATGTTTATGTCTGAAGGGACAGTGATGAAAGGCTACACGACGCATGCATATTGGTCTCCAACCCCTTCTTCTCGTTCATTCGTTAAAATACCTCGAAGAGATCTGAAAGAAGAGGAAAGCTGAAAACAACCCACCTCGTTAAGCAGCAAGACGCTTGAATTGGTCAGGGACATCCGCAGTTAACGGGGATCTCGGTCACCTCAGCCACAACTTGGGCGTAAAAAGACACTGTTTGTACAGTAAAAGGCATCAACTAAAGGCAGAGCACCGCGTCATGTCCAAACATTTTCACAACACAGGAGAAAAAAACAGCTCGGATGCTGTTCAGCGCTTCATCTGGATGTGGAGCTCCGGGGGAATCTGCGCTGTGAAATCTCTTGTTTCTGGATTCACGGCATGATCAATGACTGTACACAAAGCCATAGGCACGGACACACGGATGGATAGATTACAGCTTTCTCAATAAATTATGCAAGACCTGCACTTTTCACACAGCCCCGAGAAATGTCTGTTTTGATTTTGAGTATGTGGTGATCATCTCTGAGTTTGGCGTCAGCCCTCTTTAATTTGTGCCCGAACTCGCTCACTTATATTTTTATTGGAATTTAACTATATGTATTCACATTAACGGAATTAAACTGGATGAAAATGTGGCCCTTGAAGCTCAATGTTAAGGATGTGTGGCTTTGCAACACATGAAAGAAATGGGATGACCCAATATTCTATATCTCTTATCATTACACATCGATACGACAATAATAGTCTACATTGTTACATCAGTCTGAGATATTCCTTTTGTTGTATGAAACATATATAGTAGTGGTATTAGTTGGGGTGCTGTTTTCAGCGGAAGGAGACGTCTTGTGTTCGCAGGCTGAAGATGTCCAAGCAGGCTGCAGAGCTGAGATGCAGGTCTTCTCGGTTTTCACTGATCCAGCACTTTGGCCCCCTCACATCCTGTAAATGCCTTCAATTTACGCAGGGTCAATCGACCGCTCCAGTCACTTTACACTGCCAATGTCAAAAAGACAGAAGAAAGTCACCACACACACACACACACACACACACACACACATAGAGGCCCATAAAGAAGACTGAAGCACAATTCTGGAACAAGCAGAAATAAAATGTTGTGCAAGACAACTGTAAAGATCCCCTTTTAAGATGCATATTAAATACTCTCTAAGTTTAGTTACTGGGTTAAAATGTGTTTGTTGAAAACTAAACTGAAAAGCCTATAAATATTGTTCCTTTCTTTATTAAAAAAAGCTTAACTACTGTACACAAGATGATACCTTCAATCTCAGTGTATGTGCACACAGGATGCTACCAGTTTCATACTAGAGCTAAATCCAGGTCAAAAGTTTTGTTCATTTGAAAAAAAAATGTGAACCTGAAAGTTCAAGTTGTGGTCTTGAACATTGAAAAATACAGCAATGTATTCAAAATAAAAATAAGTGAATGAAAAGTTTTTTTGGGTTGAATATAATTTTGATTCAGTTCTGGAATTTTTTCGAATACATTTTTTTTTCATTTTTCACTTTCATATATATTTTGATATTTGAGTTGTTATATTTTTCAGTTTCAGATTTTATATTTTCAGATTCAAATCTTTTTTTTTTCGGTTTCAAATCTTTTTTTCAGTTCACTTTTGACCCTGATCTAACGGGGGGGGTGGCATCAACTGAGAGGGGCGTGCCATCATGAGTGACAGCATAACAACGAGGGCAGAGGACCGTCCTCAACCACGTGGTCTTCAGAATTATGATTCAACACTTTCTATACACCATAGTCACGTGATTGGAAGTAAAAAAAGATTACACTAATGCCAAAATTCTGTTTAGCAAGCTGTTTTAGCCTCTACTTGGCACGAATCACAGTAAAAGAGCAATAAACTATGCCATATTGGGCCGTTCAACTACCACACTTTAATATCTGACGTTTCACACTTCCACACACCACTGTGAACGCAGCGTAGTATCCTTACAACTTCCTGTTGTAAGCTGCAGCTGCCGCGGCAGTTTAGTCTTTATTTGTCGTTATCTGACACTATGTATGTAACAATACATTAAGGTCCTTGAAGGTATGACCGTTGGTAGTTGTAATTGGTTTAGTAAACAAATGCCGAATTGTAATAGTATGGCTACTCGTTTTTATTAAGCTAAGCTAATGTAGGCTAACATCAGTTGGCACTTGTTGCCATAGCAACTACACCAGCAGACTAAACTGGGGTGAATGACGGCTATGCTAACGAATTTCATTGCACAATGGATTTATAAACTCAGAAACATATATTTTCAAAAAGAAACAGAGGAAAACATCTCTGTACCTGTGGTGATAAATAAAACATATGTATGTGCCCTGCATTAGTTTACTGCTGACAGAAGAGCTCACCTAAAGTTAAACTCCCTCTTGTGGCCAAACGGGTCAATAACGCTGGTCTTCAATATGTATTATCCCTGGGTGCAGAAAGTGCGTAGTTTAAGGGTGTTAGCAGTCGTCAACGTTGTACTCCCTGGAAGTATCATTTCCATCATGTGATTTTTGCATTCATTTGCAAGGTTTCCTTGATTATTATTGTTGTTCTTTATCAATATTTTTAGCAAGGTATCCATCCAGTTATATACTACAATGTTATTTAAAATTCGATAGTCAAATGTATATGTTAGGACAAGAAGTTCAAAGTTAATGGCAAGAAGCCAGCCCAACATATATGTTATTTTATTTTATTGTATTTCATCTCAATAAAGCTCCATGGCATGGTGTTGTAGTTTACAAAATAGTGACTGTGCTCCAGTTGTCTGGACTTCCTCAACCACGTTACCTGAAGGCAACGTGGTTGAGGAAGTTCGTTGTTATGCTGTCACTCATGATGGCACGCCCCTCTCAGTTGATACCACGCCCCCCACGTTAGATCAGGGTCAGAAGTCTGAACTGAAAAACAACGACCTGAACTGAAAAAAAGATTTGAAACCGAAAAAAATATAAAATCTGAAACTGAAAAATATAAGAACTCAAATATCAAAATATATATGAAAGTGAAAAATGAAAAAAGAAATGAATTCAAAAAAATTCCAGAACTGAATCAAAATTATATTCAACCCAAAAAAACTTTTCATTCACTTATTTTTATTTTGAATACATTGCTGTATTTTTCAATGTTCAAGACCACAACTTGAACTTTCAGGTTCACATTTTTTTTTCAAATGAACAAAACTTTTGACCTGGATTTAGCTCCATAGGTTTACAACTGTCACCTCAACAACAATTGTTTTATAATCTAACTTCTACTTAACTCACTAGACGGACGATAACTGTATAAATACTATTACTGCCACACGTGCAATAACTACATTTCAAGCTGCTAACACTGCCATGCACACACACAACACACTTTACCCACCACCAAAGTTCATTCTCTCAAGTGCAATTTTTGTATTTAATTATTATTAATACAATGTCCGTGTCTCTTTTTTAGGACTATGTTTCAACTCAATGCATTCGACAGTTACTATTTATGTTGGTATTTTTTTCATACTTGATGTAGATTTTAGTTTTTCAAAGTAACATATATATATGTTCTTGTGCCTATAGCTACTGTATAGTGATCTACATGCTATGCAGTATATGGTGTAACAGCTTACTGTAACCTAATGCCTCATGTTCCCGGTGGGATCTTCCAGGGTGTGTAGTTGTTTTAAAGGGTGAAAAGTCAACATGTGCTTCTGTGTCAACACCAGTGTGGTTTTACTGGTTTGCAGATTAAACTTGATCATGTGATGGGCTGTTTACTGGCTGGTTGTATAGCCATTAAACGTGATACTCTTTATTTAATGTCTATATTGTTATACTGTTTACTACTCTTCTAATGATTGAGTAGTTTCAGTCTGACTTCTTTGGGGATCTTTGCAGTGATTATACACTGTCTCCACTAGGTGGTGCTATAACGCTGTCTGAATGTGCAGTTTGACGGAACTGCTTGAATTTTACATTGCTTCCTGCCACTTAAAAATGGAAATGCATATGTTTCTGATCTGTTTTTTTTGTGTTGTAATTTGGGTGACACTGTGGGCTGATGTGAAAGTGACAAAAATAAATTGGAGAACAAATGGACAATATTACAGCAAAGGGGTAAATCACACTCGCGCAGGAAGAGGCACACTCGTGCCACCTCTAGGGGGACTCCTGTGTTCACGAATGCAGGCTGTGTGTATCAATGCTTGTGTGTGTGAGAGAGAGAGAGCGCGAGAGAGAGAGAGAGAGAGAGAGAGAGAGAGAGAGAGAGAGAGAGAGAGAGAGCGCGAGAGAGAGCGCGAGAGAGAGTCGGGGAGGTCGAAGCGGTGGGAATGTACTGTAGCTCTGGCTGAGAAGAGCGAAGGTTGTCCGGCCAAAATCCGTAGTTTTTCCTCGCTCCCCTCTGAACCAGCGCCTCTCTTCCACGCCGACAGACCCGCATCTGAAGCGCGTGACGGCGGCTGCGTGAAGACTGAACACGGAGCTAAACTGGAGCTCCACTGCGGTGTTATATAGTTACTCGTGTAACGAGTATGTCCAATGGTAAGTAGGCTACGCTGCCTCTCTTAAAGCTTTCCCGCGGCTGTGTTGGGCAACCGATGTGCACAATGTTATTGTATTTGTTGCGGGTCGGCTGAACTGAAACGCAGTAAGAGGATTCAGCAGTCCGGGAAAAAAAAAATGCCAACAGCTGACTTGTACTACAGTGTTTTGCTGTGAAGATTGCGGCGGCGTTCAGGAGCCTGACCTGTACTGCAGGACTGTACACATAAGCATTGGTCCGTGTGCAGGCACAGGCAATTCATTTGCACTTTCTTTTTTTTTTGTTATAACGCGAAGCCGCGATTAAGAGGCAGATCAGCTGTTTTACACAGCGCATTTTGGCCCACAGCATTCTCACCAATTTCTTCTCGCTCAGTGACCTGTTTTGAGTCCAAACATAATGACGTACACGTTTATATTGAGGGAGACAGGCCCAGTATGTGGACCCCGTTATCACTGCACACTGGTTCCTGTGGACGGGGCTGCTATATCCCCGCGACGTCAGGAGATACGCTGCCAAGATTGAAGTTGCCCGAGGGAATGTTTATACTCCTGATAAGTTGGTGAAAGGCGGCGATGTGTGTCGAGTTGTGTTCCTCTTGCAGTCCACAGACTCCAGGCTGACTTCGGGCTATCCTGTAGTACAGTGACTCCATGTGCAGTGTGAGGCTTCATTTGAACACGGAGAGCTGTCGACTTCGCCCGTAGGGACTTGGAGCGTCCTGTTATGTAATGCGCTTCGGCCGACTGCCTGCATCCAAACAGCCTGGGCCTACACGTGTAATTGCTAAAACAATATATATTTTCATTTTTTTTTTTGACACCAGGCCTGTGTTAGCAGTGGTGATAGGAGGACTGTTGGCCAGTGTCATGTGGCGAACACGGCAAGATGTTGTTTATCTTTCCTCAAGTGAAAAGCATCACCATCTTGATTTGCCATGCATGCAGGACGGCTGACTCAAATCCGCCCATATGTGGCACAGATTATGTTCATGTTCAATGGCAGACGCATGCATGTAGCCTACAGATTGTATAACATCCGCATGCCGCTTTTGAATGCATCAAAGGTGAGCCGAGGATTGAGGTTATTGCTGGAGGAAGCCTGCAAGCTCGGAGCAGAAGGTGAACATGTATTTGCAGCATCCCAGACTGGGTCATATGCTAAATTGATGCTCTCAATAGTAATATCATGCGGATTCTAGTGCTAGTGTAGTAGTTGCGGTTGTTTATGACTAGATCATTACTTGAAGGAGTTTAATTAATTATAGCTATCCGGGAAAAAGGTTTTCCAAGCAGGAACACATTTCTAATCTTTAATATAAATATGTACTTTAGACACAATGCAGACACTCAAACTAGCCTTCCAATTAGATTTATTTATGTAGGTGTGGTGGTTGATCAACTCATATTACTAGCTGCTGTTGATTGTAAACACAGCCATGTGTGCACTTCATGTGAGCTCGTCCCACTGTTGTCTGCCTGGCAGAGATTTGCTTATTAAGTTTAGAGGTTAGCAGTGTCCTTGACATGTGCTGCCAGAAGCCTGCTATAGTGAGTCATCAAAGCTAATGGGTGGAAGCATGGGCAATTTAATCTGGACTGGATAGCTCTTGATCACTGATGGTGCCCACTCAGTAGGCCTTTGTTGTCAAATAGAGCACACCTGTTCCTGCCCACTCAAGATGTTACGGGTAGATTGCAATGATAGAGCATAGCAGACCGTTATCAACCAAGATGAGTGTCCATGTAAAAGCCCCCTGTGGTACACATTCAAAAGAAATCCAGCAATCAGTGGAGGGTTTGTTGAAATTGGACTGTGTTGAACTTTTTGGTTTGATGGCAAAAACTGACCAGTGGCACCTGCTGCATGAGGCAATAACTGGATGAGATTTTGTTGTCACGACCGAGTGTTTAGCAAACAAAGACAGCAAATCATTTCCATAGAAATGCTGTAGAGCCTGGTGGGGGAAGGTGATGAGGTCTTGCCAAACGTTCTGCCAAAGAATTACACATAACGACATGCACATGCAAACAGAAATAAATAACCCCATCAACATGTGTGTTTTTACTTGATGTCGACTTATCCATAATGACCCTCAGGGGATGTTAGCGCAACAACATCATGTGTATTGTTTGTGTTTTCCCAGGAAAACAGGTGGTCTATAGAGACACTCGATGGTGTATACTGCTGACACACTGAATATTTCTCCAAAGAAGGACGGCTCAAATGCAGACACACCTCCGATGCCGCGGGTCAGTCTGAGCTCATGGTGCGTGCTCGCTGGGATAAACTAGTGGCCTGGCCAAAGAGCGCAGTGTTGCTAAACACAATAAAGCCCACACAGGTGAGAGGCTTCTCGTTTCTTTAAGCTATTATCTCTTAAAGTGACATTTTGCATGCAGGATGTTTAAATTAAATGCCCCAAATATTGGCACTGCTTTTCTGCGTGTATGTTCTCTTAATGTCTTAATGTTTTGTTTAGGATGTCGTGGGCCAGAGGCCTCTTTGTAGGCACGGTGGATGAGCGAAAGACAGCATGGGGAGAGCGCAATGGCAAAAAGAGAAAGGACAGCTCGTCGTTGTGCAACCCCCACTACATGAGCTGCCTGAGGGACCCAGAGGACCTGGACCTCCCTAATGCGTCCCCCCAGCATTACCATCGCGGAGCAGGCACTAGTGGGGGCAACTTTGGCTTGCGCTGTGGCTGGCAGGAGGACCACTATGGGAAGAGGATGGGTGCCCTGGGTCCGAAGGCTGTGGACCTGGGCTTTGAAGATGTGGAGCTAAAGGGCAGGAAGGAGGAGGAATTAGGGGAACTAGCAGACAGTGGCTGCAAGGCGATGACTGCAGCAGACTGCTGGATGCGGGTTATGTGGGTTTTCCAGTCTAAGAAATTTCAGTCCTCCAAGCTGGAGCGTCTGTACCAGCGCTACTTCTTCAGGCTCAACCAGAGCTCTCTGACCATGCTGATGGGGGTGCTGGTGCTGGTGTGTGCGGTCATGATGGCCTTCCACTGCATCCACACGATCCCGGACGCGGCCTACATCTCAGTACTCTCTGTGGCCATGGCTCTCTTCCTGGCCATGATGGTGGTGTGCAACCGCAATGGCTTCCACCAGGACTACATGTGGATTGTGAGCTACCTGGTGATCGGGGTGCTGATTGTAGTGCAGGTTTTTGGGGTGCTGATGCTTTACCCCCCTAGTGCCTCAGAGGGCATCTGGTGGACGGTCTTCTTCATCTACATTATCTACACGCTGCTGCCGGTCCGAATGAGAGCTGCTGTGGTTAGTGGAGCTGTGCTGTCCACCATACACCTCGTGACCGCCTGGCAGCTCAACCAAGAGTACAAGTTCATTTTCAAACAGGTAAGTGAGAGCAGGAGTAACACACAATAGATCAGGTCTGAAAAAAGAATGGAGGGAGGTATTCACTCGTATCTGTTAGTTTGTGTTCGGTGTGGGCGATATGGATATTATTCTGTCACATCACATTGAATCATATCAACATCAGTGATTTGACACGATTAAGCAACCAATTTACTGTTTGAGTAAAATTTCAAGAAAACATTTTACAGGTATGTGAGGTATTTTTTTCGGTTCCATATAATTGTAAACTGAATGTCTTTGGGTTTTGGACTGTCGAGGAAAAAAAAACTAGAAAGATGTAACTTTTGGGCTCTTGGAAATTGTGGTGTGATTTTTCAGAAATGTCTAACATTTTGAAAACAAAACGACAAATCAATCAATGAAGAAAATAGTCGCAACCTTGACAGTGATATTTTACGTTTTCTGGAAATTCAGTTTAGGGAGTATTCACAGTTGAAATAACCTGATATGAAGATGACTGTTTTTGTACACTAAACACCTTACAAATCTTCATCACATTAATACTTAAAATCCAATCTGGTCATTCTCATACCACCAGTAGTCAAATAACTAAGCCAAATGCACCTTTAGTCGTACTTTTAACACATCAAATGATAGGTATACATTTACGGGTCTGTCTCAGTAAAATACTCCCAATTACATGTACAGTTGAATCTGTTGTAATTGTTCCTCCTGTCCATACTGGTTGTTTCTTAAAGCAAGGTCAGTGTAAGTGGTGTGAGACAATCAACAGTTTTAGTTTTGTGAAAAACTACATTCCAAAATTCAGTCAAAGTTAATACGAGGCTTGAACAATCTGAGTTAGAGCAATCTAAGGGGAATCTTTCAAAGTTAGGGTCCTTATAATAAAAAAACTCCCATCAGAATTTCACATTAAAAAGACTTTGGAAGATTTGGACTTGATTTGTTCGACCGCTGAAGCCTCTTATCAGTTTTGACTGAACACAGGGCGGGATTTTGTTTCCCATCACATTGAAGTCACATGAAGTCTCTTCATGACTAGCATGCACAGGAAGAACAATAGCAGCAGCCAATAACATACATTTCTGTACATTTAGACATGTGAATATTTATTTTAAGGCAGAATTGAACGAATGTGAATCAATCCATCAATAGTTTTAAAAAGACGTGTTTGAGAAATGTGTCTTTTTGTCGCGTAGTTGCTGCCGAATAGACGTCCGTCTCTGAAAATGAAAGAGAACATTTATATTCATGAGAAAACAAGACGCATGTCTCAGACTCGTGCTGCGAGTCAGGGCCCACTATCATCACCATACAATTGAGCACAATGTTGTCACTGTATTCACAAGTGGAAACGCCCTACTTTCTCTTCCCATCAATATAGGACAAACATTGTACGGACTCCTCAACCACTTTTCCGTGTCAGAGGTGCCGTACTAAAAGTAGATGGTGCTGTAGATCTCGACAGTTTTTCAGATGAGATTTTTAATGAGCCCATGTTTTGTGCTGTAGGGCAGCTATTGGCAACTCTGTTGGGGTTTGTGGAAGGTCATCTGGGTTGAATGAGCCCGTTTAGCTGCATTGTGAGGGAATATCATGATAATGTAGCATGGTGCCATTCAGGCCGCAATTCCCTAAAACAAGGAGGCTATTGTAGTAAAATGAAACGGGGTGGGGTGGGATACTCGGATTGTGCAATGAATTTGATGGAAAACATGATGATTACTTCTTCGTAGTGGAGGCTGTGGAAAAAAATGCATAAATACCGAAGTAGACATTTATAATTCAGTTCACATTGGAGTTATTTCCTCATTAGTTTTGTCTGTTTACTCTTTTTGTTCATGCTGTCAGATCCTCATGGATTTTCTTATAATGTTCAGTGTGTTTGTGATAATTAGATTTACACTGTGTCAGATTGTAAAATTTAATTTTACTTGGGGATTCAAAAACATTTCGTGAATCTGCTCCACCTCCAAAACAGAAGTAATGAATAACCTTTTGTAGGACCGCAACCAACCATTATTTATTTTTAACAATTAATGCGTCGACTTTAGTGATGTTTATTTGATGATTCCATGATCTTTTAGAAAAGAGTAAAACAATGCACATCATAAGTATCCAATTGCTTGTTTTGACCAACATTGTTAAATTGCAATCTAACAAAAATAGAAGTCCCTGTGTATGCGTGTGTGCACTGTATGAATGTACGTGTGTTTTGTTTATGTGTGTATGTACAGTATACATGTCTGTTGATTTTCTGGACAACCAACCGTTTATCTGATCAACTTCACACTTGGCGGGTTTATTGCTTCGGACCTAAAGAAGTGCAGTATTGAGTGCATATTTATTAGTAGTGTGTTGTGTGTACACTGTGAAGTGTATCGAGAGGGTATCCGTATTAACTGTTAAACCGCCTGACGGCATGCGCGGGTCAGCTTGCTCTCTGTCAATGTTTCGGAGAGCTTTCGACCCACATGACGGTATACGCTAGCATTGCTAGAAGATGCTACTATGTCATGGCAGGTATATTGCTCAGGACCCTCGGGAGCACAGAGTCATGTGTAAAGTTGTTTGAATGAGCGGTTCTCGAGAAAAGCTGCAAGCAGCAATAACGGAGGTCAAGCGATTGGCCGGTTGTGAACAGACACTGCACTACTGATATACAACAGAGAAAAGGAGTAAACCCTCATATTTAGAGAACACAACCAGCAAACGTTTGGCATTTTCCATTGTCAGGCGACTTCAACGATTTTCTGTTTATCTAGTATTAATTCATCATTTCAGCACCAAAACCTTTAAAATATAGTTTTTAACTAGTCATGTTCATTGATACAATAGGCCATTTACATTTTGACATATCTCAGGAGGAAAATCACCGGTGTAAATGATAAAATGAATGGCTGTGTTCCATTTAGCTGCTTCGGTGTCAGGGTCCGGGTATTGTGCATGCTGGCTCACTGTCACGCTGGCTCACTGGAATACTTAAATAGAGCGGAGACATTGTTAATGTTTTTATTTTATGTTACACCTCTGATTTCCCAGTATGACAACTAAGATTATGAAGACAGCGATTATCCCTTTTCAACATTATTCACTTTATTGTTATCCCACAATTTTCCTGCTATTTAATTGGTGCCAGAGGTCAACCTGCCGGTATGAGCTGTGTAGTTTAGTGTAAGAATTGCTGCAGTTTTCAGTGGGGAATTTGTCCCATAATGGCCTACATGCTGTTTCAGATGCCTTTTCACCCTTACAATAATTCAAGAATCATGTGACAACCTCAAAATACATTTATATTTTTTCCTGTTTGAAGTGGAAATGTTTGAAGACAATGCCTCAAACTAACTCCACTCAGTTGAACTTGCGTAACACTAGAGAGACATGTGATTGGTTTTCTCTACCAACCATCGCTATTAAGCAACCAGATGAATGTGGAGCGACTCTGAATAAGGCAATATTGACATAACTCTACTGGTCCAGTGAGCTTGCGTGTTGAGTCCCCGTGCCCCAGACTAGACGGGGCGACTACAGGCACATTGGTCTGTAGCCTCTATGTACTCCAGCCCTGGTTGGTTGCATTGGTCTGCCGAAGATGGACTGCTGCCCTGCCTGCAGGCTTGGACCCCCAACACAGTGCGTTCCAGCTCTCTAAACAATCAATGATGGGACATTCTGTCTCTCTCTCTCTTGTGCTCATAGGGTTTTAATAGAGATTGAGGAAAATACGTCAGGTTTGCTTGGGGTTGTTTAATGCTGTTGGCAGACATATCTGCACATAAATCTTGTTAAATGAAGAGGATTATTAATTTCAGGCCAATTTCTTTGTGACTCTTAAGATTAGAGCAGCACTCGGTCTCAACGGGTATCTCGCTTCAAGCTTCTTGCAGTTTTATGAATACAGAAAGACTCCATTCAATCTGTCACTCCCGCTGTATCAAACACGTCGGCTCACACAACTTCTGTGGCTCCTGTCGTCACATGGCCAGACTCTCTGATCGGGGACAGCTGGTTTCTTCTTCTGGGACCTCATCATCCTCCAGCCGATTCTGTGTCCCAGACCTGTTTTTCCCCTTATTTGTTTTTTCCCTGCGGAGATGTTCATGCAGGATCAGCGCTGAGAAGATGTGAGACCGATGATGGCGAGGACAAAAGGGGTCTTTGTGAGGGACCTCCTCGATGAAGCAGGGGAGGCATTTGTGTGTGTGTGTGTGTGTGTGTGTGTGTGTGTGTGTGTGAGGGGTGGAGGTTACAGTGGTGACAAGGGGACGGCCACGGATGGAGAGTGTGAAATAAATGCTGGGTTGACGCACTCTGCTGTAAAAGAGCTCTTCCCTCCTTACACTTTTCTCTGAGTCATAATTCCGTTCTTACAAAATCCCTGTCAGATGGAGTAGCCTTTTATTTGTCAACGGGCTCAGATTGAGCTCACTCTACTCATGGGGATTGTTTCCATAGATCTCCATGTTTCTCCGCTGTGCTCTGAAGGGCCTCTTCTGACAACTATAGAGAGATGAATGTAACTGCTCTCAGGAAGAAGCAAGTTACACCGCTGCTGTTCACTTGAAGTGCCTCCACTATCCCACAGGAACAGGATTCAGAGGGACCTCATTCAATCTTACAGGTGGCAAATGAAAGCTTTTGACTCAGATAGGATTAACTGGGCTGCACCTGAGTCCTGACCCTCATGTCCTCAGCAGTAGCTACCACCCTGAACACACACCTTTGGTGGACAGATATTGGACTTTCATGACTTGAAACGTTGTGCAAGAATATTTCATTTCATAAAATATTTTTTAATTGGCACTTTTCTTTTTTCTTTTCTTGGACTCGGTGTTGACTCGGGACTCGGAGCTGCTCAGACTTGGATCTAGAAGTAACATATTAGTCTCATATACTGTAGGTGGCATTCGTTTCTTGCTTGTTTCGGACAAGCTTAATTTCAAAGCGAGCTGTTTTTCCCTCACAGAAAACATTCAACATCAACCATTTATTTTACCGCTGGCTGGCTCGTCTTTGGCAACTCTTCATGCAATTCCTTCAAAATGATCTTCTGGAAGTTGGATTCTTTATGAAATCAGTATTGGCGTAAGACTTAGAAATGCTGTAATAATGATTGCTCTTACTGTATCAAACGTCACACTTCATCGAAATATCATGTCAGTAAAACTATAACGTGAGGATAATGTATGTGCATTCAATCACAATATAGACGTTGAAACAGCATTGTCCTTAACTTCTGTATAATATAGTTATATTTAGTATGTAGTTGTTTAGGAGTTCAATATACACAATGTCTATAAGTCAAGACATGTCTTTTTTTATGACAAAAACTAATAATTATTTCATGAAAAACGTACATTTATTTTGTACATGAGATACACGTTATGTAATCTATATAATTTAATTTTGAACAACCTCATCTATCTTCATTTTTTTCTTCTTCGCATAATTGCTTTTTTTGTCAATTTGCTGTAAAGTGGAAGATTTGTCCACAGAAGGGTCCATTTATTATTCTCCCGCCTCCTCCCTGTAACTGGTTTAAAAGTTCTGCTGCTGGCTTCTCCGACAGCTGACGTTGTGGAAGCTGCTTTGCTTTCTACGTTTTTGACAGTTGTTTGACAACCTGCAGCCTTTTGGTTGGAAGAAGCTTCCAAATTCCTATTATTCTATTGGTGACGTCAATGTTTGTTGTCGTGTTTTGGTTTTCTGACATTTCTGTGTGTTAGCAACACTCGGCGCCCTCATGTTGAATCTTTACTCCAGCATATGAAGGCACCACACGGAGCCAGCAGTTTGTGTTGCAGTAGCTTCATGAGGTTTTGTTTGTAGACGAACAACATCTAACTTTTTCATCACCCAATGCATTCTCATCATGTTGGCTGGGGAGCAGGCAACACTATCGAGTGAGATTTTAGAGCATCACCCAAACTCCAAATTTAAAAGTGTCATCCTTACTAGAAAATGCCCCCTTTGCATTGGGGTACTTTTTACTAAGTTATGTTCTCATGGCACTGAAGTCAGGCACAGCGCGCGCACACACGTCACATGGTCCAAAACAGATTCCTTTGGCCTTTAGAGGGCTTCCCTGTGAGACCACATGTCCCTCATGTTTTTATTTTGTCATTCTCTCTTGTGGAAAACAAAGTTTTGCTTTGTTTGATATATACATTTCCATAAGTTGGGCATCAACAGCTGTGCATCCATATGCCTATATGTCGTAAGGGGGATTATGTGACTTACTGTGCCATTGTTTCATTCTACGACTTTATAAACAACCTTCGTGCAAGATGTCATCCACGGATTATCAAGGAACTAAACTGAAGTTGTTCTTTTGTGTGCAGCAGGATATATTTGGATAGCCGAAATCCTAAATGTAGTCCTCTGAAGTGTGAGCTATCGACAGGCAGGTCAAGAAGAGAGTGAAGTCTTAAAGGTACATTCAGTTTTTATGTGCTGATCCAGCACGAGAGGAAAAACCTGTTCCTCTGGCAGATTGTTATGGGGTCAACGAATGTGGGAGTAGTGGAAACATACTGATCCCTCTGCTTAACATTGGTGGAAAAGATACCAATCAATGAAATGTCACATGACCGAGGCATGCATAATGCATTTAGGCCAGAACAATGGAGTTACCTTAGAAAAATCTGAAAGTAAACACACAGGCTAACTTAACCCTTTATGCAATTATTTATGATGCTTTTATTGGAAACTACATTACATAGTTCTTAGATGTACTGTAGGAGATTACCTTCTGCTCTCCAAATGGGATTGAAACTAACAGAAAATGTGACTTGTTGGTTCTATTTATATTCAAGTTTTATCACTCGGGATGTAATATATAAGATATAATTCTTATTTTTTGTTAACTGTATTAGAGTTCACTGTAGCTTATTTTTAGGACGAGGCATAATTCTTTTATAACTGAGTTTCGGCAACTGACTGAAAGTTTGAGGAATAAAAACAAAATCCTTTGTTTTAAGCATCAGCAATAATAAAGAACTAAACACAGCCTTACATTAGCTGTATTAGATTAAATAAGATTAAAAAATATTTTCTGATTTAGATCATCATATACTGTAGGTGATCTAACAATAAGTAAACAAGACTAAGAGTAAAACATTTAATACTTGACGCTCATCAATGTGTGATTCTACAGACAGATTTTGGTCAGCACCCAATAAGTATTGAAGTTTGATACCCGGCCCTATTTATATTTAGCGGATCCGGTGTCCAGTGTACACATAGGCCAGTGGAGTGTGTGATCTGTGTCTGTCTGCGTGAGCTGCATGGATCAGACAAGCTCACTTGGCTGCTGTCAAATGGTGAGAACTCATCATCAGGTGCTGTGGCTGCCAAACAATGCACTGGCTCAAATAATAGATCCCCCCCCCCCCCCCCCCCCACCCACCCCCCCCCCCCCCCCCCCCCACCCCCCTGTACTCCCACCCCTGTCAGAGAGAGAGAGAGAGAGCTTGTGACTCATCCAGTTATTGTATTTCAACCAAAGGCAATGATACAAACCCGGATAACTTCCACCACCATGTTTGGGAGCAATTAAGATTAGCGATAAGCAAAATATCGCTCCTAAAATACAGCCAATGATAAGGCAAATAATAGCCGTACTAATAACAGCTGTGCAAGTCTGGGATGAGGAAGTGGAGGCTTCTAATAACAGCTCATGGTTTACGAACAATTGCTCTCTGCAAAAGTAAATACAGGGATTTACGGCTGAACTGCCATGGCGGCCGGCCAAGAGATATATATTAAGAATCCATTAGCGGTGTTAAATGTTCATCTGTGTGGCATGCAAGCATAGGCTTTTAAGGGCAGTTTTGCTCTGGATCCTGTTGAGCTTAGTGCACCCTATCCCAGTGCCGCTGACAGGAAGGTGAATGGCTCTCTGTCAAAGGTCACCACGCGTCACACTTGCCAACTGTCTTGTTATTGCACTATCCCAGTTACCGTTAAAACAGCCTCAACATATGTCGGGCTGGTGTGAGCACACATTACTGGAGGGAGCCTGTAATTAACAAACATGTCGCTATCGGTGTACAATCGCCTTCCTGCTATGAAATGCACACCACTGTGAATAACCCATGTCTCTATTGTCGAAAACATTATAGACCCTCTTTCACCTGCTCGGCCTCTTTGACTTTCACCTGACCAGCTTGTTAGATGGAAACAGTAGATCATCCTGATGATTTTGTCCAGTCAGTGAGGATAGTTTTTCCTGTTTAAAGTGCCGAGCCTCGGTGTCTCACGGCATCATTTTCAGTGAATGACGTCAGATACAATAACAAGACCCTGGTCTCATGATGTAATTCCACACACTCTGGGTTAATCCAAAGGAAGTTATACTCTGCCTTCCACACGATCCTCCCAATGAAGAGTGGTAAAAGCTCAGATAGCCTGTTGTCGTCGTGTCGTAAAGTATCACGCGCCCTTCCTCAAACGTAAAAAAATCCATTTAAGGTGGCAGAAAGACGGTACTGTTTTCTTTATTTGTGATGAAGCATCACAAGCATCGTCTCATTGTAAAGAAGAGCCACGGCTGCTAGACTCCAATATGCCTGAATCACATTTCCCCTTTGTTTTGGTATGTATAGCCATTAAGGGCTGAGCAGAGATGATCAGGACGTCGTACAGTAAAGGCACTGAGACATATGCAGCAGCAGTTCAGCTTGTAGTTTTCAAAACATGCATTGAAATTCAACACCCGTGCTTTTATCTCTGTGCAAAGCTGCTGATGTATCAGGCTTCACACACATGCCACATGTGACTTTTCCTGAAGATGGCCCGGCAGGCGGATGTGTTGCATGCATGAGTTTAGTATCGGCTCATCCTGGACCGAGCAGCTCACGGAAGCCAAAACTAGAGTTGTAGCATTTGACCGAACTGCTGTCGCGTGTCTGCTGTTTAAACTATAACCTGCTGTTCTTGTACCTGTATTGATCTGTATGCTTTTTGTAGTAAAAGTCAATATTGTGTATGGTTGAAGAGTTAGAACAGGGACGGGCAGCAGTTAACACAGGGTAGTGAATGGAGCAGCTTACATAACTGGACAGTGAAACTAAACTCTTGTATGTTTTTATTGGAGCTCGGGCATCTGGCCACACACATTATCTCATTTAATGTAGCTTAATGCTCCCGCTCTTAATCCTGTTACTCAGTATTTAAAGACAGTCTGGCTAAAAGAACAGAAAACATGCTCTAGTGCTGAACAAATGTGGTCCCATGCAGTCACCAGCAGACATTTTCCCTTTTTGGAGTTATCTCCTGTTACATCGGTCTGTCAAAGCCAAATGGTGGCCTTGGGGTTTGTGTTGTGCATTGTGCTTTACAGGAGATGGAGGCAATACCAGCTGAAATGGGAATTCCTGCATGTTAAGCTCACAGTCACACATTTCAAGGTCTGGACTCCCTCACACATTCAAATCAGTGAGAGCAGCCAACGGAGGAGTGAATGGGGCTGCTTGATTTGTTTGGCTAATTAACCAAATCTTGTGTTCACGCAGCCGCCGTGCTGTAATTGCAGCTGTGGCTGTAAGGGTGTGAGTGGGCAGGAAGTGAGGGGTTAGTGAGGACATAGCTGGGAGGAGAGTTTCGTGCCCACTCCTCCCTCCCTCCCTCTCTCTGTCCAGCCAAACTGACCCCGGACCACTGAGCAGCCAAGACCACTGACAAACAGACACGGGTATACCTGTCTGTATCTGAAAACTCCCAAAAACAATGGAGTGTTCAATACTAATATGTGTTGATTATTACAGTTTACCCGTTGTATCATAATTCAAATGAGGAAACATGGACACAGTGGACACCTGTTGGTGCCGTTACTAATGCTCCTACTCATACTATTACTCCCACTACTTTGATAATTTACTGTAGTAGTACGATAACCTCGAATTATTCTGATATTTGTGTAATTTTTAAAGCAAAAAAGCTAAACATTCTCTGACTCCACCTGCTCAAAAGTGAGGATTTGCTGCTTTTCAGCAAATCTGCTTTACAGTGACAAATCTTGTTGATTGAACAAAAACAAGTTATTAGAAGACTTCTCCTGTGATTAACAGTTTTCACTAATTTATGCATTTTTCAAAACAAAACATTTAATTGATTAGTAAACATAACTTTTATTTGCAGCCCTAAAGTGAAAACTGAATGAACATTGGCTGAAGCTGCAGCAGTAGGACACGCAAAGCAAATACAAGCATTGAAAGCTTTAGGTTGCACACGCATTTAATGTGAGATTATTTTGTGGCTGTCCCTCTAGTTCACAGAGACCAGAAATGTTGGAAAAAAACGGGAAGAGGGTCAAATGATATTGTCCTCAGACCTAAACCCAGGGTGGTATAAAGTGAAGTAAGCCACAAGAAAGCGTTAGGCAGCAAAAATGTGAGTTCATATGACACTGCCGCTTTGTTTTAGGGAGCCGCCCTGTTCAAAGCTCTGCAATGACAGTGTAACTGCAACAACAAAGAACATGTTGTATCTGTGAACTGTTTTTTTCTAAAAGTCGTTCCCTTCTTTTCGCGGTCATTCTTTTTCTCAGTACGTCCTCTGTACTGTCACATCTTTTGTTAATGGCTGTCTTCAGGCTCTACAGGTTCAGATACAGTGTCAGAAGAAAAGTGGGAAAATCATGGCCAGCACATTGACAGATGCATATTGTCCTCATTGGAACCGTTGAACTCAGGCCATCAATAGCAAATAGAAGGTCGGGATATTGAACTAGAAGGAGAGATGAGCATTCTACTCTTTTGATTAAAGGAAAAATGTGTTGGTCAAATTAGAAAAGTGGAGTGGGTTTCAGCTGTTGGTTGCAGTTTGTTCAGTAATTCCAGGATTGCTGGGAGATATCTTTTATCCTCATGTTTGGACAACGTTTATGTGCAAGTATTAATTCGGGGATCTGTTTTTATGACAGATGTGCGGCCTGGGTCCAGCTCCATTTAGCTTCGCGGAATATGCTTCAGCATTTCAGAAAGATTACTCTGTGGCCTCACTGGTCGCCTGAGACCAATTTTGGTTTGGCCCGAGCCATGACGAAAAACAAAGCTCCAGTCCCACGATGGCCCTCCTCTGCAACTTTTATCTTTATAAGGAATGGCTTCTTTCTTATGGCCGTAATTACATATTATAGTAACCCCTGATTAGATCCGGACAAGTGCAACAAAGTCTCATAGTATTGTCTATTTTTATCTCTCTGCTACCACATGTTATCTTTTCAGGCTAAGATCATCCGTATGTGACTGGCCTTTGACGTTCATCTCTGTAAGACATTTTAAAATCTCCAGATGCCTATCAAAGGCCATGTGCTGGAGAGTAGCCCCCATGTCAACAGCAGTCCGGGTCCCAAGAGCCAGTGTGTTGACTTATGGGATGTAGCACTCTGGCCTTTTAAAGGGCTGGAGGGATATCTGAACTCATTTTTCGTTGCAGGCTCAAGTACGCCTGGATAAAGCCAAACATTGAATACGTGGACAAAGCTTTTTTCAACAAGTGACAGTTTGTTGTATCTGAGGTTATGAGTTCAACCTTCACTGAAGCTTCTTAAGAGTAAAAGAAACACTTGTACACTCGCCACAATGCCGGAAGGCGGAACAGTCATGGAGACATCCCAAATTGATCAAGACAACACATCAGTTGTGGCATAAGTTTTGCCTCTGAATGAATGGACCCTGGTGTGAAAAGTTGATTTATGCACATGTACATTCCAGCATGCCTGTGCTTGAGGGAATTGTCCAGTGGGATATTATTAAAGACGGAACGGATTTTCTGTGTGTTTGCCAAGCCAAAATCTTTTCCATCCCGTTCCCTCATTCATTCTTTAACATGTTATCCATCTGCCTTACTTTAAAAAGCACCTTGCCGGGAGCCGCACCTTATAAGCCAATGTTTGGACTCCTTTTAACTTCACCGCCAAGAGGTTCCCGCTTAAGTAAATGTTGAGCGAGCCTCGTCTTTGAGAGCCAAAAGTCTGAAGGAAGAACGGTCAGGAGACATCAGGGGAAGAAACTCTTCAGTCCAGCTTAGTGGTTATGAAGAGAGTAGCAGTGTGCTAATGAAGAGAAGCTTCTACTTCTCTCTTTACACCACATTACTGTTTGGAGAGGGACGTGTCAGCGCTTCCGTGGGTCTGTGTCGGATTTGCAGGCCTGGGTGATATAAGTGCGGCAACAGACACAACACGCTTCAGGATCAAAGAGCTGCCAGTCCAAAAGGACCCCCCCCACACACACACATACACACAAACACACACACACAATATTTATTCCAAAGCCTCTGTGAATGCTTCTGCCTCTAATCTCCAGACCGTGTGGTGACTAAGCATAACTTGGCACGAACAAAAGCATTGTTCATCATGTTTCCACACACTTTACTTTCATTTATTCGAATATATCAGGCTGTTGCATCGAGCTATCATTCAAGATGTAGTCAGTCAATTGTTGTTCAGCTCTAATGATGCTCACCCCGAACGCACCATACCTGCTGATATTTTGGGGCTCTTGCGAGGTTTCAATAGACGCTGCTCATGCATTGGCATCACGTTTCTAAATAAACGTGTGTTCATGCTATCACTGCCCTCCTGTGTGTTGTTCTGTTCAACAAAAACACACAACATCCTTAATGTGGGGCCTCCAGAGCTGCATTCAAGCACACGGAATGTTTTTTGCCAAGCTATCAAAATCAACTTGACAGGAATGTCTTTACTTGCGCTCACATGGGAAGCTGAATTGCCTGGATGTAAATTGAGTGCATTGCTAAGAAGTGTGGTCCTGGGAACTGCAGGTGGCCCCGTATCTCAGACAGGCCACTTAACGAAGTTATCTGGCTCACTCTGTTCAGAGCCATCTGTTTGGGATTAATACGATCAGGTTATATCAGGGCCCTTCAAGACTGGAGTGTCAGGTCGCCATTGGTGGTCTATAACATTACGATGCAGGGCTTATCAGGAAGCTCTGGCCTGTCAATGATTAATGAACACAACAGTGTAATCGCTCGTTGAGTGACGGTGCGGCACAAATTCAATGTTGCACTTAAAAGAACAATTGCTCTGCCGGTCATGTAGAGATCAAGAGTCTGGTGTTCTCTGTAGGTCCTCACACTTGATCTTCAACGGCCTGATGAGGTGTCTCACACCTCTCGACAGCTTTGATCTGAATCTTTGAAAGTTGACTGACAGTTGGCATCAACCATTCTCTGTCATCCTGCATCAAGGACATCAAAAAAAAAAGTGCGTCTTGGTCTTTCCTAAAAACCTGTTTGAAGGAACCTGGGTGCATCTATATCCCTCAGCAATGAAAAATGAGAGTACATTTTGGATGCTCCATTGTTAGTTTTTGAAAAATGTTGTTGCTCTTTGCCTGCATCAGCTACATCAGGGATTGGTATTTATGGAATACTTCAAAAGCATGTTTGCTTTTGCACCTGCAAACCCTCAGTGCGTTTGTTTTTGCTTACCGCTGCGCTTCTGATCTAGTTCGACCATTTGTTTTCAGATGGAATAGGAAGCTACCAACGACTCTCTCTTCGAATAAACAGCGGAATTTGCCTGCCGCTGTCCTGTGGAAACGGTGTTGCGTTTCAAGAGCAGGCTGTTAGATCGTCTCTGTCTTGTTGTGACAACAAAGGGAGAGTTCTCGTGTGTACAGTGTAAACCTCGTCTCAGGACCACAGCGCGAAGCCTGCCGTCACTCGACAAGTTTGTTTTAGTCTGTCTCCGTTTAAGTCAGTGTATAGATGCTGAGTTAGTCGTTTAATACTCCTCTTTTTGAAAAGGCCAAAGACACGTTCATGAAAATATGCAGTGTATGTATGCTGATAGTCATCATGATGTCTGCAGATCTCCATCTCTCCCCCGCCATCTTTCTCATAGACGCAACTTAGAAACATGCACACAAACGCACTCTGGTTTGGCACCATACCAGCCGTGGCTCAGAAGTGCTGGTACTGGTGATGACATTTTTCATGTCATCCAGTTTAGTCATGATGTTGTTATTGAGACTGTTTAAAATTCCGCCTTTATGTGTGTGCTTTGCCTGCATGTCTTTTTCTCATTATTGATAACATCTTCAGAGGAAGCACTCTGTGCTCTGGTCATGGGTCAAGTGACTTTCCCAGGCTGGAGTGTGTTTCTGAACATGGAGAGGACGTGTGTGTGTGTGTGTGTGTGTGTGTGTGTGTGTGTGTG
>NW_022280035.1:11615869-11617215 GCF_004355925.1 Anarrhichthys ocellatus | reverse complement strand
CAGAATGCCGCTCAGAGGAACGTTTTTAAGGTTGATGACCCCACAAAGTTGACTTTTATACTATATCTAAACTTCATTTACTTAAGCCACAGACTGTTTTACAGTTTGACCTTCTGCATTCTTTGACCCTCATTGTTCAACAAACCTCGCTGCACTGCGCACACACACAAGAAAGTTACATTATTGGCTGCTTCTGTTTCTCACTATTATCTTTTCTAAAGTTGTCTAAAGTACATTCAAATATGAAAATGTCTCTCCCACATGGCTTTACGTCACTTTAGATTGCTCCATTTTTGCAGCCTCATATCCTCTGTTTATGCCTCTGAAAAAAGTCATATTTTGACATGCGGAAAAAATCAGCCTGTGTCTTCCCTTTGATTGATTTGAATTGATTACATGTACGCAACATTAAATCAACTTTCTGCTCAAGTAGAACAAAAACTGGAGTGACGCATGTCACGTGTCCCTATAGGCATGCATCACATCGAACCCTCTGGGCTTCCTATCTGCCGTTCAGAGCTCGACGTGAGCAGAATGTCCTCTTGCAGAGAAACTGTGAGGCCACCCACATGATGTCTAACCAGATCACATCTTAATGGCCCATCAGACGTTTGAGGAATTCTTCTCCTTGCAATAAATCCTATGACACGGAGTGCTATCAATTTCATTTATTGACCTCACCCAGGTCAGGCAGAGTTCACTGTATTCCTGTGACATCATGTGTGCATGCATGTTCACACTCTTTGTCATGTTTTGTGTGTGTTATCAGATCAGTGCCAATGTGCTGATCTTCCTGTGCACTAACATGATCGGGATCTGTACCCACTACCCTGCTGAGGTCTCTCAGAGACAAGCCTTCCAGGAGACGAGAGGATATATCCAGGCCAGACTGCACCTGCAGAGGGAAAACCAGCAGCAGGTACACTTATGTACACACACACACACACACACACACACACACACACACACACACACACATACACACACAGCCACAGATGCATGTCCAAGCAAATAAGTGAGGGAGGCAGTCTTAACCGTGTCCTGCAGGAAAACTAAACACATGCACGAATGAAAAAGAGCAACAAATGGGTGTCTCCATTTTCCAGTCAAATTTTTTTTTTGTCTCCATTTTTGAGGTCAACAATATGCTGAAAAGTATAACACGTATCCACACTCCTCGCTGTTTAACTAACACGTTCCCACGCAGATGCCAACGAGGCAGGGTGACTCATTGAGCATTCTTAACAGTAGAAACTGATGAAAATGAATGGGCGCTCTCTCTGTCATTCATTCTTTAATTTCTCTCTCTCTCTCTCTCTCTCTCTCTCTCTCTCTCTCTCTCTCTC
>NW_022280035.1:11508003-11615859 GCF_004355925.1 Anarrhichthys ocellatus | reverse complement strand
TCTCTCTCTCTCTCTCTCTCTCTCTCTCTCTCTCTCTCTCTCTCTCAGGAGCGCCTACTGCTGTCAGTGCTGCCAAGGCACGTTGCCATGGAGATGAAGGCTGATATCAATGCCAAGAAGGAAGATATGATGTTCCACAAGATCTACATCCAGAAACACGACAATGTTAGGTAAAGACGGATACATACATGCTTTCCACACAAGTGCGCTAACACACACACTCGGGAAGATGTCGGAGAGCTTGTCTGCTCTGCCGTCACTGCTAGCACCAGTGGCTTTGACCTCACTACGCTGACGGATGTGTCAGTTACAGAGTCACTCCAACAGCTATTTCCCTGGCAGCATGTATTATGCATGTTGTTGTTTATCGACACTGACAGCACCGGCTGCAGTACCGACATTGACTTAGGCACACTGCTGTGCTTTCTGTAGCAAATGATAGGAGGCAGACCTCAAGTTTGCTAGACCCCTGTCTCAGCCCTCGCCACTGGATTTCCCCTCCCGAGCGGGAATAACTCAATACTAAACAGGTGATTGAAACTCTCCATCTATTAGCCCAGCGTTGATCCCAGCTGTTGATGTTGTGGCGGGGGATGGTGGTAGAGGACAAGGAAAGGAGGTTGCAGCAGCCGTCTCCTGTTAGAGGTTATCCAAATAGGTGCAGGTGATGCACTTAGTGGAGTAATCTGTTGCAACGTCGCTGCTTTACTACGGTGTAAATTTACGGGAGCAATCCATTATCCAAGTTTAAAACCTGCTGTCTTTGTACCAAAATAATGCAAAGGTAATTTTGTAAGAGCTTCAACACCAGACAACAACATTAACGTTTTCCGATCCTGTTCTTTACATCACTAATGCTTTCCTATCCGATTGGTATGTATTACGGTCGGTCCATATACCCTCCTATGTATTATCTATAAGTTAAACTGGTTTATTTAGGGTGTGACTTTACCTGTAATTGTCATGGTCAAAAAAAATTCCAATCTGGCCTATAGAGGGTCAATTAACCCAAACTACAGAAACAAGCGCTTTACTCCTCGTAGTATCTGACCATTCAGAAAGGTTTGGGTTGTATTTGCCCGGTACAATGGTGGTGAATCCACCACTTGTTGATGGTGCTCACATAATTGAAAAATCACAATATCGGCAATAAAATGCAACGTCTTTCTCCAGAAACAATTTACTGTGTAAAATCCACAGATCACGCAGTCAGTTTTCTTTGGGACCATTTTAAAGTAGGTCCCAAAGAAGTAGTTCAAGTGGAGACTGTTTTGATATCTCAAAACTTGGATGAATAAATCAAAGAACGGCATGCCAGTAACAACATCCACTGCATGGCTAGATAACACGAGGAGTAAGTGAGAAAATATGTTTCCGTGTTGTGTAAATTGTGTGAACCGACCTTTTAAAGATGATCTTTTGTGGCTCGCAGTCTTGGTCAGGGTGGGAGATCCAGGTATAGGCTCAAGACTGCTGTAATTAGGCCAGTTCTCCCTGAGTGGATGACCTCAAGGGACCAACTGCGCCAACTGTTGCCTTCAACTGGAACTCAGAATGTCTGTGGTGTTGTTTATCCTCGCTTTTTATTGCTATCAAAAGTTAGCAATGCAAGGCATGCAGACAGGGGGACGAGGGGTGGTGTTCTCAGAGGGACCGGCTGGAGGAGGTGACCTACATTGGCCTAGATGATGAGAGCCAGAGCTGAACAAATGTCTGCCTCTCTCCCTCCCCTGCTCACATGGCAGCTGGACAGTGAGGAGGGAGGGAGGCGCTAGACCATGCTAACTAACTCTATACTTTATTGATTGATCCCCTCTGTCTCCTTTGTCTTTCTTTTCCTCTCTGTGCGTTTTGGTGACCCTCAACCTCTCCCTCGCTACCTACCTCCATCACCTCTCTTGCAGCATACTGTTTGCAGACATCGAGGGCTTCACTAGCCTGGCATCTCAGTGCACGGCCCAGGAGCTGGTCATGACGCTGAACGAGCTGTTCGCCCGCTTTGACAAACTGGCCTCGGTGAGCGCTGACAACCTGCCGCCGCCATTTTCGCAGCAGAACTTTGAGCCACAGTTGCTTATGTAACCGTACAGTCTGTTCCATTCGCTGTCAGAATGACAAAGCCAACATGATGTACTGGGGGGGGGGGGGGGTTACTTAAGCATTGTGTAAGACATCAATAAGAGAACACTTGACTGATGAGTAATCTAAATTATGTATAAAAATCTTTATATTTGGTACGAGCATGCTGTATATTAGCTGTAATTGAAGGCCTAATACTTTATGGGTGTGTCTTTGCTGCACAGGAGAACCACTGTCTGCGTATTAAAATCCTTGGGGACTGTTACTACTGTGTGTCAGGGCTGCCTGAGCCCCGGGCTGACCATGCCCACTGCTGTGTGGAGATGGGAGTAGACATGATTGAAGCCATTTCGTGAGTCAAACACACACTAATGCACACACTCAAAACGACAGCACACACACCTGTACAGTCATGTAGTAATACTCCAGTGAAGGTTAAGTTGAGATATCTTGCTTTGTTTATGTTACATGGGAGAACAGAAGAGACGCTGTGAACCTCGAAGGTGACACTATTTTTTTTTTTTTTTTTTTTTTTTTTTTTAATTTATTTATTTTTTTTACAATAGTGTGCATGTGGTTTTGTGTCTGCAGGCTGGTGAGAGAGGTGACTGGTGTTAATGTGAACATGCGGGTGGGCATCCACAGCGGGCGCGTTCACTGTGGGGTGCTGGGCCTACGCAAGTGGCAGTTTGACGTCTGGTCCAACGATGTGACACTTGCCAACCAAATGGAGGCCGGCGGGAAGGCAGGGTAAGCCCCTCCTACTCCACCTGCTACTGCACTGACATATTCTCCCATAGCCTGTTTTATTTCTTACACTGTGTGTGTGTGTGTGTGTGTGTGTGTGTGTGTGTGTGTGTGTGTGTCTGCGTGTGCAGGCGGATCCACATCACAAAAGCCACACTACAGTATCTGAACGGGGACTACGAGGTGGAGGAGGGATTTGGAGGAGAGAGGAATGCTTACGTGAAGGAGAACAACATTGAAACCTTCTTGGTGCTGGGCTGCAGCGAGAAGAGGGTTAGTACACACTCACTCTCACACACACACACACACACACACACACACAAACGTCCGTGATTACCTGCTTGACTTCCTCAGAACTTCACACTAGTGCCATATTTCACACAAACAATATAATGGCTTGTCACCTGGCATAGAAGTCCTTGTTTGTCAAAGCCTTTACTCTGGTGGGATCTCTTCACTTTCAGAAAGAGGAGAAAGCCTTGATGGCCAAGATGCAGCGGGCACGTGCAAATTCTGTCGAGGGTTTGATGCCACGCTGGGTGCCTGACAGATCCTTCTCCAGAACCAAGGAGTCCAAGGTCTTCAGGCAGATGGTGAGATACACTCAGGGAGCACTTAGCTGAGCACATGGCACATGTTCTTCTTGTCTATATCTGATTTCCTATGTCATCCTTTCCACTCTTTGAAGTCAAACCATAAATATCCTTTCTAATTATGTCACCATTATGTTAATATTAGATTATTTTCTGACACGGTCCTTTAATGATCACAGGCCTGTTGTTAGGGCAAAAGCCTTTCCAACTTTTTCATCAATATACTTCATACAAACACACTTTTTTCTCATAGAATCTCTGAAAACAAAAAGAAAATGTTGAACATGTTGTTACGCATGGTTCCAAGGATGGCAGTGTCTGAAATTTGGTACAGACATTCATGTCCCCCCACATGATGAACCGTCATAACTTTGGTGATCCTGTAGGGTTTCCTCTAGCACCATCATCTGGTCAAAAAGCCTGTCTAATACTTTTGATTTACAACCAAATACTTACAAAACTAATAACATTCTCATCAGCCTCAGCTGCACTTTGTGTCTACTGGGAATGTAACACCAAACTAATTATTACTTACAGGTAATAATAATGTTCCAAAGCTCTTCTGTTAGATACCTGTAAAGAATACCACGGGAGTCGAAGATAAGCTTTTATGAAACTTTATGTAGCGTTCAACAACAACTCTTCTGTTCTTTGTAACTCTTCTTTCAATTTCTTGGGGCCACAATATTTTTTCCCATTTACTTACATACAAATTAGCAAATGTTAGCACGCTAACACACTAAACTAAGATGGTGAACATGCTTAACAATACACCTGTTTAGCATCAGCATGTTGGCATTATCGTTAGTAACTGATCCTAAATGTAAGGCAAGGCAGGGCAACTTTATCTTTAGAACACATTTCATCACAGAAAAACTCAATGTGCTTTACATTTAAAAGTATCCTCACAATGCTGACAACATGGCTGCAGAGTCGAATAACTCATATAAATGTGAATTTGAGTGCCTGAAGGTGTTGAATGTGTACTGAACTGTATTAATGGTGAAGCCTAAAGGAGACAATAGGAATGTGAGAAGAAGTATTGATCTGGTCCCGTCAAACAAACAGGAGTTACAACAGGGCTCCCCGGGAATTCTCAGTGCGTCATATACTACTGAATCTGATGAGGCCACAGCTGCAGATGTTTCTCTTTCTCACTCTCTTTCATATCCTCCCTCTCTTAATGCTAAAAGTCTAATTTCCTTGTCTTTCTCACTTTTTCCCCCTCTCCTCTCCATCTCAGAGATTTTGAGCCCTCGGGGCAAAAAGGGTGTAATTTGAAGCCTCTGAGCATTAATTAAAACATCAGTCTGGCTCTCAGGGATTAGCTGTGCAGATGTCTGAGTCTCTCTGTCTATTTTTCACTTGTACTGTTGCTACACGATAATCTCTCTCTTTCCTGTACTTTCCCTGCTCTTAAGTCACATTTTCACTCGGTGTTTTTGTTTTTCTCAGGGCATTGATGAAGCATCCAGCAAAGACAAGTGAGTGTTTTGGCTCCAGTTTTTGTTATTAGGGGGGCTTTCGTTATTAGCGGTCGACTGGCAGACAGTCACTGTAGCGGTCTAACTGTAGAGCCCACTGTTGGTTTTATACAGTCAGATCCAACCCAGCACTAATACCATATTAGCTCTGAGTCATCCTGCCTGTCACAGCATAGGCCAACTCATACACACGGACACAAACACACACACAGTGACCTATTGTTCCATCTACCTCATAGCCGCTGCGCTCAGGAAGCCCTGAACCCTGAGGATGAGGTGGATGAGTTTCTTGGTCGGGCCATCGACGCACGCAGCATCGACCAGCTGAGGAAGGATCATGTCAAGAAGTTCCTCCTCACCTTTCAGACCGCTGAACTCGAGAAAAAGGTTGCTATTTGATCAGAGTTGGTTCAAAATCCACCCAAATTCCATTTCTAATAACCTGAATTGATGAATTCCTCTGTAATAATTGCGCTAGAAGGAAACTTATGTCATTGGTTTTCTATTTTCAGTACTCCAAAAAGGTTGATGATCGTTTTGGGGGATATGTGGCCTGCACACTCCTTGTTTTCTGCTGCATTTGTTTCATTCAGATTATCATTTTCCCAAAGTAAGTAGCTCTTTCTGGTATGTTGCCTTTCTCAGTTATACTGCATTGTGAGCAGGAAATGTGCTCTTGATTAGTTTATGAGGAGTTAACGAGAGTTTTACATCCTAATGAGCCTGTTTTCTTCTCTTCCGCAGAACAACACTTATGCTCGGTCTTTACATCAGCATCTTCATCATCCTCATCAACATCCTCTTCATCTGTGCCATCTACTCCTGCATCAAAGTGAGAAACAAAGGCCATCTCCTCTATATGATTTCTCAAGCAGATGTCTTCAGATAAGTCATTATCATATATCTTCAGCCAGCATCACTAATGGTATTAACTCTCTCTTATCTGATCTTCTCCTTGCTGTCTGTATTCAAGCTCTTCCCAGCTGCCTTGCAGACTGTAACCAAGAAAATAGTCCAGTCTCGTGCAAACAGCACACTGGTGGGGGTCTTCACCATCCTCCTCCTCTTCATTTCCTCCTTTGCTAACATGGTAGGGACTACAGCTCTTCATTTTGAAATTTTTGTTTCATGTAACAGTTGTGACTTGTCGTTGCAAGTTGTCCCCCACAATGACATCAGGGAAAGGGGCTACGAATCTGCCTCACTTCCATTTGTCTGTCCTTCCACTAATCACTTCATCTCAGATTTTGAAAAGGTCTCCGAGATTCTGCACCATGCTGGCATTTTTAAAATTAGACCAGTTTGCCTAAAGGGGGGGAGCTATAATTAGTCACTGTGACAGATGGGGTTGTAGAAATAAGTCTATTCTTAACCATCAGCTCTTTTTAATGTTTACCAATATTATGTAGATCTGTTTAGCTTTGTGTTTGTGTATGCGTAGATTAAAACCAGTTTAATGCTAACACAACTATATATGCCAATACAAATGCCATGACCAAGAAAAGTCATGAAGAGTATTAATTATTAATTCTGAAACCTTACCCATCATCAACATCAAATTTAATTTTTGAACAATGGTACATGCAAAACTGTCACCCACAGAAACTATGCTGTGACTACGGTTTAGAAAAGATGGTGTACTGTATGCAATGTGACCGTTATCTTTTATTCTATAAATACCTACCGTATGAGTCAGAAATTATTTTTAAGCTAAATTGAAGGCATTTCATATTCTTTGTCAAAACATTTAAAAATGACCAGAAATTACAAATATTTCAAGGATGAACACCAGAACACACATGTCTGATTACAGTGTTTACTGACTAATGATAGTCTTGGGCTGTTAATCGGCATCGCCATTATAATTGGAATTGTTTTTTTTTATTATTATTATTTACGTACTAGTTTGTTCACCAGAGAGCACTGACAACCTTTTTTTTTTTTTTTTTTTTTTTTTTTTTTTTTCAAATATAAAATGTCGAAAATGTAATCTAAATTCTAACCAACAACATAGTGATCTCTATCACAAATGTCGATGTCATGTGCAAATAAATTGTTATTCGATTTTCTTTACTCTCATAAACGATGTTGCCATCGCCCTTATCAACTCAGTACCAGTTGGGCTCTACTTTCATTCAATAGGGACAAAATAAAATATTGAAACCTTTTATAATTGTGGCTTTCTGTTTTCAGCATTACATTTGTGTGTGTGTGTGTGTGTGTGTGTGTGTGTGTGTGTGTGTGTGTGTGTGTGTGTGTGTGTGTGTGTGTGTCTCTCTTGCTGTTTCACTTTTACTGGCTGACAGTTAAATGACAGACTTTGGTGTCCTTTCCTGCCAGTTTACCTGCAGCAGAGAGAATCTGAAGGAATGTGTGGCCAACGAGCTGAACACATCGGTAAATCTCTGCCTGCTGCACAACCTGACCAAGACGGCAGAGGACGGTTTGACTCTGTGTTCGAGCCAGGCCATGCCCTGCCATTTCCCCGAGGTCAGTCCCATAACATTTTAGCGTGTGTGTGTGTGTGTTGTCCGTGTGTTCAGACAAATGCCTATGTGCATTTGTCTGTGTGCATGAAAAGTACGTTTGAATATTCACCCAAATATTCCTCCTCTTCCCTGGCTGTCTCCTCTCTGCTGCAGTATTTCAGCTACTGTGTACTGCTGACCCTGCTGGCCTGCTCCGTGTTCCTCCACATCAGCAGCATAGGGAAGCTGGCTCTGATGCTGCTCATCCAATTCACTTTCCTCCTGCTGGTGGAGTGGCCTCAGGTGGCCTTGTTTGACAACGCAGACCTGCTGGTCAACACCCTGTGAGTCCTCTGCTAGGAACACACACACATGCAATCACATACGGTACACTCACTCCTTTCAAACTGAATAGTTCAGCTCATGTGTCATAACACTGTGGTTTCGTTTGGACATGGCCTACTTTGATACGATAAGGTTTAGAAAAGACCTACTTTCTCATGTACCAGTTGGGCTCTATTCCTATTTTTGAATTTTTTTCCTCAGGCAATTACCACCTGTTAATGATTCCCTACAACAGTAAGTTATCTTATTTTGTACTCTCTTATTTCAATGACTAATATGCTTTGTAGACATGACTTTCTCTTCTCTTTTCTAGGCATGGTTTCAATGAAACTCCAGAACAGTGGTGAGTAGCTTTCATTCGATGAATGTTTTAGTGTGTGTCAGCTTTCATACATTTTACTCCGATGCAAGACACTCGGTCATGTCTCTTGTCAAACCCTCTTTTTCTCCTCAGCCCGGAGGGCGTGACCACGGTATACTTAAAGGTCATGACCCCTGTTATCCTGACGGTGTTTGTTCTGGCTCTCTACTTGCACGGCCAGCAGGTGGAGTCCACCGCACGCCTTGACTTCCTCTGGAAGCTGCAGGTAAATTAAACTTAAACTGATTAAACTGAAGCTACTTTTATTTAAACTCACCAAAAGGCCTTTTTCAGAACAGACATTTTCACTGGTCGTAGCAGGAAAAGCACAGGGTTGGTAATAACATTAATAGTTGCTCCGTTCTATTCAAGTGTCCCAGTAAGTCAGGACAGTGAGACACTGAGCCAGCATGCACAATACCAGGACCCTGAAACTGAAGCACTTAAATGGAATCCAGTCATCCTTCATTTTCTGTTTTACACTTGTGCTTTTCCTGCTGTGACATGCCAAACTATCTTGCACGAGAAAGACATATAGCAGCACATGACTACTTCAGGAATCCAGTTTTATGACAATGAGACTAAGCAACCACATCTCTCCCCGTCCCTCCTCAGGCCACAGAAGAGAAGGAGGAGATGGAGGAGCTGCAGGCGTACAACCGGCGCCTGCTCCACAACATCCTGCCCAAGGACGTAGCCGCCCACTTTCTTGCACGGGAGCGTCGAAATGACGAGTTGTACTACCAGTCATGCGAGTGCGTCGCTGTCATGTTCGCCTCCATCAGCAACTTTTCTGAGTTTTACGTGGAGCTGGAGGCGAACAACGAGGGAGTGGAGTGTCTCAGGCTGCTCAATGAGATCATCGCCGATTTTGATGAGGTGAGAAGAGACGAAAGTATGAGAGATAAAAAGATGAATGGAAATTGAATTTGTGTAGAAGGCATTTACTGAAAATGGTCAGTTGTTTTATGCTGCTTTTATCTGCCTATTCCTGGTTGTCTGTGTTGCTCTGCCACTACAACACGTTTGTGTGCCTTGTCTCTAGATCATCAGTGAAGATAAGTTTCGTCAACTTGAGAAAATCAAGACCATCGGCTCCACCTACATGGCAGCCTCTGGCCTCAATGACTCCACCTACGACAAAAAGGGCCGTTCACACATCCTGGCTCTGGCCGACTACGCCATGAGGCTTAGGGAGCAGATGAAATACATCAACGAGCACTCCTTCAACAACTTCCAGATGAAGATAGGTAAGTCTGGAAAGAAGCAGAGATTGGGCTTGAAGCGTTATCTGATAAATCTTCTTTGGCAATTGTTTAAAAAAAAATCCCTTTCTTGTGCAAATGAGAAACAGTCATCTACTTTCTTAGAAACAGCATTATAATTGAGTTAATATGGTGTAAGTAGCATGATGTAACATGGCCAGGTGATTTGTTCTCAGGGTTGAACATGGGGCCGGTGGTAGCAGGGGTGATTGGAGCCAAGAAACCCCAGTATGATATCTGGGGGAACACAGTCAATGTGGCCAGCCGGATGGACAGCACAGGAGTACCAGACTGCATCCAGGTACTGCACCCAAACTCCTCTCAGCACGACCTCAGCAGTTTGTAACTTTATGTTCTCAAGAAGCATTTAGCAGTTTGTTGCTCAGTGAATCAGCCAATGCAGAATACCAATCCAGTTATTAATAAAATGATGCTGTTGTCATTAGTCATTCAACATGAAAGTGTTATGTTTAGTGTTATGTTTACTCATACCCTATTATTAAAAAAAAAGTCCAATCTGCAGACATCTTTCCTCTAACCGAGAGATGTTTATCACTCTTAGGCATGTACTTTTGAAAGCATTGTTTGTGGTATCTGTCAGGGACCAAGTCATTTGATTATATTATATTCTGTGTAAAAGTTTCATAGAAGATACCAGTTCTACAGATATAATCAGTTTACAGTCCTTCAGTTTAAGGAATTAAGTTCAGACATCTGCTCTGCAGAAGTGCCCTTGAGCAACAATCCCTGTCAGTACCGGACATGCTGTTCTCTAGCAGAGATAGTGCTCTGAAGTCCTTCTGGAGGGGAGCATTATTCTATTCTTAAAGTCTTAAAGACAGATGAGCACTGTCAGTCAGGTTAGGAAAGTTATTTATACCTCTTATTCACGGTTATATAGTTGATGTTTACACTCATTTTGAAATGTGGGAAGAACACCAGCTTAGCTAAGAGCTGTAGTGAGTTGTTTTTTGCCCCAAATCAAATCCATAATTTGGCTGCTACAAAGATTACACTCAGAACAATGCTGCCATCTGTTGAACAGTATTCGCTACTGCAAATGAATATGCCTTTTACAATACACACTACATAAATAAAAGGCAACTGATGGATATTTTGGCTGTCAATAATTCTGTTGATTATTCTTTATTAAAATTTATTCATTGTTTAGACCATAAAATAAGGAAATACCCATCTTGTTCATTTCAACCAGCAGTCCAAACCCCAAATATGTTATTAACACAGATGAGCAGCAAATCTTCGCATCTGAGATGAGTCCAAAGATATTCAGTTTGCATTTAAAATAGAGAAACGCTCCCACCTTTGCAAAGCTGGAACGAGTGAATATTCTGAATTTACTATTTGCTTGATAAATAAGTCAAATGATTGTCAAAGGTGTTGCTGATTCATTTCCTGTCGATTGACTATTTGTTTCAGCCCTAATAGATAAGTAGATCTATTTTCCTCTACTGCTGTACGAAATGTACTACATTTTAAGCTTTTTATATCTGATCATCGCAGTCACATGAGGCAGATTACTCAATGTGAAACTGGGACTGACGGTGTTTCTCTACGGACGGGTTTAGCATCTCACATTCTGGGTGTCAAATGTCCATGTCCTCTCTTAGGTGACCACAGACTTATACCATGTGCTGGTCAACAACGGATACCAGCTGGACTGTCGAGGTGTTGTCAAGGTGAAGGGGAAGGGGGAGATGACCACTTACTTCCTCACCAGCGGTCCACCGGGCAGTTAACGACAGGCAGGCCGACCGCAGAGTGACTCCCACTGCACTGACAAGACAGAGACTGCAGAGAGACCGAGTGGTCAGCTCGGCGATGAGCACCGAAGCACGGTGCGAACACGCCGGGGGACAGAAGACGGCCGACAGAGACGAGCTCGGCCTGTCTGTATTTTGTCAAGTACTCAAGATGCACATATGTAGGACGTTGTTCATGTTCGAAAGGCTTTTTCCCAAGCTGCTCGAGAGATCACAAAGCCTAGTTGCCTTAGGACGGAAGCGACTTTGCTTGTGTTAATGAGCAATAGTACGAGTATTTCATCTGGAGTCGTTATTTATTTTCGTGCGGATGGATTTTCGTGATGACCTTGTAGAAAAAAGAATATATATACAATATACAAAAAAAACTGTTACTTAAAAGAAAATATGCAAGGACAACATCAAGGATGAAAAATGACCAAAGAACAAATGTTTGATATGAAGTACACCCTAATGATTCTGTTCAAAAGTACAGTAAACCGAAGTAATTTATTCATCTTTTGACAGCGAAGGCCACGGTAACGTCACTGTCGTTGATAGGGACAAACACTTTCTTTTGTTGTTGTGAACTTATTCATGAAGGAGAACACACGCACACATACGCAGATAGAACACACTCACAATAACCTTGGCTTGGACTTCTGTGTTTCTTATCAGGACCCTCTTTGTTTCTTTTAGCCTGTGATTAGCCACAGTCTGGCCACAAGGCGGTTTGTGGTTCACTGAAATGTGCAATTGATTACTCGCTCCCTGCAATGTACTTTTGGTTGAAGCCAAAAACAAGAAGTGTGAAATGAAGGAAGAAAAGTTGCATTAGTATCCCGGTACTGAAGAGAGATTCTGAAACTGTCATGAAACGTTTTGTATAAGTGTGTGTGAAGACCGTGTGTATGGGTGTGTGTGTGTGTGTGTCTGTGTGGGTGTGAGCACACATAGCTAAATGCTGATCTTTATCTAGGGGCATACTGTAACTTTTCACTGTGAGGTTTTTATGATACTGTATGACAATGCTTTCTTGCCAAACTGGTTGCTGCAAGGCATGTTTTATATTATTCCTCAGAGATGTGTCCATTTCTGATTTCTCGTGTCAAATCAATAATTTGAAGAGAGTTGTATCTACTGCGCCTTTTACTGGTCTGTGACTGATTTCACTCCCACCTAAATAAGCAAACGCCTATGAAACGTTTGTTTTGGATTGTGTTACAACGTGTGAACGTTAAGTGGATTCCTGACGGCTTCAGGATGAACTGTATGCAGGAATTCTCTGTCTGCTCACAAGTATTGCTTTGAGATTATGCAGTTCCAAAATCTGCATACTTCATGGACAATATTCACAACTTTACACAACAGTATTTGACCCGATCTGGTTATATTTCACACATGGAGGCTTGTTAACCCCCTAAAATTTGTCTTTTGAAACAATAATCATATGAATGTATGTAATAATTTCTATCTTTGTCCACAATTAAACTACTTCTGAAGGAAAACACTATACATTGCCTTTACATTGTACTAGAGGCCAAATTGATTGGACACCACGTTTGCTGAAAAGTGAAGGTGTATTTTACATTTTGACAAGCGTTACACCTGATGTTGCTTTCACTCACTTTTCTGTCTGAGCCAAAAAAAACGTTGCCTTAACAGGCTACAAAAAACACCCTCGCTTTCTCTGTCCTTGTGAAAGGTCAACTAAACACTTGTATTGTCCTTTAAAAAGTGTCAGAGTTTAAGAAATAGTGCAATGATTGACTTGATTAACTTACCCTTGGACAATAAATTAATAAATTGCCGTTTTTGCATTGATTGTGTTTATTTGTTTTTTTTATTTCTATTGAGGCTCTTGGATCTCTTCAGGAGCAGTGGTAGTAAAGTAGTGAACGGCTCAACCAGCTCTCATTTCAATCAGCAGTCTGCAATCAAGATTTCTCCCTGTGACAGTAACCTGAGAGAAGCCTCCGTCTCCTTTTCTGAATAAATCAGTCTACAGTTTCAAGAGGGTGATGCAGGAGAGAGTATTTAATTGCTTGCACATGAATAATGAATTTCTGTTGAGGTAATGGCAATGTTCACACACAGCACTCTATGCTGAACATTAATTAAGAGACATAAATTCGTCCTAATCCCTGATGAAAAAGCACTAATGTTACTGTAATAGGCTCAAGATACAGGGACTTGTTATGTGTGTGTACTACACTGTTGTCTACTTTTTCTTTTGTACACTGTGACTATGTATCTCATATTCGGGTGCATCTCAAAGAATTGGAATATCATCGAAAAGTTAATTTATATCATAAAATATATTAGTCTGGTTCAGTAGGCTACACAATCATGGGGAAGACTGCTGACTTGACAGTTGTCCAGAAGACAGTCATTGACACCCTCCACAAGGAGGGTAAGCAACAAAAGTTCATTGCTAAAGAAGCTGGCTGTTCACAGAGTGCTGTATCCAAGCATGTTGGTGGAAAGTTGAGTAGAAAAAGGTGCACAAGCAACAGGGATAACTTTGTGAGGATTGTGAAGCAAAGCCCATTCAAGAATTTGGGGGAGATTCACAAGGAGTGGACTACGGCTGGAGTCGGTGCTTCAAGAGCCACCACACACAGACGTATCCGGGACTCGGGCTACAACTGTCGCATTCCTTGTGTCAAGCCACTCCTGAACCAGAGACAACATCAGAAAGTAAATTTTGCATTTCATTTGGAAATCAAGGTCCCAGAGTCTGGAGGAAGAGTGGAGAGGCACACAATCAAAGTTGCTTGAGGTCCAGTGTGAAGTTTCCACAGCCTGATGATTTGGGGAGCCATGCCATCTGCTGGTGTTGGTCCACTGTGTTTTATCAAGTCCAAAGTCAGTGCAGGAAAGTTTAGAGCACTTCATGCTTCCCTCTGCTGACAAGCTTTATGGAGGTGCTGCTTTCATTTTCCAGCAGGACTTGGCACCTGCCCACACTGCCAAAAGTACCAATACCTGGTTGAATGACCATGGTATCACTGTGCTTGATTGGCCAGCAAACTCGCCTGACCTGTATTGTCAAGAGGAAGATGAGAGACACCAGAAACAACAATGCAGATGAGCTGAAGGCCCCTATCAAAGCAACCTGGGCTTCCATAACACCTCAGCGGTGCCACAGGCTGATCGCCTCCATGCCACTCCGCATTGATGCAGTAATTCATGCAAAAGGAGCCATTACCAAGTATTTTTTTTTTTAATTGGTCTTATGTAATATTCAAATTTTCTGAGATACTGAATTTGGGGTTTTTATTAGCTGTAAGCCATAATCATCAAAATTAAAAGAAATAAACGCTTGAAATATATAACCCTGTGTGTAATGAATCTATATAGTATATGAGTTTCACTTTGTGAATTGAATTGCTGAAATAAATTAACTTTTCGATGATATTCTAATTCATTAAGATGCACCTGTATATCCTATAGTCTATATAATTTCAACATTTTAATATGAAATAATATTTTTACCCAAATGTATGTATTTTTTGTATGTCTGCTTCGATTTGATTTGACTTTATCTATTTATTTTTCCTTTATTTGTTTATTTTTTTTCCTCTCCTCAATCACAGGAACCGCGTGCTCTGTTTTCGATGAAAGCCGCCTTTAACGTGCTGCACGGAAGTAACTCGGGTAAGGACGCACGCGGCCAGCAGGGGTAGCCCTCACGCCCTCTGTCTCCAGCTAATCATTTCAACAAATGGCACCTGTGCGGTTCAAAGGAAAAGCCGGGAGGCAACGCAACTCCTGCATCCTGGTTCGCTGCTCGAAACTCCAGTCTTACAACTTTAAGCAACCGGAAAGGCCGCTGCGTCCTCACTTGGAAACTTTCCAAACGCATGTAGAAATCCACCGTAACAGGTGTTGGCGGAGACTTCTTATACATTTTAGGTAAGTGGCGGAGTTACATTATATATTCACCTTTCAGCAGCGTATCGGTGTCCTCCGTGAGGTTGACAGGCAGGTTTCATACATTCGTCACCTATCTAATTTGTTAGAGCCGACAAGAGTTTAGATAAGTCTTTAACTCTGATATATTCTGAATTACAGGAACGACACACTTCCTCTTTCATTTTTGCGGAATTGCTTTTTGTGATTACGTGGGACCTTCTGTTGTTTACTTGTGTTTCAAGTTACTTTAAGCTGTAGAAAAGTGTGAACAGTTGTTTGATTTGTAAAATTATGTTTCTGACAAGCACTTCCTGAAAATACAGAAAGTTAATCTGAGGGGGACATAATACTGATTTGCCACTCTATCCAGATTTACAAGCTCACATAATATTGAGTTTAAATATTTTCTGATCGAATGATTTCTTCCTCTGTTGTAACTCTAAAAACTGGACCAACTGGTTATCGATTGGAGACGACTGCAGAGTGGTCTGTGCTGGTTTCCCTTTTGCTGGAACGCCAAAAGAGTGTCCTCTTGAATTAATTATGAAGGAGGCTGGCTTGAGAATAGAGTAAATTAATTATGAACAAGTAAGAGTGAGTCTCTAACTGAACAGTGATCACCCACTGATACACGCAGATGTCCTACATTGCAGTGATATCCTGTTTCACCTAGCAGGAAACAGCCTCTTATTGTGCCAGGGCCGGCTTAATGTTGTGGTCCTGTCACGCTCCACGTAGCAAACTCTGCTTCCTGTAGCAGATGACAGCTCTGATCATTATGGGTGTGGTGTATGTGTAGCAAGGCGTTGTCACTTATTAACAGGTGAGGGAGTTGCGGGTTGTGCCAGCAGTGTCGTGGCCCAACTGCTGCCACGTGGGTCCTGGAGGACTGTGGCCGGAGCAGGTGAATTGAGGTGTGGTGTGTTTGTTCGCACTCTCCACATCCGTGTTCTCTCCGCCAGCCCTGTGGGACTGTTTCCGAAAGAGAGGAGGGGGAGCAATGTCGGCAAGATCTCCTGCTGCTATGACACTTGCAGAGATGCACAAACCGGTTTAAGAAATGTCCCTCTTGCTTGTCTCCCCCACCCACCCCCCACACTTCAGTAACAACTAACTGAATAATTAGTGAGTAAAACCAGGTAATGCTGACAGAGCAGTTTGGTTTTTCAGAGCTTGGCTAAAACTATCAAGTAACATACGCAAACATTTTGCAGCAAACGTCTTGGGACAAATTTCGTTTTTTTTCTGTTTTTAGCAGCAACACCCATTGTGAAACATGCGTAAATTCCTACGCCGGCGTATGTCCCCCCTGAAACTGGTGCTCCTTGGGGGGACTGTCTTCATGGTGGTCTTAGTGGTTCTCCAGAGGGATGTTGGGTCCTCGTCTGCTGGTGACCCATGGTTTCAGGAGCTGGTGGAGAAGAAGGATAAGGTGTTGGTCATGGTCCGAGAGGCTGTCAACAACATTGGCAACCAGATCATACCTCCGCAGGCAGCGTCGGTACAGCAGCAGCCCACCGAGGACGCCAAATGCCTTTCTGGATTCTACACTCGGGCTGAGCTCAAACCTCACCTGGAGAGACCGCCTCAGGACCCCGAAAGCCTTGGGGCTGATGGGAAAGCATTCCAGAAAGACAACATGTCCCCAGAAGAGGTGAAGGAGAAGGAGGAGGGAATGACGAGGCACTGTTTCAACCAGTTTGCCAGTGACCGTATCTCGCTCAGCCGTAGTCTCGGGGATGACACGAGGCCTTCAGAGTAAGAGCATGTTCTCAAGATGATCTGAGATAGTTTGGAGTTTGCTGACATGTAGATACCAGGCCAGATAATACCCTGGGTCCCAGCTGGGGTCACGCTCGGAGCAGTAAATTATTTACATGCATTTTGATATTGTGTCTACATTTTCCTGGAAAATCACTTAGTCAAAAGAGTCATCTGAGTGTAACTGCAAAAAAAAAAAAAAAAAAAGCCTCGCAGTATGCACATGTTAGTATGGGTGTGTACTAAGTAATTGAGACTGAGGTATTTTCTGGGATGCAAACACTTCCACTGACAGTAAATGCTTGTCAGACTTGACATCTAAACATATCACCGGCTCGATACGCCTTGAGCTGTATATTTTTTGAGAGGCTTTTTAAGTGAGCTGATTGTTTATGACCGTTTGCTCAAATGTGCTATTTAAAGTATTGGTGACGAGACCTTGAATATCTGTAATAACAATGGTCTGTTAATACGTGGCTCTGCAAGACCTTGTGTGACTTTCATTTCATCAGATACGCCTCTCACTTTTGCACACTTCTTTGTATTCTGACCTGGCTCAGGTGCGTGGAGAGTAAGTTTCGTCGCTGTCCTCCTCTGCCTACCACCAGTGTTATTATTGTCTTCCACAACGAGGCTTGGTCTACCCTCCTCAGGACGGTCTACAGCGTCCTGCACACGTCTCCTGCCATCCTGCTCAAAGAGATCATCTTGGTGGATGACGCCAGTGTTGCAGGTGCGAAAAACATAAATACACACTATTGACACAATGTAACTGAGGCGTCACTGGCAGGAAAATATATAATACGTTGTTTACGACGTTGCCGACAGTAAGGGGAGTTCAGGTTTACGACTTTATCCATTCGTATTTACTTAATCGGGCAGGAAGTGAGGAACAAATTTGTAAGCTGAGCAATTCTGCTTTCCTGTTGATGTTATCAATAAAGCGAATGCAAACTAAACATTTCACAGACATTGTGTTTTATAATGTAAAGATGATATTGAACACTGTGCATGTTTCACAGAAGAGTTGGACAGTGAAGAAACATTTTCAAACAACATGACATAAAATCACCAGGAAGCTTGAGGAAGTCATTTCTTCAAAAAGGTGCAGGCAGGACACAGCTGCAGCAGCACAGTCTGAAAGCCATAAAGTCTCAAGTTATTGGTGATTTATTAATTAAATTGACCTTCGGAGTTTATAGGGCAGCGTTCCAGTCACTTTAAGCTGTGAGCTTTGATAAGAATGGTGTTGACTTGGGAATTTTAGCAGTTTGCACACAGAGTATCAGGCTGGTGTCATACATGAAAATGATGTTGTGTATTTTACTATGGGTATGTCCACAAGGCTGGCCTCCTGTCAAATAGAAAGTGTTGTGCACCAACTTAACAGAATCTCCAAGGCCACCTCCCCCTCAGTGAGAGTTGGTCAAAGTCAATAAAAGAAGCCTACCTTCGAGGTATGAATGCACCTTTGTCATATATTTTGCATATGAAAGTGTTTTTACAGTCCAATCTCTTGTGCTGCTGTGACTGTGAAAATGTCATTGGATTATTGCACAGTAGCAGCATATTGAAGTACAGGAAAATTCATGACTTATGGCTGGAGAAAATAGAGAATTTTTAACCTACTATCACTACCCGTGTGTGTGTGTGTGTTTTTCAACCTCAGTCTAAATATCCTCTTTGTCAGTTAACTGAAGCTAATGCACCGTTACATTCTGTACCCGCTGTATTTCCTACTAAAAATAAACTTCTCTTTTTTGCTACCAGAGCTGCCTCTCAGGCATAACGTTTAGACAATGTGGTTGCCAAATTCACTGAGACCGAAACCTTTCAGAAATGTGCGCCGTGCATTGCGGTAATTAAGACTCGTAGAGGGGAAGTGTGATCCAGATTTAACAGCAACTTTTCCACTTCAGGCAGTCGTCACACTGGTATACATTTAATTGTTTATTTTTCTTATCTGAGTCAGCAAGCTGCTTTATTATTTTATCTGTTCATTATTATTGCTGAAAATGATAGTTCCTCTCACCGTAAAGTGTGTTGCACCCCTGACCAAACTCATTACCCAGCGCATTACGATTGGGTGTGGCTCAAAGTGAGCTCTGTTGCATCGGTAACCACATCCGTCATTGTTTTAAACAAAGACGAAACAGACATGCTAATGTTGTTTCCATTTTCCGCAGATCACCTGAAGAACCAACTGGAGGTGTTTGTGCCTCAGCTGAAGATTGTCCGCGTTGTGAGGCAGCTGGAGAGGAAGGGCCTCATCACTGCCAGGCTGCTGGGTGCCAGCATCGCTCAAGGCGAAATCCTAACTTTTCTCGACGCACACTGTGAGAAAACGCACACACACACACACACACACACCACAACAGCCACACACCACAACAGCCACAATGGCCGTTTTTTAAGCAGCTGTGTGTAGCTCATTGGGACAGTAGCACTACCAGGGTTAGGGGCTAATGTGTTGTTTTCCCTCTTTAATAGAAATGTACATACTTGCACTACTGCAAGAAAGTGATTCATATTTCCTATAGTTCTCTAGTTTGTTTGTGCCATATTATGGCAACATTTTGAATCAAATGATTATATTTTCACTTAATATTAAGGTCCATCCATAATACAGATTTATCCATGTTTTGTTTCAACTTTAACTTTATCACGGTATTTATAAAGTTTTCAGTAAAATGTTCAGTAGATATAAAAATGTAATTTACAGCAAAGATTTATTGGAAGCAGAGTTAATTACAACTTAATTACAACATCTCTGTTTGGTCTGAAAATGTACTTTGACTCACAAAGCATACACTTTGTCATTTAAATTAGGGAGCAAACATCCTTATTGTGATAGTAACATGTTTAATTGTTTATTTTAGATCATTTTCAGACATCTTCCTCAGTATTCAGCTATCAGAAAATGGACAGAAGTGTCCTCTAAATGTAATGTAGTAATATAATTTTCATGAATCCGTGCTTTGCTCCGATCATAACTTTCTTTCACCTGAAACGGATTTTTGTTAAATTGGTAATCCTTCAGATTTCAGTCCTGGTTGATTTGCAATTTCTTTTTGAGTGAAATCAATGGAATTATCCTCAGAGTTTAGCAGTCTGGAGTCTTTTTTTTTTTGTTGATACATGAGCTTCAAGTTTTCAGAAACGTGTGCATAGGTACATTTTTCTGTATGGAGAAAAACTGCAATACAGCATTTTGTCCTGTAGTTGTCGCCACAGACACAGTTTGCACTGCAAATACAAACTAAGCCTAACTGAGGTTAAGAAGTAGACATGAAGTAATCTCTGTCGTTCCTCCCTGTCTAGGTGAGTGTTTCCATGGTTGGTTAGAGCCACTGTTGGCCCGCATTGTGGAGGAACCTACTGCCGTGGTTAGTCCAGAGATCACCACCATTGACCTCGAAACCTTTAAGTTCAACAAGCCTGTGGCCTCCAATCACGCTTTCAACCGAGGTAACTTTGACTGGAGCCTGAGCTTCGGCTGGGAGACGATCCCCGAGGCTGCCAGGAAGCTGCGCAAGGATGAAACCTACCCTGTAAAGTAAGAAGGATCATGTTGGCTTCACTCGGATAATCCTGAATCATTTAAGTCTCTAAAGCTTTGATCTGACTCTGACAATTTCAGAACGCCCACGTTTGCCGGAGGTCTTTTCTCAATCTCAAAGAAGTACTTTGAACACATTGGGACATATGACGACAAGATGGAGATCTGGGGCGGGGAAAATGTGGAGATGTCGTTCAGGGTTTGTCTCTTTATCTATACTTCCACAGTTCCACACGTTTTGTTAGTCTCATTGTCAAGTTGGAGTCTGAATTGCTACCTGCATCACATTTGATTCGCAGGTGTGGCAGTGTGGGGGTCAGCTTGAGATCATCCCTTGTTCTGTGGTTGGACATGTCTTCCGCACCAAGAGCCCCCACACCTTCCCCAAAGGCACAGAGGTCATCACTCGCAACCAGGTACGCCTGGCTGAGGTCTGGATGGACGACTACAAGACGATTTACTATCGCCGCAACCAGGCAGCTGCAGTTATGGCCAGGGAGGTCAGTGTGGCACTGAGTAACACTGTTCAAATGTTAAATGCACATGGATACAATGACATTTATCACCCTTCTTCCACAACATTTTTCACTAGAATGTTTACCCCGTGCTGCAACAAGTTGATATGAAAATGTAATTATAATATTCCCATTTCAATGTTTATAGCATAAGTTTGGGGACATATCTGATCGCCTGAATCTGAGAGAGAAGCTGAATTGCAAGAACTTCACCTGGTACTTGAACACAATCTACCCAGAGGCCTTCATTCCTGACTTGCATCCAGAAAAATCTGGAGCAGTAAGTCATGTTTCCCTTTGTCAGTATTTGCATATTTACCATATGACACACCGCTCATATTACATAACCGCGGCTGTTATTTGTGTCTGTGTTTGCACCAGATTAGAAACTCAGGATCTAAAACCTGCCTGGATGCTGGAGAGAGTAACAATGGAGGTAAACCTGTGATTATGTACCAGTGTCACAACATGGGAGGCAACCAGGTACGACTATTGACTCCCGCATGTGAAATGTAAGATTTGAAGATGAATTGATGTTCTCTGGGACTGGTTAGGTCTCTGATTGAATGATTGTCTCTTCTAGTACTTTGAATACTCCTCTCATAAGGAGCTGCGTCATAATATTGGAAAGCAGTTGTGTCTTCAAGCCACGCCCCAGCCAGAGGCAGTGACCATCGAGCTCTGCCAGCGGAAGGGGAAGGGCACCAGTGTGTTACCCAAAGAGGAGTGGGTCTTTACAGAGGTGAGGGACATTTGGAGCCGAACTTAAGAAACTAGTATTATTTGAGAGTTTGATGCGCTCTTTAAATTAAGCTAAGCTAAACAGCAGCTGGCTGTAGCTTTATATTTACCGGACAGAATGAGAGTATTTATCATATCTAACTTGGAAAGAAAGCAAATAAGCGCAACATCCTGAAATGTTGCATTTATTTAGCATAGAATGGTGAAAGGAATAGTTCAAATGTAATCTATTGGTATGTTGATATTAATTTAGGCTTCTGTATTGAGTCACCTTTTTCTCTGACGCTCTCCAGGAAAGTCTGGTGAAGAATCCCAGTAGTGGGAAATGTTTACGGCTGAATGAAGGCCAGCTTCAGATGGACCACTGTAATGCTGACGACCTCTTCCAGCACTGGACCTTCAGCTGAGCTCCCTGTCGGCCCATCAGGTGACCTCTGGCACCTTGTGTCCCCTTCCCAAGACACTGCTCTGAGGATCCAACTCAACTTTGATCCAGAAGGACTTCCTGCTGTGGAGCTTGGAGCATTTGGCCATGCTGAGTGGACAGTTAACGATGGAGGACAAAGAAAAGACTGTTGAAGACGCTTGGGTTGGCCTTAACTTGTTTTAAATTTATTTATGATGGAAACTCAGAGAGATGTTTGAAATGTGGCTGGGAATTATGAGACGCTAGACTGTGGACTTTGCATGCAGGAGCTTGACTGAGGGGCGAATGATTTTACTTCAGTGAATTCACACTCCAGCTTGGAAAATAGCCATTTAGTGTTTTATTTTTGTTGTTTTAATGAATGTTGAAATGTGAAATATTCACTTAACTCATGAAATCAAGAGATGTCTGGTTTTTTTTTAAATAAAATATATTATTTGTTGTGTCAGATAAACGATCAATTGTTTATTTTAATCACCATAAGTATCTAGAAAAAACAGAGGTTTCACAGTTATACTGTGAAATATATTTAATTTGATGCGTATGTATGTGTGCACTACAGCTTATAATATTCTATTAACATATTTTATTTTATTTGTTTTTACTTTTTTTTAGCAGAGCAATGGTTGGTATTGATTCACCGGGTAATATTCTGACATGATTAACTTACTGTGGTTACTGATGCTACAAATATTAAATCATTTGAACTTAGGTTTCCTGCCATGATTCATGACTCATCTTAGGCACCTATACGTTTATGCAACGTTTGTCTAAGGAGTGGTTTAGGAGCAAGAAACATGCCAATTGTTTTCAGCCTTGTCTGAACAGACCTGAAATGTGAGTTTAAATGGATAAGCGCGAGTTCTTCCAGGTTGCCAAACCTGATCTGATTGAATGCGTTGGGTCTCACCGTTGACCCAACCTGCTGAACCGGAGAGCCGAGGTCATAAATGCATTACGAAGCACGAGGAAGCGGCCACGCTAAGGCACTATATTGCTGTCCAACAGTAGGTGGCAGCATTAACTTGCTGAGTGTTTCTGCAAGGCGAGGATGACAATTGAAATGTCACCATGCTGCGTGTGTCATGTGGCAATTGGGCAATGAGAGTTGCCACAGTTCGGACAGACTGAGAGCAGATAGGCCCGAAGATGAGCTCTGAGCCTTTGACTCGCTCTGAGCCTTTGACTCGCTCCGAGGTGTTTGGACAGCTCCGGAGGGAGCTCTATGGAGAGGAGCGGTCCAGTCATTCCAACACGCACATATTCATCGTCCTTGGAGCCTCTGTAAGTACAACCTGCACAATGTGTAAGACATGAATAGCCACTGTTTCCCTCTATTCCAATCCCTCGAACACAACTCAACAAAGGTCTGTAGCAATGTTCTGTGGCGTTACAGTGGAAAAGAATGTTTGAAAAGAGATTTTAAAGTGACAGTGGCCCGACAGAGCTGACGCAAAGAGAACAATTCACAGGGGAATATTGCACAGTGGTAATCGGAAAATAAAAGGCCGCGAAAGAGCACCTGTTGACGGAAATGTGCTGCATCTACTTTTTTCTTTGTCCAGCATTGAAGAAGGGGATCGATGTGGCGCAAAAGCATTTAGTCAGAGCGTTTTTACATGGAGCCCGGCACAAGTTCCAACGTCTATTTGTTTATATCTGTCGTTTGTTTAGCCCTCAATAGTTGAAAACAGTGATCTTTTTAGATTCTACCTGAGTCTCACAAACGGGGTGTGTCCAAAGTTCCTCCATTACGCAACAGATTCACCGACTCCACATTACCACTTGTGTTTATAGTTGACCTACTCTTTGGACTCTTGATTGATTCTTTTCAGCCAAAGTGATTATCAGTAAGAGTTCATGATCTGATCTCTTTTTTTTTTTATTTATATATTTTGCACAGGGGGATCTTGCAAAAAAAAAGATCTATCCAACTTTATGGTGAGTGAAGGATTGCTGCTCTAACACCAAGTACACACCCGGTGTCTTTAACGTTGTTTTCTCATTCTGTATTATGAGGAGTTGGACCTTTGGCCAGTGTCATGCATCGCTGCTTTTTGACTTTCCATTCTTCAGGTGGTTATTCAGAGATGGCCTGCTCCCAGATGACACCTACTTTGTTGGTTTTGCCCGGTCTAAGCTGACCGTGGAGGACATCAAGACAGCATGTCTGCCTCATATGAAGGTAGCATCCGTATTGGCTATCTGGGACAACATTGTTGATTGTTTGGGGTGTCTTTTCTGGAAACTGGAAACATTATTCTACATTTCCCTAAGGTCACTGATGAAGACATTGAGTGTCTCTCAGCCTTCTTCAGTAAGAACTCCTACCTGAGCGGCAGGTATGACGACGACGGCTCTTTTACTCAACTTGACTCTCATCTGTCGTCTCTGCCCGGGGGAGCTGATGCCAACAGACTCTTCTACCTGGCCCTGCCGCCCACCGTCTACCAGCATGTCAGCACAAACATCAGAACCCACTGCATGAGCCGCAAGTCGGTGTCTGTTATAGGAAGCAATGGTTTACTTGCTATTCGATCACATTACTCTAATCAGCTATATGTGTGTGAAACAGAGCCTGGAGCAGGGTAATTGTTGAGAAGCCCTTCGGCCGTGACCTCCAGAGCTCAGAGGAGCTGTCAGCCCACCTGTCTGCCCTGTTCACAGAGGACCAGATCTACCGCATAGACCACTACCTGGGCAAAGAAATGGTGCAGAACCTCATGGTGCTCAGGTAACAAGCTCTGTACATGCATTCTCAAGCACTTTTCCACCAGTAAAAACCTAAATGTCATAGAATTCTGGAGTACTCATTATTTCTTTCTTCCTGTGTCACTGGTTTTGAGGGTTTTATTTCAGATGTGTTTTATTCTCTCACAACCAGGTTTGGAAATCGCATCTTTGGACCCATATGGAACAGGAACAGTGTGGCCTGTGTGGTCCTCACCTTCAAAGAGCCTTTTGGCACTCAGGGCCGCGGAGGATACTTTGATGCCTTTGGTATCATTCGGTGAGAGACGGTACATTCAGATAAAAGTGAAATTAATGAGTACAATGTTTTTGTTACACTAGAGCCTTTACTTCCCCTGACTCCTCTTCATGTTTCTTAATGTAGAGATGTCATGCAGAACCATCTCCTTCAGATGCTCTGTCTGATCGCCATGGAGAAACCTGCTTCCACCAGCCCAGATGACGTGAGGGATGAGAAGGTAACACCAATGATTTTAATGTAAATAATAATTTGTGCATATGTTTGGTCTGAAATACCAGAGCGTCTACGTCATTGCAGTCCCGTAATTATTGTTGTGCTGCAGGTGAAGGTGTTGAAGTGTATAGCTCCTGTTGCTGGGTCAGATGTGGTGCTCGGCCAGTATGTGGGGGACCCTAAGGGGGAGGGCCACGCCAAGCTGGGTTACCTTGATGACCCGACCGTACCAGAAGGCTCCTGCACGCCGACTTTTGCCACGGCTGTGCTTTATGTCCGGAATGAAAGATGGGATGGTGAGGCAAAACAGTTCTTATCTTTTTTTTTTTTTTTTTTTTTTTTTTTTTTTTTTTTTTTTTTTTTTTACTCACTTGTCTTAGTCTGCACTGTGTGACATTCCCTCTGATGTTTTGCACCCTTCACCATCAACCGCCCTTCCACCAGGCGTACCTTTCATTCTCCGCTGCGGTAAAGCTTTGAATGAACAGAAGGCAGAAGTGCGCCTGCAGTTCACTGATGTACCAGGAGACATTTTTGGCGAACGCAGTCAGAGGAACGAGCTGGTGGTGCGGGTGCAGCCGGATGAAGCAATTTACCTGAAGATGATGACCAAGAGGCCTGGAGTTTACTTCAGCCCAGAGGAGACTGAGCTGGACCTCACCTACAGGAGCAGATACAAGGTGCTACTCTTAACTCAAAGCATCCGTTGTGGTCAATCATTCAGGTCCAACTTTCAATCTTAAAATCTATTTTTGTCTACTTAAGTGAAATCTCTTTGTGTCGTGATATTGTCACTCTACTCTTCATATAAGTTGGTTGCACTTTATTTGAATAGTCAAATGTTGATCGTCAACATACTATAATATTCTGTAACTTGAATGTCTATTCATTTGAGGTGATATTTGATAGTATTTGATTGATATTCAGTGTCTTACAGTAATATTGATAGTGTTAGAAGAAACTAAAAATAGGGTGGAGATGTAGCGATACACCAAACACATTGAAACAAGTTTGTCAAAAGTTGCAAGTTGGCCACCTAATGGTTGATGTCGTATAAAAGAATATATTACCATTTCCATCATATCCTATTCAGAGACAAACAGCTGGTGTTGTTTTAAAGAGAGTTGCAATACATTCTTGTTTCTTTAGCTCGAATTAAGAAAGATGACTGAACTTGAATCAAGCAGGTGTTTTTTTTTTTTTACATCTGCCATCTTCTTCTAGAACGTGAAGCTCCCAGATGCTTACGAGAGGCTGATACTGGATGTCTTCTGTGGAAATCAGATGCACTTTGTTCGCAGGTTGGTGGCATCATATACTGTTATCGTTTATTATAGGTATTTTATTTTAGTGTGGTGTTTTGTTTTTGACTTGGAGTGCTCTTCTTTCTGTTCCAGTGATGAGTTGCGGGAGGCCTGGAGGATTTTCACCCCCCTCCTCCACCAAATAGAGGGAGAGAAGACACACCCAATTCCTTACACATATGGAAGGTAAAACGTCTGTATTATGAAACCGAAATAAATACATGAATTTCCCTTTTAGTGATCTCATTCTCCTGTCTTTGCTTTGTCCGTCCACAGTCGTGGTCCAAACGAAGCGGATGACCTGGTGAAGAGGGTGGGATTCCGCTATGGGGGAACATACAAGTGGGTGAAGCCCCACACGGCATGATTCAGACACACATTCATGCACACACACAATCGACAAGTTTACAAACAATAACGTTTACTGCAATCTTTCACTGCTGTAAGTTGTTTTATATTGTCTGCATGTTGAAAAGATACCACTGCATTTTATCCCTGATCACACAATGTGGAAATCAGTAGTCTGATTTAAGTGTTCAACTGTAAATTTCTAAACTTCTAGTAAATCTAACATCATCTTCTGCTTGCACTTCTTCCCTTTTTAACATAATTGGCCATATGAGACTTATTTACACTTAGGGTCATTTCAATGTTAAGAGTATAAACCTGTTCTCTATCAGCAGGCCCGTGTTTACAGTCATCACCACACCATGATGACACTGAATGCCACATGCAATTTACACTAGGAGGGTTTGTTGGTCTGTAAGAACAGGTGACTCTGAATACATGTTTACTGTAAATGTCCTGCTTCAGGTGACAATGACAGGTGCTTTAAGCTAAATTCAAATCAAATTTGTAAATGCTTGTCAATTCCATTTGTATGTTGAATCTGTCACAATGCATGAATGCATTTTAACATTACAACTTAGATTTACTGTTAAATTTGATTTCTTTCAACTGCCTGCAGCAGAGTGATGCTATTTGTTGTCACCTATGTCTGCCTTTGTCAGGTACATGGCCTAGCTGGCGGCCTTCCAACTACAAACACAAATACATACACACTCTGACCAATAACACAGTATTTGGTCATCCTGCCAGTACTCAGAGGGCCGTGGGAAGTGCAGCAAAGACAGACATGTATTTAAGAGACTTCTCTTCTGTATCCCATAATAATATCATGATCTTACAGGTATGGTAAGTTATGTTTGGATCACACTAGAAAAACATAGGTCCTACTGCACAATTATTTATGTACAAGTTGTTGTTGCTCTTACTATGTTTCGAATGTACACTAATGTTGACAACAATAAAGCACAAAATGAGTCAGGTCAGTCTTTTTTATTGACTTCAGGTGTTTTTTTATCTTTTAACTTCTGTTGACATTCCCAGTGATTATATTCTGTGGAAGCTCAAGTGAAAATAAATAAAATTCCCAAACCAAAAATTGCATACAAACACTAAATACCCCCAAAAAAAATCTGCACTACAGATAAGTCATCATTTAACAAGTCTCTTAATAGTGTTTTAAGTAGAAGAGTTCAACAAGCACACACTCATTTAAGAACAAATACTTTTTTTTTCATTATTGCAATGAGAAAATATGTAAAAGTACCTGAAATATTAAGAACTCTTTGGCCATGACAGACTGCAAGGCTGTCTCAGTAAATTCACAAACTTGCCTAACATGTCCATTGTCACCTTTCCCTCACCATTCAAAATTTAGGTAAGACTTTGTGTAGGGTGTATCCGCTGTCACACTTGTCATTTTCTTCACCGCAGTTGTGCACGGCTGCTCCGTCCTCGATACCCCTGGCATACAGACGCACCAGCTGGCCGTGTATCCTGAGAGAAGTGAACGTGGTTAAAAACGTTGCTGCTGAGAAACAATCATCTTTGCCACCTGGCCACCATTTTGCTTTATTTTCTTTTGGTAAATGACTGGGATAATACAGTACCGTGTGAGAATACACTAAACAACACATGGATGCTTGAACTCTCTTACCTGCAGAGCATCTCTGTGGTGGGCAGAATCTCTCCGTCACAGTTCCACACTGACACAGCAGGATCTTTGCTGCAGCACAGACCACACAAGAAGGGGGTCGTTGTTTTCTGCTCATTTGTCATTTCTCGTCCTGTGCCTGTCTCTGCCAGGTTCACCTGAGATCCATTCCTGCTTACTGTCTCAATGTAGCCCGTCTCTTCATCTATCCCACCACTCGACCCTCCGATCTCTTCATATGCTTCTTTTTCGGGGGGGAGAGAGAAACGGACGGCCTTCACGCGATGCACCTCCACAAACGGCATGTCGAACTAAGAGAAGTGGCAGAGAACGGGTCAAGCCATGTTCAAGCTTGCTAGCCCAGCTTCGGTGTAATGTGAAAGTGCTCATACCTGGTCCTGTGTGCTGGTGTGTCTGTAGAGGAACTTGAGGAATCCCAGCGGGTGAGTGTCCCATACCAGGATGAGGTCCCCTGTTCCGTCTGCGAGGTGAGCAGAGGGGGAGAGGCCCAGAGGACTCTTGGGGCACGAGCTGGACATACAAGTGAGAGACACACACCTGAACCTGCCCTCCACACTCACCCACTCGCCTGGACAAACAGAAAGAGAGGCATGATGCTACATTTAAAAACAAATCCCTACTGTACATCACTGCTGATTCTTAAAGGACCTTACTGCTGTTTTCGCATGTTTTCGCCCATCATGCACACTTTACTAGATTTACTTTTCAGGCGAGCGCTGGTTTGAGTTGGCGTTGCTTTGATTGTTTGGTCATTGAACATATTTCTGTTCTTAATGGATACTGGATAATGTCACCTCTCCAGCCCTCTATAACTGTTTCAAATAAAACAATCTTGCAATTAGCTTCATTTGAAGAGTTAACGAGCCAAAAACGCTACTTTAAAGTGTACATGATTTCTGCTAAATGGGCTTAAATATACAAATGCAGGACTTTTATGTGTGTTTGTGTTATTACCTTCTGCGTCACTACTGAACTGGTTGAAGTGGGAGCTGTACAAGGAGCCTGGATCTGAAGAGTGGGAGAAAAGTCTTTCTGTGCTTCGGGAACACACACTGCACCTAAACATACACACACGCAACACAAATTATTACTCTGAAACAACAAGCTCCTTAACCTTGACACCCATTCATAAGAGCATTATAAACCTGGTGGATGCCTCAGACAAATACTGAGACAATGTAGACTCTAACAAGAGACAGAGGCTCACCTTTCCTCTAGATCAAGTTCCTCTTGCTATGGTTTCTACCCTCCTTAAGGTGCACCCAACACCTGAGTCCCTGCTGCAGGCGGTAGCAGTTAGTGTCTCAAGCAGTGAATTTGAACCATTTTACTGGTGCCTTAATGACACTTTCTCTCTTTCTCATTAAAGGGGTTTCAGGTGTACAAGGTTAAAGTCACTCTCGTCCTCACACAGCTTAGATAAGCGTGAGAACTCACAGAAAGGCTGGGAGCAAGATTAGAAACCAAAAAAATGTAACAGGCGTTCATCGTTTCTGGAAATGTACATGTTCTCATGGGCTTCTTTCTTTTCTTGTTGATGACACTTGCTATCCAGGAAGAGTCACTTCTAGGAGTTAAACAACTGGTACTTATGGAGAGATGCTACATAAAAACATCATTGTGGTGGTTTTGTTTACATAAAGTTTGTTTCACCTCACATAGCTCAGTCACAGTCACATAATAACAGAAACTAACACAATGGACAGTGATTCTCAATTCACACATAAAGTCACCTCTGTGATACAGGAAGAGAACAGAGAAAAAAACACATGCAAAAAGTAAATACTATACTTGACAAATAACATTAAAGTGTAAATAGATAACACTCCCACAATCCCAGATAGGGGTTGTGTAACAGTTGTAAGGTGTTAAAACACCTCCACATCACTAGAGTATAATCCGTTGTACACACTGTGATTTTCTTGCCTTTCCTTTTTTTTAAGTTTGCTTTGTATTATTTATTGCACTGTGTATACACCCTTCTTTGTGTTAGATCTTGTCAGTAGTGTGTGTTTTACCCTGAGAGGCAGCGTGTTCTATCTCTTGGGCTGGAGAGCAGCGGGTCTGCTGGTAGATACTGAACTATGCCTGCATAGCTTCTGTTGCTCAGGTACACCATAGTGCCTGGACAAAGAAGAGCAATATGGTTAGCAAAGAACACTTTGAAGAATATGCAGGGAATGTGGTTTTGTGACATGAAATGTTTTTTTAAAAAGAGCGTGTGCATCGCATGAAGTGCTTTCATCTTAGTCATAGCGCTATTAGTGACAGGTTCAGGGTGAATTTTTAACTTTAAGTGCAGAGAATACAACAGCATCGTATGTATCTCAGCGTGCAGTCATTTCTGTTCTCTAGATGAATCATCCGTCCACACCTGAATAGTCATATCGGAGAGGTCCCATCCAGCGGTGTTTTTCACTCTCCGCCAGTACGTCCCCGTAGAAGCCGTAACCCAACAGAGACACAGAGTAGCGCACCAGAGCAGAGGCATGATGCACTGAACACACATCCAAAGGCTGAGAGTCTCCTGCAAGGTATTGTGGGATACAAGAAGAACATACAAGCTTAACTATGGAGCTCGGAGTTTGGTATTTTTAAGAATTACATTGTTTTTCAAAAGAGTGAATTATTCAAATAAAAATCCTCACCAATGATGATGTGCAAAGCTGAAGTAACAGGGTCGATCACTCCAACTGTGGCATAGCACACACAGTCTGTAGAGCCTGCATTAGATACATTAGAAGAGGATGAATGTGCCACTGCTCTAACTCCATTCGTTCATGAATTCCTAACAACTGTGTCCTTACCTGCAGGGATGATGCCAATATGGAGCGGACAAGGCTGTAAATTGACCGTGGGATCATGCTCACAAAGGCCTGCCTCTTGTTGTGTCCGCCCAATCAAACCGTGAAGTATTTCGCTGAACATGCCATCCCCACCCACACACACCACACTGTTATAAACAAACACAAGAGTTCTGTTGTGAGAGCGCCTCCCAGAGAGCTTAGCTGTTATAATGCTCTCACACCACAGTGTTTACGCTGTGGTGCTGATGGTTCTTACCCGTCAAAGCCTGTCAGGTCTTTCTTCAGGAGGTGGTCTCTGGCCTGGTTGGCCTGCTCAGTCACTGAAAGAGAAATGTTATAATAACATAGGCTGCAAGTCACTTTCATTCATTATTTCTTAAATGAAGTTAAGGCTAACTATGAGTCACAATTGTGTTGTCCCTTACCTATTACATGAGAGCTGATACCAGCTAGCTCAAACAGAGGGGCCACCAGAGAATGGTAGATCTTTCTTCCTTTCTTCTTCCCTCCAAATGGGTTGATAAATACCAACAGCCTCTTTGGACGCAGCGGACCTGAAACATATATTTGGAATATTACAGATTGTTGCGAGCCATGTGGACTCTGAGGGAATTGAAAAAAAAACATTATCTAATCATCCATCCATACTGTGAGTTTTTAGAGCCGTTCTTAGGTGTTTTGTCCACTGGTCTCTGAGCACCCGACTGAGGCAGCTGAACTGGGTCCGGCCCAGTCTCCACAGTAACCCATAAGAGCTCCCACTGCTGCTGCGCTTCACGTAGAAAACTGGAGGTAAATGACAGATAAGGGAAACAAAACCATACTGTAAAAGCACCATATCAGGCATACGTTTGACTAAACTGTAAAGCTAGTGTGCTGTGCGCTTGTATGCAAATTACACATGTTCTCACATAGTTTTAAGCGCAATGGCAAAAGATGTGTAATGTTTCAGACTGTTCAGCATTGACTGTGGCCTTGGTATTTGTGATACCCGGGAGTCTCGCACATGAACCCACCTGTGAAGTCTTTATCTGTGTCCTCGACGGACTTCTGGGGCAGGATCTCCACGCGGCCCTCCTCCACTCCAATCACCTCAGCCACAGGTACTGAAACTTTAATCACAGAGACACATACACACATTAACCTCATGTGGACATGCTTCTTTGAATACAATGTATGGGGTATTTTAATCACTGGAGAGACCTTCCTCACAGCTGATTGTTTTATGTGTCATAGCAGATGTCAAGGCATCCCAATTGGCTGCTCCGATGCAAAGACTCTTATGGGCCTTTTTGTCACGTGACATTAGGAAAAGCACAGTTGTCACTAGTAACATTAATGATGACTGTTTTCCATCCAGCTGCTTCAGTTTCAGGGTTCTGATATTGTGCATGCTGACTCACTGGCACACCTATAAAGAGCGTCGTCATCATCCATATCATTAGTTACACTTCTTGATAATAATTGGGTTATAAACGACAGTTTGGAGCCTATGTTTTACACTTTGACTGTGTAAGAGAGATGAGGATGATGCAGCTTGTTTGGAGCGTGAATATTTTTTAAATCAATTAAATTCAATGTAGCTTTAGTGGCATGAACGTTTTTTAAAAAACAATGTTGTCAAAGCATCAAATTAAAAATAAAAAGTACGCCATAATATTAATATGAACACAACATCAACGTAACATTGTAATTGTTATTTAATAATGTATATACAGTGGTAGTTATTTTCAACACATGTCAGTATGTGTTTAAAAGGTGACACAAGTGTGTTGTCTTAAAGAAAACACTTTAAAAATGCCTTTAAAAACTGAAATCCCTTTGTTTTCTGTGCAGCAACAACAGATTCCAGAGTGAAGTTCTCTCTGTGTTGTGTGTGTGACAGCATGTGGAGCAGAGGCATTTTGGTGTTGAGAAAATATGCTCGGAAGTGTGTGAGTACTCGACAATCAGTACTTTAGTCAAGTGTCTCAGCTAGTCGTGTTTCATGTTAGTGCTGTTTAACTTGTTTTTCACGTTTTCTGGTAGAAGCTATGGGATTAATTAAACCCTCCCTTTTCCAAATGACAACGCATATTGTTATGTTCGTGTTGTTCCCCAGGCTACTTCTACAAAATACATACTGTTTGTTTTACCATCATCAAGTTATGCCAGTTCCGTGCAGACAGGAAACAGGTTATGGCTTTTAACAAGTGTTAAACAGCAACAACGCTACTGCTGAGGCATTCCCCTGAGTGTGCGTAAAAGCCTTATTATTATATTCAGATATTATTTTTAAACAAGACCACGGGCCTCTATAGCGCGATGTTATAGATCGACTGATGCTTTGGAGACCAAAGAGACACCTACTTGTTTTCTTGCCGCTATTCTTCTTATCTACCTCGGTCCAGTTGAAATGCCAGCCCGTCAGGACCGCCTGGTATCTTTTATTCCCGACCCACAAACTTGACTCCAGCCTCAGATCTGTCTCCTCCATCTGGGAAAGCGCTTTTCATCCACAGCGTCGCTCTTTCACAGTTTCACAGAAAACTCTAACAATCACATTTAACAGTCGTAACTTTTGCATCTCTGAGTAGGAGCAGCAGGTTGACGATCTGCTCTCGCCGTCATTCAACAACAGGTGTCTGAAACGAGAACTTTTTCATCTTCCTCTGAATTAATCCGAAGATGTTTTTTTTTTTTGTTTTTTTTTCAAGACACGTTTAGGATATGAGTCCTGTCAAATGTTGACGACGCCGCCTGTCACACGGGTGTTATTCTAAAAATATGCGTTTCCTCTTCGATCCCTCCCCGGTGACACCTGCTCGATTTGCATGTGGCACTGCCGATTGGATGCCAGTCAACGTTACTGAAGTATGAACAAGATGAACAAGTTTCCAGTTATTGTGAGTGTTTATAGAAGTTGGCTATTTTTTACAGCAATATAAGTAATTTTATGGTTGAAAGAAGGATTGAATCTGGTTACAGTAAATTCTATTTAATTAGTAATTATTAGTAAAAGTATTATTATTATACCTTTGAGCAGTTTACTGGACAAGCAGGTAAAACTAATGATTCAGTTGTTTCTCAATTTAGCAATTATAAAGCTAAAAGATGTGTTATAAAAGTGTCCACTTGACATTCAATCAGTAAGTGAAAAATATAGAAACAAGACAAACAAGAAAATAATCCCTCAAATTTCCATCAAGTAGGCTACAGACTACTAAACAAATTCAGATGGCAGCTTCATTATAGGCCTATAGAGACCGGTGCCTTCATGCTGAAATAAATGTAAATTAAGAACCCAAGACTCCAACAGGGCCACAAGACCAGGTTAAAATGTGACCCATTTAGTTGATATTTGTACTTTTGTGGTGCACAGCACACAATGCAGCTGGGGTTTTGGGGGGCCCCGGGGGTCTGGGGCCCCACACAGTGATCCGCTTTGCCTGTTTGGTAATCCAGCCTTGCTATGCTAGTTTGACGCTTCCTTTAAATGTATGTAAAGTGTACGACTATAATACACATTGTAATAACCGGATTCTAATAGACGTGAGCGAATTCTTCAAAATAAAACTGATTTATGCCATGTTTTCGTGCCTCAAGCAAATGGTAATACTTTTATTGTGAAGTCCCAGCGCACACTGTGACCGGAAATGACTGGCCTTATTGTGGCACGCTCCTTCCTCCACTCCCCTCCCTTCCTTGCTAGCAAGTCGAGTTAGCTCGTTAGCGAGACAAGCTCTTTAAACTACTTGTAGTGCGATTATTATGAATTGATTGACCCTCGTGACGTTAGTTTATTTTATTTCTGTCTCCACAGTCCAGATAACAAGCAAACTAACAAAATGAACATCCGAAACGCGAGGGTAAGTGTGCTGAAACCCGTTCGACAGCCATGCTGTTTCTAATAACTATGCTAGCTAAGCTCGCATAGTTATTGCAGCCTGCCCGCTAGCGGTCCAAATATCGCCTACTACGGGCTAAGCATTGTGTCATGCATCTTTCTGACTGTGTTTTTTCCAGCCGGAGGACCTTATGAATATGCAGCACTGCAACCTGCTGTGTCTTCCAGAAAATTACCAGATGAAATACTATTTCTATCACGGATTGTCCTGGCCGCAGGTGATTCACTGTGCAGTTTCCCCTGTTTCTGCTAACACTGCTGCTCCCATGATCTAAAACCTGACAGTGTTTACGTTTGACCCTCGTTTTCTTTTCCTTTTATCCTTTCAGCTCTCATACATTGCAGAGGACGAAAATGGCAAAATTGTGGGTTATGTGCTGGCAAAGATGTGAGTCTGTGAATCTGTGACAATATATATATTTTATTTGACACCAGTTACACAAAGGAGATGTTTTATATGTTCCAAAATACCTTTCTGGACTCTAGGGAGGAGGACCCTGATGATGTACCCCATGGACACATCACTTCTCTGGTGAGTCTGAACGGGAGACACCCCGTCTCCTCCATACATCTCCTCCAATCTTTATATTACATGTTTTATAGTACTGAGATGTTTGGCTGGTTTCTCGAGGGCAACAAAACCCTTATCTTTGTCTTCCAGGCCGTGAAGCGCTCTCACAGACGTCTTGGTCTGGCCCAGAAGCTGATGGATCAGGCCAGCCGGGCCATGATAGAAAACTTCAACGCAAAATATGTCTCACTTCATGTTCGCAAAAGGTAAAGTCCACTGTTGCTCGCTGTGGACTTGGTTTCTCTTTGTTCTGTTGGGATGCATTATTGTCTGGGTTGTCCTTTTTCCAAAACGTTTAAGCTCTGACTGCGTGTGTGTTTGTGTAACCGTGTTCTCAAAGAACGTACCAATCTTTTCTCCCCACTGCAGCAACCGAGCAGCCTTGCACCTGTACTCAAACACACTGAAATTCCAGTAAGTTTCTTTCTGTGCCAACATTATATTAGTGTTTTAATTGTAAGGTACAGAACGTACTCTTGTGATTTTATTACACAGTCGGTATGACCATAGCCCGGCTCAGGTCATGGGTAGAGCTAGCCAATGAAGCAGTCTGATATTAGCTTATTCTCAGTCCATGAGAATATATGATCAAGAATCTTATCTTTCTTTTATTTAACACGGATAACAACAATTTGTTTTGCTCAGTGTGCCCCTTTTCTTTCGTTCTGACTACATTTTCATTTTGCAGCTGCCAGCACCACCCACTCTGCAGTACACACAGTGTGGAAAGCTTTTTCTTTTCCTCATTCATATTATCAGGCTCATTTAGGAACGGTCTTGTCTTGAAGACCTTCAGATATTTTTGTAAAATTACTTTCTTCATGCCGATCAAACATTTTTCTTTTACAAAATCAACCTTCATGGATTCTTTTCAGCAATGTCGTATTGTCCTCACAAATCCATTATCGGTAGGGCCGTAGTCGTGAGCTCAAGTCCCCCCCCCCCCCCCCCAACAGCTCCAGACACCAAAACCCAAGTCTCTAAATTGTTTCATTTATTTGGACTTATCTCTTGTTTATTAAGCTAAACTGTTGTTGAAATATATTTTCTGTCAATTTAGTTCTCAACATAAAGTTTTCAAAACTCTCAACAATGCCAGGAATTACAATTCTGTTGTGAAAACAAGCGGCCCTCATTCATTTATTTATGACTAAAATTAGTAACGTTTGAACATGTTGCATCCTGAGCCCGGGCTTTATATGTATTTGTTGTGACTGCAACCAATTTGATACATTGTTGTTCCTCCCCAGGATTAGTGAGATAGAGCCCAAATACTATGCAGATGGGGAGGATGCCTACGCCATGAAGAGAGACCTGGCCCACCTGGTTGATGAAGTGACTTTATTTTCTACACTGACCTGATTTTCACAAGCTCCTTGTAACCTCGGGACCACGAGCAGATTCTAACTATCAATGTGTTCTGTTTTTCGTCTACATGCGCCGAAGCTGAGAAAGCCCGGAGTGCGTGTGACGGGGCAGGAGGCTCCGTCTGGCCAGAACCCGTCAGGATCTGTTGACCAGGAGAGGGAGAACGAGAGAGACAGCGGAGGAGAGAGCAAGGAGCTGAGTGAAGTCAGCGAGGCGACAGAAAGCACAGACGTTAAAGATTCTTCTTCTGATTCACAATGACGCTGCAGTCCTAGACATTTTTAAATTCATCCTTAGCTTCCTCTTTTTATCCCTATTTGACAATATTTCTGGCTTTACAAACTGTGACTATCTGTGCGTCAAAGCCTTTCCCACATTTCCATCACTGTTTTTTCCTTAAAACTTGCTTTCCACTGCAGTGATGAACAAAACGTCTTGGATAATGACATCGGGGTGTTACCTAAATGAAACTAAAATGAATAACTGGTCTAACTGTTTTTATTGGATTGCTGTTGTCATTACCAAAAGTCACACAAAGATCTGTGAGATTTAGCGAATTTAAAACAATTTGTGCTTTTCAAGTTGTCTCAATCTGGTCTCTTAATTATTTAACAGAATTACTGCAAATAAATCTTTCAAATAATATTTCGGTATCACACTTGTTTCAATAAGTGATCATAAAGGCAGCTTAGTTGATTACTTCAAGTGGGTCAATAAAACATCTGAATATATTTAGTTAATACAACGCTAATTGTAAAGTGAGGAGCTTACTGATGAATTCACACTGCCACCAATATTACCTCTGCTGGGCACAATCATAGGAGGTATACATGATCCATAGTTAAGGTTTCCATTGATGGTGAAAAAGCTGTGTGTGAGCGAGAGTGTGTGTGTGTGTGTGTGTGTGTGTGTGTGTGTGTGTGTGAGAGAGACTATTTCCAACTTTGAGACTCCTGGTGGCGGCATCAAACAAAGACACCGTGGCAGACGGTAACTCCACACAACCCGGTCTCCTATACAATTCCTATAAAACTAAACTGCACTCTTAATTATGTTTTGAGTGAAACGTATTTTCTCCCAGATTACGGAACATGTGGTTAATGTTGTAAATTAAAACAAAACAAAAAAATGTTACACAACTACTTGGTTAGGTTTAGCAATGAAACCTCATGGTTTGGCTTAAGATGGCTGCAAAGGTGAAACAAAATTTAAACTTATCCGTTTTTTAAAAGCAACACTGCACAAGTTTTAAACCGGGTTGTAGCATTTTTCTAAAAACAAAACATGCCATGATGATAAAAATAGTGCTGCATAATAATAGGGGGTTTAAGATAACTAAAAACATGCTACAGACTTATGTTGAAAGACTACAATGAATGTGACCTCCAAACTCAAACCCTCCTTTACAGCTCAGCTAAAAGATGCTGTGGGAATTCTTCAGTGTAAACTGGTGTTTCAAGGCTCTAAGTTAGCGAAGGCTTTAAACTGAACTGTAATACATTCAAACAATGTATATTAGATACGGACTAGAAACTTCCTCAAATAAAACCAAGCTGGCCAAGCTATGTCAAGTTGTTTTTAAAGCATCATCATCCTATCATCATGTCTGTTAGAGGAAGGAAACAGGAGTGAGAGAGAAGTACATAAGAGATAACATCAAAAAAAACTTTCAGTAAGTTTTGCTGTTTGTCACTAATTGGAAATAGTTAACTTTCAACTCATTTAATTTTGCATAGCTAAAAATCATAAATTTGCCTCAGAGGGCTTTATGATCTGTACAAAATAGGGTCCACACTTTCACACCTTCATGGTATTTTCACAGTTTTCAGAAAGAGGTGAGAGGAAACAATGCTGCTGCTCTTCAAAACAAGTCTGGATGTTTGCGTTATCGTTTAATAGCATCCGTGGTTTCTTTTTCTTTTCTTTTTTACCAGCAGTGCACATGTGATGAAGTTTATTGGGGCCTTTCTCTGAAGTTATAATCCATTTTAGCAACTGTTTTACTTGACATGAGGTGTTTCCACGGTTAGCCTGCTCACCATACATTACTCAGAAACTGTGGTCATACAGTCTTATGCTAAGAATACCCCATAGTCTTCAAAAGTTTGTTTACCCCCAACTGAAGAATATAGCAGCTGATTTCACTTAGTAGCCTGTGAATAACTGGGGGACTAATCAGGGAAAACAGCTGATGTTTGATTGGATTCAAAAACCTGCTGTGGAGTTCCAGTGGCAGCATGAAAGAGAGACTTGAAAAGGTTTTCAGCCCTCGTCACACTTGCACAATCACACACTGACTCCTTAAACTGAACGTGTGAGTGAAATGAGTGTTGAGAAAGAGAGAGTGGTAGAGCAGAGAGAGAGAGAGAGAGAGAGAGAGAGAGAGAGAGAGAGAGAGAGAGAGAGAGAGAGAGAGGGAGATGAGTTCCACCCCACCCACATCCATCCGTGTCCAATGTGAGGGGGAGGTGAAACAGTTGAGAGCTTACTGCGCGGTCTGGAGAAGAGACTAGTCAAGACTGCTCCCCACCAGGTAGGACTTTTGTTTTTTGGATGGATTAAACTTTTATTGATTTTCATTTACTGACCTGTCTCATCAGAAGAAGACAGGTTGCCAGTTTAGTTATAATAAACACATGTTTGTACAGCAAAGTAAGTGCTGTTATGAAGATTTGTTCAACACAGCCCTCAGGCCGTTAACGTCTCATAGCTCAGGCAGCATCTATATGTTGGTACTTGTTAGAACCCAGAGTGAAACACCCAGAATTACAAGAACGACAACCGAACAACCAGAATCTGTAAGGTTAAGACTATCTTTCATTAAGTAGTCCAACAGTTTGTGACGACAGAAGGTGGTGATTCACTGCTGATCACACAGTGAAAGAATGAAAAGGGCTAATGGAAAAGGGTGATAGGTTGGAAAAATGAGACACTCCTTTTCAACAAGGACTTTTGTGTTTGCTTTAACAGCAGACTGATTTTAGGAGGTCAGTTGATCATTTTCTCTGTTAGAAAGGAGTGCAGAGAACACAGTTCAGCCAAAGAGAATGCTGATGAGTGATGTTTGGCTTTTGAAAAAAAGGGAAGTCAGGGGGGGTTAAGAAGAGTGTGTGTGATGGCTGTGTACAAAGAGTTATGGTCCAGCAAAAATAACACCCAACTCTTCCCCTTTCTGGTGTGTGGTAAATGTTGTCCTAATAGTTGATATCTTGCAGTTATCAGAGGCTAAATTGTTGATTCTCAATCTATCAAAGGCCTTTTAGATGATCATACGTTTAAATTACTGTCATGCATTGTAGATACCAAAGCCAAAGTTTCTCAAATACATGTTTTTCAGTGAAGACTTCATTTTTATGTTTATCTGGTGGCCTAAAGTCTGTCGTATACACAAACCCAAATTCTTAGCCTAAACTGTAATAAACTTTTCTGTAAAGATTCTCAGTCATCCAATTGGTAAGATATCTAGAAATGGTTGTTCTAGTTGTTTTGTTCGAAGAAATGCAGGATACCAAGTCTGCATCAGTAAACTTGAGTATCATTGGTAAAACCATCTGTAGTTTTTGAGAACAAATATCTCTACATATTTTACGCCTTGTGGTTCATCCTATTTTTAGGACTGCTGAGATGTTGCTAGAGCTGTTTTTGCACCTCATGCAATTCTGCAGCATGACCGGTGCTGCAGGCAACACATGCCAACTGGTTTTCTAGTTGGTTGCCTGCAGAGCATTGCAGTGGGTGACCAGTTTGAAGAGATGTGTTACAGTAAGATGAACATGCTCTTTTCTCTCTTTCTGTTGCAGCAGGAAGTTGGCATGGTCTGTGGGGGGTTCAGCACTTGAGAGTGTGAAAGTTTGTAGAGTAGCATGCTTGGGTGCAGCAGCCGTTCATAGGCCTTGATTCTTTAAAAAGACTTTGTCCAGCGAAGAAGATCAGAATAGCTTGCATGCCCACAAAGAACGCTGCGATTCTGCAATGGAGGTAAAAAAAAAAGGAACAGAACAACTATTTTATACTGCTAATAAAATATTCACTTCCTTTATCCAGAATTCCACCCAGTTGGAGCAACAATGACTTCCCATGTGAAACTCCGGAAGGAGAGGGTCGGTATGGTGGACTACGACACTCAAATCAAAGGTGAAATAATGACTTTTATCTGCACTGCTGTCCCTCTTAACACACCCCATCGTCACTGTGACTGTGAATTCAGTTTGTCACCCACAGCAAGAGTTTCAGAATGAGTCGCATTCTCTCGTATGTTTGTTTCTCTTTGCCTGATCGGTTGTTCTTTTGCCCGTTCTTTCTTTCGCTTGCAGAGGTGCGTAGCCAGCTTGTAGATCAGTTGAAGGTGTTAGACTTGCAACTTGAGCAGAAGAGCCAGCAGCTGCAGGATCTGACAGATTACCTGCGTCGGCGGGGTGAGATTGAAAGCGAGTATGCCCGCTCCCTTGAAAAACTCGCTGAAAGGTTCACTTCCAGGATCAAGAGGTAAAGATGATCCTTAGCACATAATGTAACACATTAGTTAGCAGTTCATCTGATGATGCTGTTGTGAAGTATTTTTGGTTGTACCTGACACACTGTCTTTGTGTCGTACTTTCCTCCTTCACATGCTCAGGAAGGAGCCCAGTAGTCACTCAGTGTCCCAGGTCTGGCTGGCTCTGCTGTCCCAGACCCGCCAAGAAAGTAGGGACCACAGTGGACTGAGCGAGCGCTGCAGCAACTTCCTCATCCAGCCCCTCACACACTGCCTGGAGTACACACAGCGCCTTGCCAAGAAGGTACTGATATGAGCACTGGCACCACCAAACACAAACAGTCTTTCATTATGGGACAAGTCTGTGTATGTACAAGGCAATTGCCTGACTGGTTTGCTACAACTTTAAATTCTTTGACTCTCACTCTTGACATTACAAATATATTTTGTTGCTCTCCGTGTTGTTCCATCTCTTTGTGGTATTTTGTCTCTACACCAGAGTAAAGACATCTGTACTCAGCTACAAGATGGACTGCTCAAGGTTACCACAGAGCTTCAGACTGTAAGTGAGAACCAATCACCCAAAACCTTTTCTGTTTCCTAACCAAATCGAGGAAAGCATAGCTGTATGCGTCTGTGTGCAGGCATGGCGGACGTACTTCCAATACCACTCGGACTACGTGTGTGCAGAGGGGAAGCTGAAGGAGGCGGAGGAAAAGCAGAAGCAGAGTGCTGCTAAGAAGCTGGAGAGGTTGATAGAAAAAGTAAATGGACTTCTATAGACATGTATGCACATTATACTGCATAAAAGGTATGTCGCCTCCTTTTTGATAATTGTTTATTTCCCATAGAGACAAGGTAAAGTCCAAGACATCGACTTGAAGTGCAGCAAGGCCCGAAACGATTACCTCCTAAACTTGGCTGCCGCCAATGCCTCCATGAATAAGTACTACCTCAAAGACATCTCGACTCTCATAGATGTGAGTGCATCATCTGGTTTGAGTTTTTTTTTAAATGCTGTCCTTTTTTTATCATGCCCCATTGGGCCAATCATCAAACTTTCAAAACATTTGAGCATAGTATGACTTAAGATCAGATATCACTTTAAAAAAAAATCATGTTTAAGGATGTGATCTTGATCCCCCAAGCACCTCAATTACAAACGTGAAGTTGAATTGTTTCCCTCAGTGTGCAGATGTAGGGTACCACCTCTCTTTAGGTCGGGTGATGCAAGCGTACCTGTCCAGTCGGTGGCGGACCCAGGAGAACCTGAGCACGGGGCTGCAGCAGCTCCAAGGCACCGTGTCCGGACTGGACCAGAGCCATGACAGAGACACCCTCCTAAAGGACCATTATAACACCTTCTGTATGCCCCTTCGCTTCCCCTATCAGCCCCATGATGGAGACCAGGTCTGTATTTTGTTTGTCAGTATTAAGTGGATTACTGTTCAACTCTAAACTTTCGTGTGTCTCTCAGGTTTCTGAGGTGAGCGCAGAGGGTGAGATGAGGTGCGAGCTGGAGACCAGATTCAAACAGATACAAACCAGACTTAAAGCTGTTACACACGAAACAGAGGAGGTAGAGTACATCACACAACCCGAAGCGCCTCTTTATCACCTTTTTTAGTGGGTCTACTGGATACACCAGTGTTAACATTTCACCACGCCAGAGTCCAGGGCAGAGTTCAATCGCAGCTCTTTTGCTTGCTTCCTAAATCTTTATTTCATTGTAACAAAGAGTAGATGAGTTTCAGTAAATCCAACTTATTTTGTGTCAATGAAACATTTTCTATAGAAATGTCATCACTCGCTCAATCAACAGGCACTTGAATGCAAGAAAGATTTGCACACCATCACCATAATGCTTATTTTTACCAGTGCCAGGACATTAAATAACTCTATTAGAATGACTAGAACTGCGTGCCATATTGCCAATGCGTAATATTCCCATGTTATCTCTGCTACTGTCACACAGGCTAGTAAGAGCATGTTGGCGTCCCAGTGTTCCCTGCTGGAGAGTATCGGAGATAATGATCTGGAGCTCGGCAGTGCGTCATCTCAGCAGGGCAGCACAGAGAACCTGACAGTCAAGCCCAGCGTGGCCCGTCGCAGGGCCAACGTCCAGGAAATAGAAAACCTCTACTTCACTGTGAGTCAGTTTGTTAAGTTATAAACCAGAATAGCTTGCTGTTTTGGGAGGTTGTAATCGTATGCAGCTGTGGATATGCAGACACTTTATTTTTAATTGTAGGGTTTTGGTTGACGATGATCAGTGAATGATGGTGACAGCATGATAATGACTTTAAATCACATCTGATTTGTTTTTACAGAAGGTAAAAGAGCAACTCATAGGCAGCTCCCTGGTATCTAAACTGCAAGCAAAACACGACCAGCTGAAAGGGGCTGTCGAAAAAGGTATCAGTTCTGCATTTCACACAAAACAATGCTGAAAGGCAAATTGCTGACCCGAAGTGTTCTGTGAATACAGTTGGTGCATTTCTCCTTACTGGTTGCTTCTTTTTTTTTTCTGCTAGCAGAAGCATCAAATGGACATCAGCCTAGGTACATATATGAATGTTTTAAGTGGTCTTAAAGTGTCTTTGTTTAGTTGTGAAAAATGTTGTATACTTTTAGAAACATTGTATATATTCTACAATTGTAACAGAATGAAGCTCACATTATGGCATCTGGCTTTGCAGACATAATGGAAAGTCAATGCGTGTCAGGAAAAATCACTCAAGTGCCAGTTTGATGCACAACCACAAACTTTTCAGTGGAGACATGCTGTCCTTCATACAGGTCAGCATTTCTCTCTCGACATTTTTCCAGCAAATCGGTTATCAGTAAAGTATTAGACTTGAAGTTTGTGACATTAATCACTAAATTTGCTCCATTCAGGCATCACGACAACAGATTCCAATTGTTGTGGAAAGTTGCATTTGCTTTATCAACCTTAACGGTAAGTATTCAAGACTGAAGGAACGATAAAATGGGAGCTTTTGCATGTCTAATGCAAAAATGTATTTAAGACATGACAAAACGAGCGCAAATTTGCAATGGGCTGCGACCACATAAAACTGTGGCCGCCAAATAGTGGGGAGTCTTTTGTGGACTGACAGACCGAGTAAGCTATAGAGCTGCTTGTCGTAGCTAAAAATAACAGTTAGAATTGTGTACCCTTAGAAAACTCCCAGTTCTAGAGCCCCCAGTGAATATATTAAAAAGCCATTGAATGGGCTTCAAGCAACACATAGAGTGCAGCACTATATTTATAATATTTACCTTCATTATCCCATTCTTCTACAGACAAGATACTTGTTTTACTTTCTGTTTTTTACACATGATGACTAAATATATGTTTGCATTGGATCTACTCTCACTGCTTTAGAGCACTTATCTATTTGTCCATCAGGTCTCCACCATGAAGGGATATTTAGAGTTCCGGGGTCTCAGATGGAGGTCAACAACCTGAGGGATGCATTTGAGCGAGGTATACCTATATGTTTTTGTGTGTGTTGGCATGACCCTTCTGTTTCTTTTTTCTAAAATGTAGATTGGCTCCTCTCACTGTGGCGCATTAATAATGTGGGGCAGTGTGCTGTGCGCTTCTCCTGCAGGAGAGGACCCCCTGGCTGAGGGGAGATATGACCTGGACTCTGTTGCTGGAGTGCTGAAGCTCTACTTCAGAAGTCTGGAGAATCCCCTCTTCCCCATCGACAGCACCAGCCAACTCCTGGAGCATGTCCGTGAGTGTGTGGGTGTATGTATTTTAAATGTCTGAGTGTGGCCGAGAGCGCACGGCAGGAGCTTACTTTCTTTCAACACATTTTCTCAGAAATAATGAACGAGGCAGAGAGAGCAGCTCAGCTCAAAATGGTCATCTCTTCCTACCCTGAGCCCGTCATCATCGTCATGAGATACCTCTTTGCATTCCTTCAACAGTGAGTATTGCAACTCATCACAGTCATCACCATTCAGGATATGATGCATCTAAAGAAAAAAGAATTGCGTCACAGGATGTTAATTTCCAGGAAGAGAAAGGACCAAATATTTGTACCTGTTGGCTGATGTCCTAGTTCATCTGACAGAAGTGTGGTGGATTAGGGTGGTTTCACATCATACATTTATAAGAGCAGCACATTTTTCCACACGACAAACTGGATTGGGGACTTTTAATTTAGATGGGTTGAGGTAAAGTTTTGATATTGTCTTTTGTAAACACGTGTGTATTTGATGAATGCAAAAAACAAATTTTAGTTTGGTCTCAACTTTTATTCTTTCGGACCCCCCCCCCCTCTCTTCTTCATGGTAGAATTTAATTTGTGTCTCTGCTCCCTGCCTCTAGTGTGTCTCAGTACAGTGACGAGAACATGATGCAGCCTTACAACCTGGCTGTGTGTTTTGGCCCCAGCCTGGTAAGGGGGGCTGACGATGACGACGTCGTCACCCTGCAGCCTCAGATCAACGCCCTGGTGAAGAGCATCATCCTCCAGCACGAAAGCATCTTCCCCAGTCAGAGCGAAGTACAAGGACCGGTGTACGAGAAATGCATGACTCTGGAACAGGATGACTGGTAAGAGGAAAAAGATGTCCATACACATAACAAGGATACAATGTATGGTGGAACGATTATCTCACGATGTTATTCTTCACAGTGAGCCTATCATTGACGAAGGAGATGTAGAAGCGGAGTACAAAGATGGTAGGTGTTATGTGCCTATCTTCTCTAAGGCTGTGATGGTGTTTCTGAATAGAATAACATAATGTGATGTACTACAGAGTTGCAAGCAGGATCCTCAGCTGACTTCAACACCAGCTCGTCTGCAGCATCAACGCAGAGAGAAGCAGAACGTCCAAGAGCCAACAGCAGCGGTTCAATTGACCAAAGCAGGTTGACAGCTGGACTCGTTACTTCAAGTGGAAAGTTAATGCTCCAGATACCCGTTGGACCACAGTGCAAGCCACGGCGAGGCCACTCTCCTGCCTATGTGCGCCGAGAGTGAGTAGCACTGGATGTTGCAGGATTCCAACCGACTTATGTTTGAGTGAGAAATTAATATTCAATGTCTTCTGATCTCTTCTTCTCCATACAGATGTCGGGAACGCTCATCTTGTGAGGATATTGTCGTTAAAGTAGACAAGGTCTGTCTTGTTTCTCATGTCAAATGACTGGTTTCACTATGTGATAAGGCTCTGTTATTAAGGGTTTGTAAGATGTAAATAATGGCTTCAAAAAGAGTACATGCATAATTTACCACTGCTTTATATTAATAAAAGGGTTCATGATTTTTAAATGGGTGTTCTACAACTTATCGTTGTGAACTCAGTCTTTGAAGGATTTTTATAACAAACGGTCAAGTCTGTAGTTGTAAATGTTGTAATCTAACAATTACAAATGAATGGATTTTTCTTTAAATGTTATGCAGCACTTTTCCAGATGGCAAGAGGGACAAATCAAGCACTAGCCTATAACCGATTTATATTTTTTCATACTTATTATTAAGTGATTAGTTATAACTAAAACACCCTTTTATAAATTGTCTTGTTAGAAAGCAGCAGCATATCACCAAGGGTTTCATGACAATAGTATGTTATGGTTTATGTGCATACTTAACATCTTAAAGGGAGACCAGAGAACAAAGAGTTTTGTCTCTTTCCTCTCTCATCGCTGTCATTGTTTATTTCATCTCATAGGAGGTTTGTCGCCAGATGGACTCTGTCTTCATGGAGCTTCTCTCGCGGCAAGCACTGCAGGATCCCTCCTCCACCGCCTCCTCTCCCTCTGCCCAAGCTCCCCAAAGGAAAGGGAAGCGGGATGGACGTAGGTGAAGAGAAGCGGGGCTCTTTAGAGCAGCAGATCCACTGGAATGAGAGGACTGGCATCAGTAGATGAACTGAAAAGAGAGCGATTAAACAACTTAAATGGAGGTGCTCTGACGGTAGCTTTCAGCACATCTATTTCTAGAAAAGTAAAACTACTGAACCATGGTCACTTCTCTGAGGGGCTTGAGATTGGTCTGGGCTCCCCACTCAGACCTCCGCATTTATGTTTCATACGGCAGAACTCTGCAGTGACTGCAGACCTCCAGTACAATGTGCAAAGTGTGGATTACTTGAAATGCACAGATGTGTTTGTGTGCAGCTGAATGTGGTTGGGCAGCTTATGGCTTTATGTCTGCATCTGTGTGTTGATATTCAACTGTTTCCACTTTAAATCAAATGTGTTTACCAACATTAGATGGGCTTGCATAGTTGCTAAAACTGTGAATACTGTAGCTGTAAGGAATTTTGTATATAATTATTCGTAACTTGTAAAATACCTAATTTGTCTGTATATCTAGGCTACGTGCCAAATAAATATTTAGTTTATTTTTAATGGAAAATGTGATCAGGTTTCATTCAATTTATTTCACTTGAAGCCTTGATTATGAGTGTTTTTAAAATATTTCTTGATCATTAGCTCTATTTTTATGAAAAGCTGAGGGCATTTAGCATCAGCTGTATTGTGATAACTGATTAATGAAACAAGTCATACCACAGATCGTATCACAAAAATAAAGTAAATGGGACTGTGAAAAATAAAATGTGGTCAAGGTATTTTGGTAAGCGACCTTTGTTGCAACAGACATTTTCACTTTCATAGCAAGTGTAACTGAAGGCATTTAATTAATGACAGCTCGATGTATCAGTAACCCTTCAAAAGGGATTGTGAATGCACAATCCCTCTACATTTACATAGGGAAATCCCCATGTTTGTTTTTGTACTGCGTTACATACATTCTTGGTATGATTTTAACTATATCAATGGGTTTGTTGAGTTATACATTTGAGATGTTCTATCATGTTGGTAGTACGGTGCCAAGATTATCCTCTAATATAATTATCAAGACAACACTGTTTTTAAAACGTGATCATTTTAGTGGTGGTAGAAATATTCAGGTTTTAGGCATTTTTGTAAAGTAGCCATGTAAAATTGCTCCCCCACAAGTAAAACTCCTGCATTCAAAATCTACCAAAGATAAAAGTACTGTTTTATTTTTCTAATAGTTAAAGAACTCATTAGTCAACAAATGTATTCCTGTCACTGCTACATTATATTATCATATATTCTAATCCCTATTGTTATAGTCATTATTACTGTATTCATTATTTTTATTTTCCTTAAACAAAAAAATAATAGATTCACTATACAAGGGATAGTAAATAGAGCAAAAACAAAAGAGCCCAGTTGTATATCACATTAGACAAACATATCAAACATACTTGTACTCTGTCTTGATAGCCTTTTTGTTAGTCAAATTGGAAAGCAGTTCCATACATTGCTCGACATCCTAAAAAAAAAAAAAAAAAATGTAGGTGTAGGACTGTTTCTGAATATTTACCACAGGAAGAGCAGTATGTGTTTATGTATTTATCTTTGATCAAATAAATGTCTATCGTCTGTTTCTTTTTTTTATTGGTAAAATTGAATATACAGATAATTCAGGTTAACTTCAGCAAACTGTCTTCTGTTTTGAGGTTCTGGCGGTGGGTTTTGGTTTTGACGGTGGACGCATGTTTTACACTCTGATGACGTGTCGACAGAGTCATTTCCCAGAATGCCCTGCGTCTTAACGGCCCACGTCATTGCTGCGCAGCCGCAGAGGAGTCGCATCAGTGAGCTGATGTGGACTTCTTTCCTTCAGTCAGTGAGGAAGACAGTGCAGTTCAGCTACTGGACCTCAGGAGCAACACGAAACCTACCGGACAACCTCTCGGACTCCACGATGACTCGTATAGCCGCCTTCCTCGCTCTGCTCGTGGTCGCCTGCTCCGGTAAGTCCGCGGGGGAACCGGTGGAAGAGATTTAACGAGCTTAAGTAGCCTAGGGGGGGTTTCTTCTATAATGCTAACCAACCAGCTAGTAACGTTAGCTGGTTTATTAAATCACCTCCATGTGTCTTCTTAATTAGGTGGAATATAGCTCTTAGAGAAATGTGAATGACGTGTTAATGCTGTGAAGATGATTCACCGGTGTTCAGGAGTTTAGCTAATCTCAGCTCTGCACTGACAGGAGAGACCTGCACAGACCCAGCGATCACCCCGTCGGCCTACACCACCTCTGACGCCGTCATCTCCTCTGAGTCGGTCTTCATCGTGGAACTCAGCCTGGCCTGTGCCAACGGAGCACAGGTAGTAACAGCCCACCTCCAACCCGTTCAACGGACATTGTGATTAGATATGGATGTTATTGAGCAAATGACTCACTGAAGATCATGTCTGTCTTCTCCAGAGTGTGACTCTGTATGCTGATGTGAATGGAAGACAGTTCCCTGTGACTAGAGGCCAGGATGTTGGCAAGTACCAGGTATGGTAGTGACCTCATAATCGCATGTATTTGCTCTCACTGTATCTGATTTGTTTTTTTTGTTTTTTGAATGGTAAGTACTAGATTACACTAGATAATGACATTGATCTTGTAGCCACAATGTGTTGAGCATTGAATGTTGCCTAATTAACAATCACAGTTGCACTATTCTTATTTCAGACCGCCCTGAACCTCTTACCTTTTAGGACACAATTCGCATCTGAAGTCCAAAGCTTTGTTGTTGTCCATTTTCAGATGAACAGTCTCTTAAAGCCTAGAGCCTTTTAAAGCAGCTTTTGTCAACATGTGATTTGTTCCCTCAGGTGTCCTGGAGTCTTCCTCACAAACAGGCCAGGTCTGGAACATATCAGGTTAAATTCTTTGATGAGGAGTCCTACAGTGCCCTGCGCAAGGTTAGTGTTTGATGCATAGTTTAATAAGCTCATAGTTCACTGCCAGTAAGCTCCACTGCATTTGCAGCGTTCAAGGTTGTCTAATTTTAATTATATGTGTGATTCTCCTTTTTGTTCCAGGCCCAGAGAAACAACGAAGATGTAAATGCCATTGAGCCTCTCTTCTCTGTCAACATTGACCACAGGGTGAGTCTCTTAAAGCCTCTGAACAATTTTAGTATAGAGCAAAAAAAAAAAAAAAAACACTGTACACTACCTACCTAGTACAAAAACAGGAAACAGACAAAGTAAGTGACTAGCTGGTAAACTAGTGGTGCATTTAGCAGAAATAGAGAGGAGACACAAAACAGAATTAAGACAGAGTGAATGTTGGACTTACATTCCCCCGATGAATGTTAATGTTTCTCTGTGTCTGCTGGATGTGTAAATAACTGTCTGCCAACATGTTCATGATCAATTTAGAAGGTTATAATATGGCAGTGATGGGACGTCCAAGAGGCCAAAATCAGTTATTGCAGCCAGTTTCAAGTTAGTGTATTATTCCCCAAAGAGTCTGAAGAAAACGTCAAACATGTAATGACTTTAAGGCATACTTTTATTAGACACAGTCTGTTAAGAACAAGGATTTGCACTCATTCATGTTTTATTAAGACAAGTATTTTGTTTAGGATTTCAATCCTCTGTACAACATGTTTTTTGTTGTATATGACTCTACGTGATAGAAAAGGGTCGTTTTAAAATGTACAGAGGGAATCCATACATTCCTGGAAAAAAAAAAAGACGCACTCATTCATTCAGTTGAAGCTACACCGAGAGGCTTTTTTTTTGACAGTTTGGGACAATATGTTGTTAATGCTCCTTAAGAAATGTATCCTCTACAGCAGTCATTCCCAAAGACTGGTTCAGGGCCCATCATTGGGTCACAGGAGATTTCATTAGGGTCTCCCAAAAATCTTTTAAGATTTCTATCTGCAGTACAACCTTTAGCCACATGAGGGAGCCTGAATACCATGGTTTACCTGTTCATGGTAATATAAGGTGGTGCAGAAATGGCGGTAAAAATGGTCAAGAACGTTAATTTACACTCGAATTCGCTCTTCTGGTGATTTATAGAAATGGCCTCTTGTGAATTGGGTCACGACAGTTGGACTTTTAAAAAGTGGATGCCTAGGAAAATAAGTTAGAGAAACTACTCTACAGTGCTGTTCTCTTGTAATTATTTGTATTATTTAAGCACTCCATTAAGAGTAACATCATACCTAATAACTTGATTTATCTTTGTGAACAATTTGATCTGAGGCCCGACCTGAGCAATCATGTTGCTCTCAGCCTCAGAGTATTTCTAGAACCAGGTGTAACTTGAGTGTATAATTTATCATTTGATAACTTTTCATCTGAACCTGTGATGCGCTTTAAAACAAATTTCAAATCTCTTTCCAGGGTGCGTGGAATGGCCCGTGGGTGGCTACAGAGGTGGTGGCTGCCCTCATGGGTATCCTGGTCTACTACCTGGCCTTCACTGCTAAGAACACCATCCAGGCATAAATGATTCATGATCACTGGATTGTTAAAGACTGAATTCTGGTGGATCTCGACCAACGATCCGTCTTCCGTTGTTGTGGCGAGCCAATAGGATTTTGCCACTTGATCTGCTTTGGGACAAGGAGCAAGAGCAGCAGTCTTTATATTTTTTTAAATTCAGACTGTCTGAATGCCATCAGTCTTATCAATTTTTCATATGAATTTCGGCACAAGTTTGTCCTGTCAACAAGGGATGGAGTTTTGTAACTTTTTTTTTTTTTTTTTTTTTTTTATAAAACCAAACTATAAATCTGGACCACAGAAATAAACAAAACAGATAATGTGCTGTATTGAGTTCTGCTTAAAACCTCTTGCTACGTTTTGATCAGATTATCTTTTGTCCTTCTGTGTTGATGCACTGGCAGGAGTGGGACTTGTATAGACGTGCTGAACACCAACGAAGAGCTGTCAAGACCTCAAAGCATATGAAATGTCAATAATGTGACTGCACTGGCTGGCCTGAACAGGTCTAGTGTATATGTCTCTTCAAGTTAATTCAATAAATGGCTTGCTTTTTTTTTTTTATACAGTGTAAAGTGTTGCTTCAAGTGACAGACCGCCTCTTCTATAAATTCCTCTTTCTCTTAGACAGACTGGCAGATTCATCATCTCTTGTTCCATAGCAACAATATGCCATCTCTGAAGCTTGTTTGGCTGCCAATAGTAAACTGGTTAAGTCTGGATGAGTCAACAACCCCTGACCTCATCTAGATCAAACAACTGGTTCCAAGCAGATTTAGCGTTCACTGACTACTTGCTAGTGTCTCTACTCCAGATCTAAGATTTATATCTGCTGTACTGATGGAACATTACAACTATAGTAGAAGATTTGATTCATTCCAGAAGTTATTTCGTTCTTATTCTAAAATGCTCACCCCATGTACTCATTTAACAGGATCTATAGCAGTTAACAAAACCATGAAGAGAAATGCTGCTGTTGTGGCTGAAGTCTCGGTGAACGGGGGGGGCTATTTCTGTCTGCATGACTGCCCTATTGGCATTCCTAGGTAGCCATGGCGAGGTATGTGTTCCAGCAGCTGATGTCCTGTTCTGTTTTCTCTCCAACAGTTAACATGTCATATGTGTTGCATCAGTAAAGAGGTGCTGGAGCTGCTGTTACCTTCCTGACTGGCTGTGGTGCAGTGCTGCCAGTTGAACACACTGTGGCAGCGTTATGCTGATCCTTAAAGCCCGGGTATCGTCCACAGCGGTGCCAGCTCTTGCCTCATGGACAGATTACATGTGATTTTTACTGGTTCATTACCAGCTGTTGCTAATGTAATGCAATACGTTGCATAATGCATTACAAGCCCCTGTTCTGTTTGTCACATTTCTAGGTACTATCGTGCCTGTGCGATCTGGTTTGTTACGGACATTTAAACTTAGCATGTCTATTTCTGTAGTTGGCCTGAATCAGTGTGCAACACAAACTGTACAGCACATGCAGTGCTGCTTTTTTCGTCTATAAGAGCAGCACAACTGCAACTTTTCACTGACTCCCATGAGACTAATCTAAACTTTGTATACGGGTAATGTACCCGCACACATAAACACTGCACAGTATACAGAGTACACAAGTACTTTATCATAGGTCTGTAGCTTTGTCAGCACAAACACACACACTGTCATGGTGTAAGCACACCACAGCTTTTGTCTCCTGTCACCTTGGCAAGGATACAATAGAGACTTCACAATGTTGGTAACTGTGTAAGACGTGAGCTGGAGTGATTCCAGAAACTCCCCCATGGAGTCACCTATTAGGCTGTGGGACGGCTGGATGGAGGGATATAAATGGAACGAACAAACAAACAGTTAAAGTAGGCCACTGAGTCGATGCTGACACAAGACTCTTCCTTCTCTTGTGTGATGTGAGTGCAAAGTGTTCAACGACTCCAACCCACACATCAGGACATGATCGCGGATGTAGAATGAAATATTTTGAGATTGTTGATGTTGCATTAACAGGAAGTTGCAAATAGTTTTTCGGCAGATTGTTATTTTGTTTCAAACTGAAATTTACAAGGTCACGTAAACATTCAATTACACAACACATGGTTTTTATCTCGATTCACCAGTCCAATTTTGTATTTATAAGTAATGAGCACATGTGCTTATTATTATTTAGTTCAACATAATTATTACAAAAGACAAATATTTTTACTGAGACCTAGGAGTTAGAGGCATCTGGGTATGTGTGCGAGTGCTGTGAGGCAGAGAAAAGCTGCTTTGACAGAGGTGTGTAAAACACCAGCCGGGGGAGGCAGACGCTGACGGGCTTAGTGCGATTCAGCAATGTGGAAACTGCCGTCGCACAAGCGATCCTCACTGGAAGTCACACTTTCTGGCTCTGATGTAAGCATTGTTTCTACTGCCCGTTCTTCACACTTTCTGGAAAGCAGAACAAAGTCAACAAACTGACGGCTAACTCAACAATCAGAAAACAGATTATCTATTCATGCTGGCTTCCCCTTCCTCACTTTACAATAACAGTTATTGTTCTGGTTATTTCATTGATGTGTATGTACAGTGAGGCATGTTGTATAGCTGCTTCCACCACAACAGTTGGATTATGTTTGGAGTGAATAAACTCACTGTCAGTTCCAAGCTTTTGGGCTTCACTCTGTGTTATATCCCTCTTCCTGCTGTCCTGTTTAGGCATCCTCAAATGTGCTGTTCCTGTTTATGCAGTTGCCAGTCAAGAACCAGCCATATATGGGGAAATGCCCTTTTCTCTCTCTCTCTCTCTGTCTCTTTCTTTTCCTCTATCATATTAGACATCCTCTTGACATTTAACACTAAAGGTCAACCAGTGCAATTGAGCCTTTTTTTAAATGAATTTACATGCATTGCTCATAGCTGGCCGGTTGCCATAGAATATTGTAGATTGACCAGACACAAACTGTTGTAAATCCTATGAAAGCATGTTGACTGAGCTCCCATAAAATGGATTTTATCAGACACTCTCCACATGCCTGTTTTTACTGGGATCAAAGAAATTACAGGGTCTTTGTTGAGGTGTAAAAACAACCACGCTTTAAGTAATGAAAACAAGGTGGGCGAGAGTGATAAAAGCTAACCCTGATTCCCCTGGCTCTCAGGGGAATAACCCATTTCAAGATAAATAAAAGCTTCATCTTCTCTAAAGTGTGAGGCAACCTTTTTGTAGGATCACAACTGCTGCTAATAAAAACAAAAGTGTGGCTATATTTGGCAAAAAGCACATAAACACAGCTGCAGTCAAATCGTTGCAGTAAATAAAGGCCTATCTCTATGAAGATACCTTTTATGTGAGAAAAATATCTCCCAAAGTAAATTCCCAGCTCGTTTGACAGAGAGAAAGTATGAAAAAAATCATGCAGTTGAAAGATAGTTAAAGTGAAACAGAGAAAATAACTTTATCTTCCGAAAAGGAATGATGGAATTGCCTGGATCATTTTTCTTTCGCTTCCTCTGTTTATAAAGTATGATGCTCCGGTGCGCTCCGCTAACACAGACTGTAGTCTGTTGTGTAAGTTGGTTGGGGCCTCCCGGTGTCTTGGAATGAGCTCAGTAGAAGCCTCGGCAGTCATCAGGTCTGTTAAACGGTCATGAGTTAAGCAGGGCGGACACATTGCTCAGTGTTGTAAAGCTTCTGGCTCCAGGTCTGATTTATTCTGACTTTGGTCAGGGCTGGGGAGCTCCGGCACTCTTCAGAGCTACTGGGTGCACTCCTTGCCTTACCCTAAATTGATTCGAAGAGGGACATTTACCTATTTTCCTGCACTTGTGACAGCCACACAGAGGAGTCATTTATTTCCTTTATACCCCCATCACAGCCACAGGGCTGGCCGGAAGCTCTGCCCCACTGTAATGAAGAAGTGACCTTGAGTTTAGACATCAACCTTGCTTCGGCTCGAAAACCATAAGCATGAGGACATTCAGCATAAACACACCCTCAGGAACACACACGCTGCAGGATTACAAAAACGCAGTGACCTACCCTATAGACCATCTATCATATGCTCTGACAAGGGGGGATGATGGTGGTTGGGGTGATATTAGCTACTGTCCGATCTTCTATCCTCAGGATAACAAGACAGAGTCACCGGGAATTTCTCTGCAATGATGAATCACATTTTAGTGGGTGTTTGTACCAGCAATTTCTCCATTTACCGTAGAGCATTCATTATTTAGCGGTCGTTAACGAATGGCTGTGCAGACAGTATAATGCAGAATGAAAGTGTGTTTGGCCTCTCCCATCAATCTGAAAGGCTGGGAGGATCAGAAATCTGACCATTTCATCATAAAAGAATCATCCTCTGACCTCTGAACCTCCTGGCAGGAAGCGGAAAAAACATGAACACCCAGAGGGTTTGGGAGAAGTTAATCTATTTCCTAATACAACAAAGTGATACACGGAACGTTGTTGCCGTAGATTTCTGTTTTGGCAGAGAATCAAAGTGCTTGCGTCTGGCGATCAAATGCACAGTGGCGTGCTGAAAACCCAAGCACTCCTCCTTCAACCTCAACGAGTAGTCCTGGGACACATAAAAGCTTTAAAGCATTGTCCAGCAGAATAGAAACGCTGCTCTGTCACGAACAAAAGACTGTGCTGAAGCTCAAAGTGAGCGAACAGCATTTAAAAAAACATATCACTATTTACTGGAACATCGAATCAGAAATTAATAAACCACAAACAGTAAATTCTAATCTTTTTTTATACACACAGAAAGTTATCACATATTTGTACAGATATGTGTGTACAGTAGCTTATATAATCATACTTTATAAAAAATGTCGTAACATTACTATTCTAAGTCTGTCATGCAGTTCAGGGGCATAATACATTACTCTTTACGTATAAAAATGTAATATAAAAACTACATGAAAATGAGGCAGTACTAGGAACTAATAATATATATATATATTAGTTATTGTTAAAAACACACACATATAGAGATATATATATATATTATTTTTTTCAATTATACAACAATAAATAAAAATATAAAAGAACACATGGCTCTTGGTGTGATATAACCAATGATCCTATCTAAGAATAACATGGTTGACATCACCATTCAGAGATTACTCCAGTGAGGGAGGCCCCTCTGAAAATGTCTACTGACATTACAGGCACTTGGTTTGACTGGAAGTATTTTCACTGTTTTTCTTTTCTTAAACCGACGTGCAGTAGTTTCTCTTTACACTTTACATGTCTGCTGAAGCGTTGTAATAACCTTTTTAGGACCTCAATTGATTCTACAGTCGAGCTTTAAAAAAATCTTTGGTTTGACACCCCATTGTTTTCTACTAAACATATCAGACCAATACAACTGTATGATTTACATTCAACATTTATCCTACACAAAATGTGATAATATCTAATGTGCCTTACATTTTCAATAAATATATTTAACATTGTTCATCACTGTACATGGAATGCTGTTTGTTTCCTTCCTGTGTCTTCTTCATGTTCTTGTTTCATTTATTCAGAAGAGCATGACGAGAAGGTCATTTTATGTAGCTCATATGCTGTGTTTGTGCCAAATATAATCACACAATTGGGTCCAAGTTGGTTGCAGAAACCTGGATTGTCCATTTGTATTCTTCTAGGCCTAATCGTTCTAATGGTATGTGAATGCGTTTCTGTCTGCAATAATCCACAGTGGCCCTCATAAATGAATCTCCATGCAACAAATCACTCTACTTCCCTGGAACTGGATTCCTCCCGAGCAAATATATATTCAGCCTCAAGCATCCGCCTTTAATCCACTTTATTTGATTCAACAAAGTTTGTTCACATTATTAGATTTCTACTTCAGCCTCCGGACTGCTCCTGCAGCTATAACATCCATGTCGTACCATCTGTTCTCAGTCCAACAGCAGTCTCGCTCTCTGGCTGTCAATTTGCATCTCTCTCTCTTTCCCTTGGCCTGCTGCTTTGTTTTCTCTACACCCAAAGCTTTGTCTGCTGCTTTGTACATTAGGTGTGCTGTAAGGCTGTTAATGCAATGAATCACCATTTGCATTCCTGCTGCTCTGCGCTGTCTGAGCAGCGAGAGAGTTTTTCTCGTATGAATCAAAGCGCAGGGTCCTACTCAACTGCAGCTGAGGTGAAAACCTCTTTACTTTCAAGGCCATTTTGCATTGCAGATGCTGTCACTGACAGCCACTGTATATTCTACAGTGCCCTCATAAAATGGTGTTGACATCCTCGATGACACCATTCTTCTCTGATGGGGTGGAGAGGACCAGTGATTACAGATACAGGACTTGTTGACAGTACAGCTGTCCTTTGTTGTTGATAACATCTGGTAGAGGTCAGCGCGCTGTGTTGCCAGGCTGCGACGCTGTAGGTGGTGATGGAAGAGTTCTGTGCAATAGCACGTCCTTCCATCAGGCCCGTGTGCACCCCTGCATTTCTTTTTCGAACATGTCTCTTTGTTTGTTTCTGCTTCATCAGTCTCTGTCAGTACATGCTGTCCTTGGTGGTGGAGGTGTGTGTGGTAGTGGAGTCGTCAGGCAGGGAGCCCCGGCGGCCAGTTCGTGACCCACACTGCAGCAGATTCTGCAGCTCTCTGGACACGCTGCTGGAGAAAGCTGTGTAGATCCACGGGTTGGTGCATGAGTTTAGACTAGCCAGCAGCATCAGGATAGTGAAGGCCACTCCTGCCGAGGACACACACACAAGGCACACATAAGGCAAGTGTACATGCAAATGCAGAGACAAGTACAAACATGAAAATGTATAATTTCCCATGTAACTGAGGACAGATGATCACATTGTTCTCTTCTTTCTTATGAAGCAAACATAAATATGTTCAACAACTATTCAGTTAAAATGGTGAAAATCTCATGATTATTTTCTTTAGGAATAGCTATAAATAACCAAGAGGGACAATATTCTGCATACTTCCTTTTTCACTTTTTTTCACAAAATTATGCTTATTTCACAATGGCCAAATAAGGACAATTGACCAGGAAAAACAATTTTTTTGGAATACAAAGCTGATAACACACTGTCATCAGCTAGATTATTGTTGATAGCGTGTCATATCTGGCCATGTTGCTTAAATCAGCATTAACTGGCTTTTGTTGTTTGTCTTTAGCTTAAAATCAGTCACACATCCAGTCCAAACCATCATCCACAACCTAAGGCTCCACTAGCATTACTTGCTTCATCATCGGTTGCCAGTAAGCAGATCAACAGATGCTGTCTGTGTGCCAAAATGTACAGAGGCCAGGGTTTTCAACCAGGGGTTTCTAGTTGATCTTGTATTTGATTCACTGTAACCACATCTGAGCTGGAGCTAGATGTCCTTGGAATAATGAGTATTTAGACACATTGAGATGGACAACAGCATCAGAGGTTGTTGCCTTAAACAAGACCCGACCATTTAGCTTTTGTTTGTGGCTGCGTGAATTGCAAAACAGATAGGGTTTGCACATGTTGGGTAATTAAATGGATAAACTGGGCTGAAGAGGATCAATCCATCTGAGAAAAACAACTCTAATGGCAATGGTAATAACCCAGGTGTCTGTTTCTCATTGTTTTCTGAGGGCGAACGGCGTACATAAGGGAATGTTGCAATTTTGATCCAGATCTCTGAAATCAGGCAGGTATCTGGATAAGCACTACCCGTAAAGCATGTGTGACTGACCTTGGTCTGGAGGGTTGGGGTCCCAGGCCGCCCAAAGCTGGACGATGAAGAAAGGCGACCAGCAGATAGTATAGACCAGCACAATCACCAGGGTCATTCTCACTGTCTTGGACATGGCTTTTGTGATGCTTGGAGGCGGAATGGCTGGAGGGGGAGGGCGGGTGTAGTCAAGGGAGCAGCGTGGTGAGCCAGAGGCCACCTCGTAGGACGTGTAGGAGTCCTGGCAGTCTGGGCAGTTCAGTGTTTGCTGCTGCGTAGGCAATGCTGTTGTCGTCACATGTTCTCCACGGCAACTGTGATACTGGACAGCGGATGGTGCATTGTTGTAGCACTCTCCAACTTGGCTATTATGAGTGTCATTGTGAGGGTTGTTATTCACACCCTTTAAGAACTGTCCTCCTCTGCCATCCCTACCTCCTACTCTGGACGCCCGTCTTCCCCTCTCCCTCTCCCTGGCTTGCTCGTCCTCTTTCTTAAAGCTATTGAAGCGGAACAAGATCTCACTCTTCTTTAACTCAGCCATCACCATCCTTTCTGACTTATGGTAGATGTTGTTGTGAAGCTCTCGGAAGATTCTTATCTAAAAAGTAAGATTATTTTTAAGAATTAGCACAGTTTCATATGTGGGAAACAAGACAAACCATCACTCAAAACACCCAAAGGCCTGAGGACTGAGTCGACTGGAACGTGCCAGAATCAGATGCTTTTCTTTGCTCTTTGCAGACAAGCTTGTTTGTATTTTGGCTTTAACAGTGGCAGGACATTTAAAAAGAAAGAGATTGTGTGTGTTGGCTTTCACCATCAGCCATAAACCATTGTCAGATATATTTATGCAATACCGCTACTCTTCCACTGTTTCTACCAAAAAAGGTGTTATCAAATTTTATTTCAGCAAAACCATTCTTCACGCTATCCTGAGAAACTAAAACAATAATTTTGAATTGAAAAATAATAAGTCATGTATACTTTACATTATACGTTACTTTAAGGTATGTTGCTGCAAACTGTTGTTCTTCTGAAAAGGTGTCTAAATAGCCCTCTAAACTTGAAATCTGATAATGAAAAAAGGTCAGGGATCTATGTTTGGCAGAGATCTGGTATATTCGACTTCTTGGCGGGAGGTTCTCAGAGTGGGCAGATTTTCTGAGCAGCCGTCTCAGCAGTGGTTCTGCAAGTGCTGTGTTAATTAGGGGAAATAGCAGGACCCTGGAAATATCTTTCCCTAAATAGAGCAGCAGGCCTGATGGGAGGCGGCCCAGAATGCCTACCCGCCATGGGATGCTACATAACACCAACCACAGTCCCCCACAGGGTTATCAAACAATGCTGGCCAAATGCACCCTCCGTGAAAACAAGAGAGAATTGAATTCATGCCACACGGTTCATTATTGAATGATGTTCCATTCAACATGTAATCCTTGTCAATGGACTTTGTGGGCGATGCAGAGATTGAGAGCCAAGCCGCTATAACCAGTATTACCTGACAGATGGTAATGATGAAGGCAGGTAGGACGAAGACAGCCACGGTCATCCAGGTGACGTAGGCCTTCAGCCCCCACGGCTCAGCAAAGTGACCCCAGCACTCGAACACGCCAGGAGACACTTCTGGATTCACTTCTGAGCGAGAGAAGATGAACACCTGACAGACCAAACAAAAGGAGGGTGGTCAGCACACCCGCAGATATGACTGTCAGTTTCGTCTTCCATTAGCTGAACTGCAATGACCTCAACTAGCTAAAAATAGACTAACATCTTGAGTTCTACTGTAGAGATCAGGGTGTGAACTCCCGCTTAGTTCTCATTTCCTATTTCACCATGTGTTGTTGTGTTTGTGTAAGGTTTTGTTTGGATGTGTGTTCATCCCTCCCTACCTGTGGTATGCTGAGGACAAGCGCCAAGGCCCAGGCCACCATGACAGGGGTGTTCCAGCGGGACATTGTTCCACCACGGTAGGCCTGCAACGGGCAGCAGATGGCCTGGTGCCGGTCTACCGTCATAGCAACGATCATGTAGGGGGAAGCAAACATGCCCACAATCTGCAAGTACTTGATGGACCGGCACAGAAAGTCAGGCCCCTGAAACCTCTCTGTGATGTCCCATATTAGCTGTGGAAGAACCTGGACACACAGATTTAAAAAAAAAAAAAAGGGACCAATATTAAATTGGCTCTTAGAATAGTTTGTTTCTAGTTTGGCCTTAAGAAATGAGAGAAAAACTAAAAGGCAAGTCTGATTATACACTGATTAATGTAAAAACACCCCCTACATGTGCATCCTATGGGTACACCCTTTAAATAACTTAAATCGCCCTCCTTTTCCAACTGCAGTCATGTTGTGGTGTATCCTCATTGTCACCGTTCTGCAAGTTTAAATAGACAAAAATGGTGTTCTTATATTCTCTATACGGCTATGCACAAGAACAGACATGTTTGTGCCCACGTACACTTACGTTCTTCAGCCATAACAATTAAATAGTGCCCATGAATGCACTTTTTACTTTGGTTTGAGTTGAGTAAGGTTTACATAAAACTACAGCGTCTATAGCGGTTTTAGGAAGTGACTGAGTTTGTACTATCTGTTTATGAGCTGTTTAACAAAAAAAGATTTACAGAGGAACCCCTGGGTTTAGGGCTAAGAGAGCCACATAGTTATGATGAGAGATGGACTCATTATTGGATTGGTTAACAATAAGAAGGGTGGAAGTGACAAATGACATTTACTCTCATTACTGTAGTTGTTTTTGTGTACTTGTACTTTTCTGAGTATTATTATATGTAATTTTACTTTTACTTAAGTATGTATTGTGTATTTATGATTGATAATCAGTTGTATGCACTGGCAGCAGAGTGCCCTCTGTAGGTTTGGATATATAATAGGGTTGTTGCTGTTGTCTCACTTAAGTTGACCAAGGGTGTAACCATGATACAGACAGGGGGCGGAGAAAGCCTGGGTTAATTGTAATTTAAGGATTCATTTTGGGAGATCCTTTGTCATTGTTTAAATCACCAGAAGAGAGGAGTCATATTTCAAAAAAATGTTGTATCTAAGTTTGTCTATTATTTTGCCCACTCTCATACTTTACATTCCTGTCATGGTCTCAAGTAACTCATGAACTGACCTGAAAGAGGGCCACCACTAGGTCAGCCACACACAGGTTGACCATGAACACGTGCATCGGCGCATTCTGCTTCCTCCTCCTCAGCAGCACCCACAGCACAAAGCTATTTCCCAGGGTGGTAAGAGCCAGCACCACCCCGAGAACTGCAATCTCTGCCCGAGCCAGACCCGGGTCCCTCATCCTGGGCTGGGGCAAGGTGTGAGGCGGGGTGGTGGAACCATTCTCAGGGAAGATCCCAAAAAATGACCCCCCGCTGTGAGAACTGTTGAGGGAGTACAGTTCAGAGACAAACAGAGACGAGGAAGAGAAGTTGTTCCTTCCTGTGGCGCCTAGACAGGAGAGGGCTAACCCATCCCAGTCCGTTTCCACACTGATGCTTTCCATTCCTGAAAGACAGACAGCAAAGGGTTAATGTGTGAAAGCTTTTACAATCTTTGTCTGATTAGTTTAAATGATCCCCTGTGCAAAATGGTCACCAGGAGTCACACTGGTGCTCGGTCACAAGACTTTGTACGCACAAATTATAGCAGGCGCAGATGTTATTCATACACAAACACTTTACTTGTTCGGTATTATCACCATATCAAAGTCATGCCTTGGCTCGTTATTAAATTTCCTCTAGTTGTCCTCAGCTTTGTCAGCTGCGAAATCTTTCCTGATCATATCGCTGAGAATCCAAACCAAAAGACTGGGGCCTCTTATTCAAGACACTAGATCAATGACATGAGATGAAGGATTAAACACATGTTGGTGTATCCATTATATTTGCACACTATAAATAGCTTCTGTTGTGCAATTTTATAAAATCTGACTGAAAGTAATGGGAGCCAGAGACTGTTGCAATCGTGCTGCCATGTAAATATTGTTGTCTTTTAATAAGTCTTCATTTCTGTTTGACGCAATTCCAGAATGGTTTATTTTCTTTCATATATTTTCTCAAGGTTGATTGACAGCTTTCCCTTGTATCCCACCCCTCTTATTCCTTCACCTCCACTCTCATAAACGCTCTCATCCCATGCTTACCCCTTACATTCCTGCTTTCCCCTGTTTTTGTTCAACCCCCCCTCTTTCTCTTCTCTCATACATCCAGTCATTCCTTTCTCTTCTACTTCTCACACTCTCTCTTGATCTCAATAAACTTTACGTTTATTTTTCCTTGCTTATAAATAACTGTCTCAAAAGAACAGAAAGTTCTTGAGATGACAATTTAAGAAACAGAGTCGTGGGATGCCGGGGGTACGTCTTGGTCAAATAAATGACCCGTAGAAGAAAGGCTGGGAGGAAAAATTAAGGAAGAAGTGTGATGAAGGCAGTGTGAAGAAAAGGCAGGAAAACAAAAACAGCACAGAAAAAGTAAAAGAATAGAGTTGTGGAATGAGAACAATAATACACGGAAAGAGAAGGTGGACAAATATACTTCTAATGAGAGCTATGTGCTGTTACTTAACACAGAGTGTGTCGTTTGACACCATATCGATGTCATATTTTGACTAATGTGCAAGGAGCGGTTAGGTATACAAATGTTACACTTAATGGGTGCTTGGAAAGTTTCCACGTCTCAAAATAGGAGGAAAACTATATTTATAGTATTACGCTATTGAGTACGACTAACAATATGTTACAAAGTTGTTCTCACTACTCCTCCGAGACCTAATGGCCAATTTGTGAGTAATGGCATACTCACTGCTGGGTGCGAGAGATAACACAGCTGAACATATTGTCAAGCGTTACATGCTGGCTTCGCCAGAGGAATGTATTCAGATGAACGCATGATGAGCCAGGCCAGCTGGACCTCTCCACCCAGCATGAAGGTAGAGCCTCGGATGAAAGGAAGAGAATCTGAGCAGAAGCATTTCTCTTGAGTCAGAGAAAGACCCTTCGGTTCTAAGTGACTCCCCGCTGCCCTGGCAGACGACCACAACAATATCATAAAAAGCTTAAATCTGCATTGGCTTGGTGACTTTTTAGTAGTCTGCTCAAATGTTGGCCCTGTCCTTTAGATCAAAGCTAGTAATATTCTTTCTTATTATCTGTTTATTATTTTTTGCTTTTCAAGTTTTTTAAAATTAATTACAGGGTTAGACAACACAGCCTTTTTTCATCAAGGAATCTCCTGGCCTCTCTTTGTCAGGGCCTGAGGAGCCTCGTGCCCCTCTCTGTAATTACAGCATAATTCATGAGAGGATTCTTTGTGCTGCTGCAGTCCTTTATACAAACTATACAATCTCACTATGTTGCCTATATTTGCCAATTTGATACATTTCTGATATGGAATACCTTTTTCAAGTAAGCCTCTGTGAAGATAAGGTGTAATGACTTAGGGAGGAGGTAGAAATAAATCCACACTATTATAGTAATGTTAAACTAATACCCCCAAATTGCGAAATAAAAGGACTAATAACTGGTAGGAGGAGCCCTCTATGGTGTCTGGACTTATATGGGGAAGTGTGTGAGGCAGATTGACAAAGCATTGTTGCATCTCTAAGTGTTGTTATGATTCTGAATGAGCCTCTGAACACTGAACTCCTCAAGGACACAAAATATGTTCTTCAAATATGCGCATGTCTCATTTGCATTGCGTGTGCCTCCAAGAAATCAAGATGGATTGTCTTCAAATTGCTCAATGGCCCCACAGGAGACCCAAGCAAAGCTCAACATTACTGGCACTGATGTTTCCTGTCCTCAGAGGAAATTCATTAAACTGAGGGTACAGAGAGAGGGTAAATGTTGTCTGTAGAACAGTGCTGGATGCAGTTTATGTATTCCTTTACATACCCTGTCTCTGAAAATGGATTCTGCTTTGCTCTCTCTTTAATAACAAAAAGCACAGCAGAGCTTCCCTATCTGTCTGATTGAGTCACTGTAAAGCACACATTATTCCATCTCTCCGTGCTGGATGGACTGTAGACACTGCTTTTAGTAGTTAGTGCAGTACAGTAGCTTCCTCTCGTTACTTTAAGGATTTCATTTTGATTAATGGTGGAGTTGATTCCTCTCTTGCTTTCCTCTGCAGAGGCAAACCGGTGTTCAACCATCCCTTTTCATGTCCTCTCCATCCTACACCGCTTTCCCACACACAGGACTAGTGCCTCAGGGATGACAGAAACAGGTAATTAAAGTGCGCAAGAAAATGTTATACCGAGCATTAACATCTTTCAACATCTCAGTCCTCTTTTCTCGCTGTTCACACATGTTTTGGTCATTCCCTTTGATGAACTACGTCATGTTCCAGCTATGCCGAGATCCAAGCACGATCTGTTTGTGTTGAGTACCAAATGTCTTCAAGAGACACATTTTTTGGGGTGAGAAAATCACTACTTTGTTATTTTGTCAAAATGACGCATTTGGCCATATATATCATGTGACAGAGATTCAGAACAAACAGAGGTTATTAAGCATAAACCTGGTTAGATATAAGAAAATACAATGTGAATTCAACTCATAGACATATAGGGCTGAAGCTGATTTAAGGCCAAAACTAACAGACAATAACTACATGATTGCATCTTATTCATGTGTGTAGTTGCCATTTTTGTAGATTATTTACAAATGCAGGCTATGCAAATAAAGAGCATTTGATTTTTTTCCTTATTTTTGGCATTTTTTTACAGATCCACATCACTGTTTTTCATTAATTTCTGTATGGCATGAAAATGAATCAGCAGGCTCTGCCACAGTGAAAATCAGGTCTGCAACGTAATATCTGTCAATTTTGCATTATTGTTGCATGATAATGCCATTTGAGCACGCTAATAGTTTCATATTGTGTGACAATGGATGTCTGAAATGGTACAAAAATAGGCTACATGCAAATAACACAGAAGATGTAAAGTATAAGGGATGTGATGCAAATCCACTGCTTTGGTCCTTTTAAGTGAACTTATTTGGTCAAATGAGAAGCAACTTTTTAACAACAAATTTAACTTTGAATAAAAGTAGAAAACATGAGGTTGACTCTGAATGTCCCAGGCGTACTCCCTGTGTTTTGATGTCAAACTATTGTCTATTGTGTATTGTCTTTAGTTCTGTCTTGCCATCTCTTGATTGGCAGAGAAACGCATACCTCTCATGGTGTTTTGCACTTGTTTGCATTTCCAGACAATGACCTCAACCTGGTTGGCCAGTTTATGACTTATCAACATGAAATGAAGGCGGCATCAGTGGCAGACAAACAGGTAAGTCAACCCTGGGTGCAATAATGCAAACGTAATGAAAGTTCCATCCCTTCCTTGCCTGTCTTGTGCGTGCATGTCAGTCCCTTGATTAGTTCCCTTTGACCAGGTTTAACCCGATCTGATAAATGAGGACCTCTCAGTCCTCATTAGCAGCCCAGTGTACACTCACGCAAGCTGTCGCTAATTCCCCCCTCTAATTTGCTCTTCTTCCTCTTTTCTATTTCTTCCCCACACCTGTTAGTTTCTCCTTTTCACATTCACCCACACACTTCATTTTCTCTCCTTCTGTCCAAACCAATCAACCATCTCATGTCATTAAGGATCAACATTGTTTCTGATATGCTAATTCTTTCCATTGGATTTTCATTATCATCCTCATTAACAGACATTGGCATCAGGAAACAGGATTTAAATAGCTAGATCCAATCTGTGAATAATATATATGAATCTAAGATTAGACTGCACCATGCGATATCCTTAAGCATTGGTATTCCTTTCTGCTTTTATTGGTGTGGCAGGAGACTTTATTTACATACCGATCAATAGATCCGTAACAAAGGTCTGGATGAGTCATGTGGCACCACACGCAGGGCTGTGCAGCACTTCATCTGCATGATAAGGCCGCTATGACCACGCTTTCTTCTTCAAGCCCCACATATCACTAAATTAGATTCCCATTGGCGCTCTCACATGCAGAGGATATATTCCCCATCTGAATGAGTCAATTCAATGATAGGTGAATACTCTGTATATACTTATGCATTTCAATTTGTGGAGGCACCTGCTGCACTTATTAATTCACAGCTCTGTATCCATGATTTATTCCTCTCTTTCAGAGGGTATCACTCAGGTTCTAGCCTCCTGGCTGCAGCCCATGTGAGCAATTACAGCAAACACTTGTTCTTTCACTGTCTTGTACAAACAACCCATTCAATGTTAATCATGTGGAGACACACCTCATTGCACACTCATTACCTGCCCACATTTCAGCTGTGAGTTTTGTATTCACAAACATCGGCATGAGTTTATTTCCACAATTCTCCGGCTGGTGGACAGACCTCCTCTCGGTCTGGTGTTGCAGAAGGCACAAGTCCCGTTATCAGCACTGATAACGCCTGTTCGCAAGACCACTGATTGTTGTTCTTGTTATGTATCATTAACCAGCACACTGGCAACATGAATGTGACCCAAACTGGTTTAAAATTGAGAGTATTTTCCAAGAAGAATAGAAACTGCGTCGCAGTGTTAACACATCGGCTAAAACAGGCCTGCACTTTTTGTAGCTGATATGGTTAGATTCGGCCACATGATGAAATGATTCCCCATTAGAGACCAAACTAAATTGACTGTGAAAATAACTGTGACAATAATGATGATGATTATTCCGGATGGGGGCTGGCTACACTCAGGGAAGTCATTTTGTGGATATTACAGACTGTGCCAAACAAAAAAAGACAGAAAGTGTATGATTAATGGAAAAACTCTTTTTTAAAGCAATTTGATTGATACAAACACTTCCTGCTCTAAATCACATTCAGTAAAATATGTGATTCTTATAAAGAAATCTAGAGAGGTTTCTTTTATTGTTAAATTGCTATTACACTAGTGGAAACTGGTAAGACAGACTTCTGCGATGGTGGAGATACAGGCTTTCACTTAGAATTAAAGCTAAAGAGACATTTTAAATGTCATCTATATATTAAGTAATTAGTTGTTCTGTATACAAATCATGTCAGGTCATAAATCAATTTACTTTGAAAGTACACCCTTGTGTGCACCATAAACACACAGTTGGTCTGGGGGGCCACAAATCTCTTTTTAATCATCCAAAGACCTTTTGATCCTAAAATACGGGCAGGACACACAAATGCACGATAAAAAAGGCACAAGCACACACAAGCACATAAAAGAAGAGCACTCCAAGGTGAGTATGCCTCTGTCGCCTCTCACCTTGTTGTCAGTGCATGGTAAGCCTTCTCACGCGTGTCCTTTTCTCTTGGTCTGTTTCGCTCTCGTCTCGATGTCTGTGGGGACAAAGCATTTAGAGTCGTCACCATTACAGTCCATTAACATTACATGAGAGAGCAGATCACATGAACAACCTGGTGATTCCCTTCAGCTTTTTTAATCCATGGAAAACTTAGAGGAGCACATGCATTTTCAATTAGGCTGTGCCATAAAATATTTCCGATCACGTACATCCGTCTGTGCCAGACATACTGTGTGCGTTACTATACTGATACTGATGGCATGATAAATACAAAGGCTACTGTGAGTTACAATACTTCATCAAAAGCTTTATTCAAAATGTATCACTTTTGTTGTCAAATCAACTTCATGTAATATTCAATCATTTGAAATAAACAGATGACTACACTCAGAAAATGTGTATGTAAAAATCATACATCTATATATATGCTATACAAGCTTATTTTCATGCCAGTAATCGTTTATGTAAATGTTTCCTAATGTATTATCAATACATTAATTCACTTTCCAAAACAGGGCACTGTGTCTGAAAATACGATTTGTTTTGTGTTCCTCGATTCAATCTAATGAACATTAAATTACACAGGTTTCCTTCTATTTTTAAAAGAAAAAACAAGACATAGAGCTGTTAGGTTAACAGTGCAAATGTTACATGAGTCAGAAGAGTAATGATACTGATGATGACAGCATTGCAAATGAGTGAAAAAGATGACCTAGATTAATCGGTAAACAAATCCATTCACTCACAATGTGACCAAGTTTAAGTTCCTACAGATCCCTGGGATGTTAAGTGTTTTCAATGACAAGAGGACAATTTTTGGATGATTTTAATTTGTATTAATTTAAGTATAAATATCACTATCAGTTCTAGTATTCAAATCAAACAATCGCCACAGATAAAATCAAAAGCACTCACTTATGATCCACTTGAGTGGTGCCGGGTGACACAACACATTCAGAAATTCACCCAAAACATTCACATTGTCAGTGCTGTCAATCCAAGTCCCTCGGCGCAGCGTGATATCAGCTGGCTCCTGAATGAATGTGTCTTCATCAAATTCAGGTATTTCTTTTTAAATGTTCGGTTAGTGGGACAAACAAGTTCTTCAAGCTCTGTGTGAGTCCTTTGTGTGCCTCCTGACTGTATTGTCCTTGCTCAGTCTGAGTTCACAGGTGTATGTCAGAATAATCCATTCGATAGCCATGCGTGTCCCAGCTCCTTGCGCGTCACGTTATGCTCTTGCAATGTGCTGTGCTGTGCCTCCAGCACCACCAGCAGAAATGAATCTGAGCTCAGTCTGCTCCTACCTCTCCCTCCCTCCCCCGCTATCCCCTCCTCCTGGGTCAACCAGCCTGTCCTCTAGGACTGAGGGTGGAGCGTGGAGCCAGGGGTGGAGAGAGGCTGTTATACATACCTATGAAGTGTATCAGAGAGAGAGGGAGGTGGACAGTGTGACCGAGTACTGGGTTTATCTGCATGTACACATCTATGTACGTGTATCTGTTTGTGCATGTGCATGTATATGTGTGCAAGCTTGTTTTGAAGTTTGGGTGTGTGTGACAGAGAAGCTTCTCTCCTCATTGTAATGATTTACTGTATGCCTGCTGTGAGTCATTGATACACACCAGCTTTTATTCAAAGCTCTCCCCTGTTTTGTCCTCTGTTACCTTCCATCGCCTCTGTTGTTGGTGGAATAGGGCCAGTGCACTTCCACCTATCCAGGAATGCTGAGTCAGCCGGCCAACAGCAGCAGGTCACGCCCTTAGTATACACATAGTATAGCAGTAAAGGGTAGTGCAAAGAAAAAAAATGTCCTTTAGTCTTAATGTCAAAGCTCTCACACACATGTACATGTGATGGCAAGAAAATAAAGTTGGCATAAACACATATACACAGTGTGTGAATTCATCAATTCATGCATACGCATGCACGACTCTTATACACACACACACACACACACACACAAAAATCTAACCAAACAGGCAGATGTTGTAGATTGACGCACATTTATTTTGACAAGTAAATTGTACCCTCCTCCTACTTTTTCCCCAAAAGTTTCAGTTAACAAGGAAACTTCACTTCATTGACATTTTACAAGTATTATATCATTCCCATTCAGTGGCCCCCAGCAGCAACAGCAGCACACACACACACAGACAGCATGCTATACCCATCAGGCAATCTTGGTCTGTCTAGCCCAAAGCCAATGATTCTTGACCAACAGAGACTAGATTGTCCCATGATGTCAGAAAACCTGGCGGTCTTCCTCAGTGCTGCCAGGTTCACATCAGTCGACCCATGCTGCCCTGCCGCCGAGGAGGCGGGGCTGTAAGCTCCCTGAGAATCACTCTAATATGATTATCCGGGCTCCTCTGGTCTTAGAGGACGTTTTGTCACAAAGCGGTAAAGCAGCACAATTACTCCACAATCTACTTAGTTCACATGATGACTGACAAGCAAGTGATAAGGGAGCGGCAACAAAGAGAAAATGCATTCATTAGCTGGACAATAAAATCACGTTGAATGTGTGACAGAGAGATAATGAACAATTGGCTCCGAGTTTTAAGGTTATGAAAATACAAACTTGTAGAGAACCTGTATGAAGAATTTTATCTGGGAACACATCCACCCACAATACATTGTCTATCATCAGGTAGAGCATCTCTTGCACATATTCAGGCGCCAAGCAGCGGTAACGTTTAAACGGAATGTTGAGACCTTTAAATATCTCAATCTATGACAACCTTTTCCTCAGAGATTTCTGGCTTGACATTCTCCCACATGTTGAGGCTTATTTCCAGCTCCTAGTATTGTGCCAGAAATAAAAAAAAAATGACAGCTGTTTTCCTCTGAGAGGGGGTGTCTTCTGCAAAGACCTTTCATTGACTCCTTTCAGGGAACTCTTTATCCAATCAGAGGTGTTGACAATCGTATGAAACAAATCTTGCATTTAGGTTATTTAAATCAGCCGTGTTGTCAATCAGGAGCTGTCCTCTGCCTGGACAAGAGAAAAATGGAGACAGTCCTGGAATACAGGACTGTCTCCACTGAACCAAATCCCAAAACAGTCACTCAGTCCAAGTCCGCCTCTGTCAGAAATCCCAAACATGACTACCATCAACCTCAACACAGTTATATGAGGCTTAACTAAATGTTCACTCAGAGGGACAAAAAGTCAGACATAGTCATTTGTCTTGTCATATGTCTGCGGGCCGAAAAGTGCACAGAACACCTGGTCTTACAGTTGGCACTGAACAGTTAAGAAACATCTGAGGAAATCATTAACTGTGAGCCAACCCAATAAATAACAGAGGCAGAAGAAGGATTTGGGATTCACCTTGCCAATAAAGTGCAGTTTTATTTCTATCAAAGGCCCTATTATGATCATTATTCTGCAAGCTCTTTTCCTTAAGATAGAAACCCTATTTTTTATTGTCATATACATGAAATTTGACTTCTGCATTTGACCCATCCCTGTATATAGGGATGGGTGGGCTGCCAATGACAGGCACCGGGTGTTCAGGGACACTACGACACGTCCCAGTCGAGGATCGAACCGTTGACCCTGCGGTTACCAGACAACCCTCTTAAGCCGGTGAGCCACGGTGATTTTACATTGTATGCCAGAATGTTACCATTTATTTACAAAGGGTAATACAACCCAATACTTTTGGATTTAATTTCCAACAAATAAAATAATCACAATAGACATTCAATACATAATTGTTGCAGTTTAATATATGTTCTCAAGACAAATAATAAAGGGACATTTATATTACATCACAAAATTCACAATGTACTGCTTGTTTAGAAGAAAAATCATAAAATCTTTAATGACCAGCTTAACTGAGCTCATGAGGATAACCTCAGACTAGTAGCGCCGGCTCACCGGCTCAGATCTGTTCTGTGTCTGTGAGGTCACCAGTGTGCCTGCATGCTTTAATAAACTCACAACATCACAGCAACTTCTGAACTGGACTTGAATGATTTCTTCAACACATACCACTCCAGGTATCGATACCTCCCGCTGAACAACAGTAGCATACCACTCCAGGTATCGGTACCTAACCCTGAACAACAGTACCTACCACTCCAGGTATCGGTACCTAACCCTGAACAACAGTAGCACACCACTCTTGGGATAGGTACATACCTCTGAACAACAACAGCATACCACTCCAGGTATCGGTACCTAACCCTGAACAACAGTAGCACACCACTCTTGGGATAGGTACATATCTCTGAACAACAACAGCATACCACTCCAGGTATCGGTACCTAACCCTGAACAACAGTAGCACACCACTCTTGGGATAGGTACATACCTCTGAACAACAGTAGCATACCATCGGCCACTTTTCGATCGGAGCGTCACTGCCTCAGACACTGAATCAAAATAGCATTAAGAGTGAAACGCTGAACTGCATGAACTCACACATGAATGAAAACATTAAAAGAGGACTGCAGCGACTGGCAGGTATCCTCAATCTCTGATGATGAGTGACTGTAAAACAAACTAAATAAAAACACAATGTTCTGAACTTCTGGAAAGGTATATGAGATCCAGGATGAACAAACTTAAAAGAAGCTTTGGGTGTGCAACTGTGGGTTCGCATGTGCCTCACACATATTAACATGCAAGTCTTTACAAAAAGCTAATGCAACAATACCATGCAGTTTAAATCAACAGACTATGTGATGAGCTGATCACGTTAGGTGAAGAAATGAAGCTAAGACAATGGACCACAATGGACTAATGTTCAACACTGAAATGAGTTTGATCTGATGTTAATGTTGCTCCTGTGATAACACACGTTACCGTTAGTGTTACCTCAACTGTTCATCGTCTTGAACACACGTTGTGATTTCTGGTCCGCTCTCCCTTTTGGTAATCGTCCCGTTTGCGGTCCTACAGTTGGTTCAATAAGAGCACAAGTAAACACAAGTTAGGTTACTAACATTACATCTTAACACTGTAATTGGTGATTAACTTTATTTATGTTAACTTACCTTGCTTTGCTGTTAGCTAGCTAACCTTTCTAAGGCTACTTGAGCTCGAGCTAGCTAACGTCACAGAGCTAACGTTAGCTCCACCAATATTAGCAACCTAATGTAATGAAACAGACCAAGTGAAACATTATCTGAGATGTTAACAGTTCAATAATCATGAAGACAAAACAATAATGGAGACTTTGAATTTCGGGTGATAAGCTTAACGCTACCTCGGCTCCTCGGTTGATCTCCACATGGCTGTTGCTCAGAAGGATGAACTGAAGCTGTTGTGTCCAAAGTCACATTCAGGAGCAGTCTGTCACTCTTGTCACTCAAAAATGACTTTTAGGCAATGAGCAGTTTGAATAATAAAAAATATTCTATCGTCATTACAGACACATTAACCTACAATAGACAGTACGATGTAGATGGATTGTGATTCACTGAACTTGTATAGAAAAGCGTATTTCCACCACTTCACAGAAAATACTGTATTATGCTGATAAATTACAGTAGTCTGCTGCTATTGTTAATTGACAGCATTAACTGTTAATTTACGGCATTGACTGTTAATTTACATGCGAGGGATTAACCTTTAACTGTATGTTACGGTTATTATGAAATACAGTAAGATACCGTTTTAAATACAATGTAAATTTACAGCAATTCATTACAGTGTAGTACTATATCTATACCAAGATAATACAATACTTAATTTATAGGGCTGCTTCACCTTTATGCAACACAGTTTCAGTTTTATTTGAAGTTTTTACTATCTTATCTACCCATCCTTCTTCTCTACCTCCAGCACAGTGCTAATATGTTGTAGGCTAATATAACGGGGTAACGTCAGTTGCAGTGGAATGTCCTTATAGAGGAAATCCAGAGATTTTACACAACAAAGTCTGTTTACTTGGGGAGTTCTGCCGCATATGGGTGAGAAAATAAAGACCTTTTTATTAGCTAATCAAATGTTTTGCATGACGCTAAACTCAATTTTATAAACTAACTAGAGTGGTGAGGTTGATAATGTGAAGACATGTTTAATAATGAGGCACTGTGGCAGGATACTGTTGTTGTGATCGAGTTTATGATCTACAAGTGCTACAAGAGCACATTAGATACTAGATACAAGCTACAAGTGCTGTATCCACAACAGCCCTGCTGTTAGAAAGTGCAGACATTATGAATGTGCGTCGTGTTTACTTGATGTTCGCCTCAAAAGACAGATTGTCCATGACAGTCTGTTTATGAAACTTGAAAGCATTACGCGTGGAGTGGTGAATACATACATCATCTCTTAGAAAGCTCTGCATATGGTCACAGTATGATAGCCATACCCACTTTTCATAGAGGAATACTGCTATTATCTCGGTGTGCTTTGTCATTCTAATAGCTGTAGAAGACATAGACAAATATGCTGAATGACAGACCTGCGACTCTCACTGCCAAGTTGAATGTTAATGGAAGCTTGTGAAGACTGATCTGATCCCCTTGCTGGATACATGGATGGTGAATTGATGCAAAAAAGAAATTACACTAACAGTGCTGTATGAACACGATCCAGATCTTTGGCCAACTACAGTAAATTGCATATTTAAGATAACTGGTAAAAGTATGGAGGCTACATGTGTGCATGTGGACTGTCTGATGTTCTGAGCTATCAGGTGGCTCGGGATCTGCCCTGATCCAGGCATTTTGAATGGCTTAATCAATATTGACTTTATGCATCCAGCCTGTTTCTGATCCTTTGTTTATTTGCTTGAGACACGCCAGCTGTCAAACAAGTTATCAAACTGTTTCTGAAAACACAGATCCTTGTGAGAAACATTTTGCATGTGGCTGCAATTGGTTGAAAATTGCCTTTTATATATTGATATCATCAGTTAATGAAGAGAGGCTGTGACGATTCTGTCAAAACGTTCCTGCCACAAGAATTCCATGCGGACACAGATACTGTATATTATCCATATCATAGCACATAATAATATAGGAATTACCATTAAAGAAAAGCGTTGATGCAGGCCATGCAGAATATATTCCCAATACAGAGCCAATCAGCAATCAAAGAAATCATTGTGCAGCTGAATATTAGATATATTACCAAAATCGGTAGCCTTTCTAATTTGAAAGCAAATGCGCTGTATCAATATTTACAGTATGCGTACCACACAGTCCAGAGAACTGGCCACTCCTACAGAAGGGTCTGGGATACATGCGTATTTTCCTCTGCGTCTTTGTAACAGTCAAAAATTCAAACCTGTCATCATTTGCATCTGTTTCTTCTCCTCTTTGTGGCTCCTCACTTGGTTTATATAGTCTGTTTTTTCTGCTCAACCTGTCCGAGCCCCCTTACTGCTAGATCAATGTTGGATTTGTTGTAGTGACAGCAAACATACAAAAGGCTCAGATAAGGGCAGGATTAACAACAAAGCAAATGTATTGACAGAAAAGAGAGGAAAACAGAAAAAGAACCTGGTAGAGAGACGCACAAAAGAGAGGAAAGAAAAAACACTGAGAGAAATCAGCGGTTAAACAATGACGGGAGCAACCTTTTCATGGTTTAACTCAGCATGAAGATGCGGAGGTCCCATTTGAAACGTCCAACAGGGGAGGCTGCTACAAAAACAAAGTTTGATTAAAGAGTATTTTCCTTCCCTTATTGAACATGATTTGTCCATCCTGCTATATCCTGCATCTCCTTTGCATCTCCTCTGTGGCGAACAAAGTGGTTAGGAACAGGAAAACCAGGATTGTCTGTAATCCAAGTGTAAAAGATGGATAGAAGGCAGTGGAATGGTAATCTGCATCCTGGAAAAAGAAAAACAGACACCATGAGGAGAAATAATTAGAGGGATTAAGTGGAAAGTAAGAGCGCGGGGTAAATTAGCGGAGGAGGAGTTGGACTGTCAGTGTTTAGTGAAGAGAGAGCAAGAAAAGGAAACACCAACGACATCACAGCGGAATAAAGTACACGGTTCAGGAGCATCGTGCCTGTGGAGCCTTGAACGTGATCGTCCAGAGAAAACAGTCTGTAAGCACAACGTGGTGGTTGTGTGAGGCAGTGTGTACATGAGTGAGCAGCGCAGTGGAGCATGTTTCCATTCAGATGGAAGTTTGTTTAGAGTAGCGTGAGTGTGAGAAGTGAGTATGCAGATGGAGATACAGATGTGGTGAATAGCACTCTGTGCACTTTGGGGGTCTCTGGGATAAACTGGCAGTGTCGAGACATTTTTGCTCCCCAAATTTCCACCACTTTCTCAGGGTCAGCCAACACCCCTACTGGATCTGGACTCACAACCTGCAGTGTGTTTATATATGTGTGTGTGTGTGTGTGTGTGTGTGTGTGTGTGTGTGTGTGTGTGTTATGTGTGCATGTGCAGCAGAGGATGCAGTATTCACAACATATTGCATCTTCATGTACATTATATGCAAGTGCACATCCAGGGGTCAAGTTGGACCTGTGCCTCTGTATATGTTATCTGAATGTGAAATAAGTGGTGTTTTAGTCTGTGTCATGCTTGCATTTTATGCGTATAATCTTGTTTGTGTTTCATTGTATTTATAGTTTACTGTGTATAGTTTGACTTTGTGGGAAAGATGCTTATTCACTTTCTATCAGAGAGGAGATACCCCTCTTCTATCTGTATGTTAAATATAACTCTACAGACAGCCGCTGGTTAGCTTAGCTTAGGATATAAAGTGGAAACAGCGGGGAACAGCTAGCCTCACTCTGTCCAAAGGTAACAAAATCAAACTACTGTAGTGTAGTTGTAAAAAATGTAAAAATGTAAATTTGCTGTTTTACGATGTGACAGACTCGAGCTGCGTTCTGAAATCGCATACTATGCACTGCAAACTCAACATGTGAACTACTATTTTCCCAAAAATAGTATGCATTTCGCATGATTTTGGTTTTGGAATTACAAAAACAATCGTACATATAGCCGATGCAACCTATTTTTTTGGACAGACAGTAACTCCCTGGAGTTCCTGGTTGCCTGGCAATGGCTTGGAGAAGACACTTAACAACTTGTAAAACCGCACATTGTTGTTTTTACACTTTGGGTTTTAAACCCAAAAAGTAAAGTATTAAACAAACAAGCTATAACGTGTTAATTAGTGCGCTTTAGAGGTGCTGGATTCTGTTACTTTTGGACAGCTCCAGGCTAGCCATTTACACTTGAAGCTACTCTTTATGCTAAGCTAAGTGGCAGTAGCTTCATATTTAACAGACAGACAATCAAGTTTCTCATCTAAATGTCCACCAGAGAGCGAATAAGGGTATATCCCGAAATGTGCAAACTTGTGCTTTAAGTAATTGTGTTTTTATATTCATCTTTCCTTGATCAAATGTGTTTTTTTTAATAGTTAATACATCTGTTTCATATTTTGTTTTAGAATTACATAAACTATTCACAAGAAAGACAAGAAAATGCATCAAAGTTTAACCATTTCGTGCACCTGCAGCTGTGATCACTTCTGTTTACAGCGTATCGCATAGTCTATTCTTACATTTTCTGTTGTAAAAGATCCCTTCCTCTCAAAAACGTGTGTGGAAATCTTCCAGTGCGCATACACTGAGAATGGATTTTCAGTGGACTGGGAGACATCTTTCACGCAAAATTAACATAACAGTTTTAAGTGAGTCATAGAAATAAAAATGAATAAAATGTCCAGCTATACACTGACACAGTTTGATTTAACTACCCTGGGGTATTCCAATAAGACATTGAGTCTAATGGAGCAGTTGGTTGGGTTAGGGTTAGGTGAAGTCCACTGACCCATGTGACCAGCACAACTTTTCCTACAATTCCCTCAAAAAATAAATAGGTTATGTTGGTCTGTCACTGAAAGGGGAAGTGAATTCCTTCTTCAGATGTTAAGACTAATTTACATGGCTCACCTGGTGGATCACATGTACTTGGTGTACATGTGATCTACCAGTTGAGCCTTGACATTATTTTGTATCTGAATTGAATGTCGTGGCTCACCTGGTAGATCACATGTACTTGGTCTACATGTGATCTAAAAGGTGAGCCATGACATTCTTTTCCATGACTTTCTGTTCTATGAGTTGATCCCCTGATTTAGTTTAGCCTTAGGTTTTCTCCGGGTTCTCCAGTTTCCCTCAAAAAATAAATAGGTTATGTTAATTGGTCTATCACTGAAAGGGGAAGTGAATTCCTTCTTCAGATGTTAAGACTAATTTACATGGTGTGTGTGTGTGTGTGTCAGCGAGTGGGTTTCCACATTTAAATACTGGGCTTCCTCATGCTATAATTTAAGTGGGACCATTATGTCTATTATGTACTAAGTGTTATGCAATGATATGTGGCTGCATGTAATTTAATTTACTAACTCCTTGGACACTAGGTTATTCTAAGATGGGGAGTGTTAAAGCCTTGCTCCTGGTTATTAAACCATTATGATTCATCCAGCGTGAACCTACAGACCTCCTCCATGTGGCAAGCGGAGTAAGTCCGAGCTTGGCTAGATGCTACATTGGACTAACAGACACCAGATTTTTTAGAAGAATGAACCAAATCTAATGTGCTTAATGGAAATTAAAGGAAACCTCAAGTAACAACTCCACAATTACTGAGCTGTAAATGTTTGTTTGCTTATTTCCTAAATGGTGCTGACCACTTCAATGCAATTGTCTACTATAATCAATCTACTTAATTGGACATATGTGTTGGTACAAGGGTGTTTTCAGGAAACGACCTATCACCAGCAGACACGCTCTGCTCTGCTTTGAAGCACGCTTCAAATAATGTGGGAACAATTGCTGCGAGTCGTGTGCACAGATCTCAGTGTTTCCTGAGTTTATAGCCGCTAAGGGGCTGGTTAAATCAAGCTGTTTGTTATTATTCAACAAGAAACGACGGGGAGGAATTGGGGATTGTCTCGAGATGGAAGGATGGAAGAGAGGATGGAAAGAACCAAACAGAATATGCAGAAAAGGAGAAAAGGAGTAGTAAAGGAGTCAATGTTTTGTTTTTTGCCTTAAGGAAGAATCTGTTTGGTTATGTAGTGGAAAACCTCTGACATGATAATAGGGGCCAGGAAATGTAAGAAAATGGAGGAGAGTGATTAATAAGGAGGGAGGCAGACACACAAACACACTGACATACACAAACAAATACGCACATAACAGGAGGGTGTTCAGGAAGATGGTGTTCATCTCCTGTTGCAGCCAATTAAACATTAAGTGTATCAGTCACCATAGTGTGTTTGTGAGGTGTCAGGTTAATGCCCTTTACAGAGGCCGTCCTCAGTTGCGAGTGTGTGTGTGTTTGTACGTGAAGTCATGTGCATGTATGCCCTCCAGTTCCTGTTTGTTTTTTGGAGCCCTCTCATGTGCACAATGAGTCTTAACACATGATCAGCCTGACTAACGGTGCTAATCTGATACAGTAACTTTGTTCGACCACGTCTAGACACACATGTACGGTAGTTTTGTTTGTGCTATAAGCAAAGTAATGAAATCATGACCAACAGTCAGCAGATAAGACACTTAAGGCTCACATCAAACATATAGTCTGATGGGGCCAATGTACAGTGCATCCGGAAAGTATTCACAGCGCTTCACTTTTTCCACATTTTGTTATGTTACAGCCTTATTCCAAAATGGATTAAATTCATTATTTTCCTCAACATTCTATACACAACAACCCATAATGACAAAGTGAAATTTTTGCAAATCTATTAAAAATAAAGAACGAAAACATAACATGTACATAAGTATTCACAGCCTTTGCCATGACACTCAAAATTTAGCTCAGGTGCATCCTGTTTCCACTGATCATCCTTGAGATGTTTCTACAACTTGATTGGAGTCCACTTGTGCTAAATTCAGTTGATTGGACATGATTTAGAAAGGCACACGCCTGTCTATATAAGGTACCACAGTTGACAGTGCATATCAGAGCATAAACCAAGCCATGAAGTCCAAGGAATTATCTTTAGACCTCCGAGACAGAATTGTATCGAGGCACAGATCTGGCGAAGGGTACAGAAAAATTTCTGCAGCATTGAAAGTCCCAATAAGTACAGTGGCCTCCATCATCCGGAAATGGAAGAAGTTTGGAACCACCAGGACTCTTCCTAGAGTTGGCCGCCCAGCCAGACTGAGCGATCGGGGGAGAAGGGCCTCAGTCAGGAAGGTGACCAGGAACCCGATGGTCACTCTGACAGAGCTCCAGTGTTGTTCTATGAAGAGAGGAGAACCTTCCAGAAGGACAACCATCTCTGCAGCACTCCACAAATCAGGCCTGTTTGGTAGAGTGGCGAGACGGAAGCCACTCCTCAGTAAAAGCACATGACAGCCCGCCTGGAGTTTGCAAAAAGGCACCTGAAGGACTCTCAGACCATGAGAAACAAAATTCTCTGGTCTGATGAAACAAAGATTGAACTCTTTGGCCTGAATGCCAAGCGTCATGTCTGGAGGAAACCAGGCACTGCTCATCACCTGGCCAATACCATCCCTACAGTGAAGCATGGTGGTGGCAGCATCGTGCTGTGGGGATGTTTTTCAGCGGGAGGAACTGGGAGACTAGTCAGGATTGAGGGAAAGATGAATGCAGCAATGTACAGAGACATCCTCGATGAAAACATGCTCCAGAGCGCTCTGGACCTCAGACTGGGGCGACGGTTCATCTTCCAACAGGACAACGACCCGAAGCACACAGCCAAGATAACAAAGGAGTGGCTTCGGGACAACTCTGTGAATGTCCTTGAGTGGCCCAGCCAGAGCCCTGACTTGAACCCGATTGAACATCTCTGGAGAGATCTGAAAATGGCTGTGCACCGACGCTCCCCATCCAACCTGACGGAACTTGAGAGGTTCTGCAAAGAAGAATGGGAGAAACTGCCCAGAAATAGGTGTGCCAAGCTTGTGGAATCATACCCAAGAAGACTTGAGGCTGTAATTGCTGCCAAAGGTGCTTCAACAAAGTATTGAGCAAAGGCTGTGAATACTTACTGTATGTACATGTTATGTTTTCGTTCTTTATTTTTAATAGATTTGCAAAAATTTGCAAAAAACAGTTTTCACTTTGTCATTATGGGTTGTTGTGTGTAGAATGTTGAGGAAAATAATGAATTTAATCCATTTTGGAATAAGGCTGTAACATAACAAAATGTGGAAAAAGTGAAGCGCTGTGAATACTTTCCGGATGCACTGTATATGCTGTTGTGTGACAGTGTTTCCATAACTTTTTCAAGGAGCGTGACACTACAGTTCCCAGGGAGAGGAGACTGAGCATGCTGTGGAAACTGGGCAAGTTTGACCAATCAGACCAAAAAAAGATCTTGATATACCAGTATGCTCCTTCTGTCCTGGGACAGAGGCGTCACCTCGACTCAAGAGTTTGGGATGTTGGAACAAACTGCTTTGTGTCTTGCCGAGTGGCTTAACAGACCTTGCATAAGGCAAGTGTACTGGCAACCCAACATAGCAGCGTGAGCTCTGTCTGTTTCTCCATCTGCTAGTGCTCAGTCTGGCCTCCTGTGTTTATGATGAAAAGGCTGTGACAGGGCTGTAATGACGCTGTGTCCACGCGGGCCAAATGGGATGGACTGTCACGTTTCAGTGAATGATTAGTTGTTCCCACGTCCTTTCTGCTGTTATGGACATGTTTTGTGATGCAGTGAATGCCATCTCTTTGAAATATGCCACGTTACACATTTCACGAGTAAATGAAGAGTGTTAAAGGAGAACATATAGATTGCTGTATCAGGGACTGAGGTTAGGCTCTTTCTAAAAAGTAAACCCTCCCTGGGTGGTCCCCGATCTTCCTAGCTCTTCAACGGATGTCCTGAGTACAATAGGTCATATAGAGACTAACATAAACAACCCAGCCCGGCTCACAGGGTCATTTAGCCATAATGCAGGCAATTATCCTGAATAACTCCATAGTTATGAATACAAACCCCGTCATTTGTTGTTGATGTTCAAACATGTTCTAAAGATTAAAGACATCCTTAGGAAGAGCAACATGTCCAAGTAAAACCCAAAGGTCTTAATTAACTTTGAATGGGATTGTGTACAACACTGAATGGGTGTGAACAAGGGTGTAAAGACAGACAGAAAGAGATATATTTAGAATGCGGTCTTCTGCGTCTCCTCTGTGAGTTAGTGGAGCAGAGCAGGGATTAGGGCTGATTTCGGTATCGTATTTCCTTGGAAAATGAGCCGGCGATGAAGGGATTTGACCGTGAACGAAAGGCGTCAGAGCTTGTGCTTTGTGACTGTCCTCACTCCCTTTGTCATCCCACGCTCAGTTTCTCTCCTGCATCTTTATTCCACCTGCCTACTGGAAGGCCTACCTCCTGTTTCCCTCCCTCCACAGGCTGCCTCTCTTAAAAATATTTAAAACTCCCTTTAGGGAAACGCATGAACAGATAACGTTTGAGGACTTTTACCACTATTTGGTATAATCATTTAATGACTGATATTTAATTAATGACACACAAGGAGAGAGTAGAAGAAGAAGTTTGTTGGCCTGAACACGTCACAGTAAGTACCACACATACACATTGTGCACTACTAAAGTTAGTGCAGGAGCTGAGATATGGTAAACTAGATAAGAGCTTAACCTGTGTGAAGACTAAACGTTTAACACTAATGCTTTCAAGAAAGTGCAACATCTAGTAATTGCTTGGAAAATTACAGCATGATGTCATAGCAAAATCTAGAAAATAAAGCCATATGTTGAACCCATAGTCTGGGTTCAGTGCTTTGTCTTTCTAAGATTAGGCAATAGGATGATAGGAAGCCATGGATAAGGATGGTGGAGGAGCTTTGAAGTGGGTAAAGGGAAGGGGGGCCAGGTAGGTATGTGCATTTGAAGAGTTGCTGAAAGAAACATCAGGTCAGTAGCAGTGAAAGAATGTGAGCGAAAACAAAGTTGCCAAACTTTTCTCCTCAGAGCCAATAACAACTCAAGGATATGAATGTTAAAAATCCTATATTTCAAAGCCGGTCTCTTTATCTGTTAATAAAGCCTACACAAGCGCAACATAGTGCTACTGCTACTACGTCTGTTATTGCATTTTCATCCCTTCCAAAAGCAGGATGAAGGTTGGTAATAAAAATATAAACACTGTCATTGTTTCAACTAAGAAATATATCCTAAGTGATAAAACCTAATGGCAGTACATCAGTCGAGAAGGGTAAAGTCAGAGACAGAGGCGACTTACTGCTTCATTCCCTCTGTATTTACCCAAAGACAGGATTGATTGGTTGACTATTCAAAGATGGCAGGATAAAAGAGGCGATGGATGGTAGGTCATCGCTAGACTGTGTTTTCATATTTGCCTTGTCTTAGGTGGCTTTGCACCGAGTCGCATCAGGTATGTCACTGATTAGCCTGCCCCGAGGCCAGGTGTGTTCCTGGCGCTAGTTAAAATCTCACTGTGCTTCCTGTCTGCAGCCTCACAGTTGGTTCACCAGTTCCGTGCACTCCACAAACAAATCTCACAGTGTAAAATCAGCATTTTTTATGAAAAGTTACAAGCTGAGCTCAACAACACACCAAGACATGACAGGAAGATAGTGATGGGGGATCTGAACACAAAAGTCGGAAGTGACAACACCGGCTATGACAGGGGAGGACAGGGCTGTGGCATCATGAATGAAAATGGGGAAAGATTAGTGGAACTTTGTGCCAGCTATGACCTTGTCGTCAGAGGGACCTTATTTCCACACAAGGATACACATAAATAGACTTGGAATTCACCTAATGGGCGAGACAGGAACCAGATGGATCATCTGATGATTAATGGAACCTGGAGACGCTCACTGTTTGATGTCAGTCTAATGCGAGGAGCAGATGTTTTTAGTGACCATCACCTTGTGTTAACAGTGCTGAAAGTAAAGTTAAGGAAAGCTGGTAGCAGAAAGATAGGAAGACAACAGTTTGCCACTGAAAAATTACAAGATCCTAAAATGAAAAGCTCCTTCATAGTGCAGCTAAAGAATAGATTTCAAGCACTATCTGACCAAGGTGATATGCATCAGGATACAGACACAGATACAGATGAGATTAACACCAAATGGGAAGGATAGAAAGGAGTGGATAACCGATGATACATGGCAAGCCATTGATGTACGCAAGAGAGCAAAGAAGAAAGGCATGGAAGCAAAATCAGATCGGGTAAAGGAAAGATATAAAACTCAATATCGAGATGCAAACAAGGCTGTGAAGAGGAAGACGCGAGCTGACAGACGGGAATACATGGATGACCTTGCAAAACAAGCAGAAGAAGCAGCCAAAAAAGGTGAGCAAGGAAAGGTCCACAAGCTAACCATGATTATTAGCGACAAATACAGGGGGACATCTGATATACCAATAGAAGATAAACAGGGAAAGCTTCTTACAACAGAAGCAGACCAAGAAGCTAGATGGGCGGAGCATTTTAGCGAGGTGCTGAACAGGCCTCCACCAACAACACAGGCTAACATCCAAGATGCAGAAGCAGATTTGGATATCAGCATTGAACCACCAACCAAAGATGAAATTCTAACGGCGATTAAATCCTTAAGAAACAGGAAAACCCCTGGTCCAGATAACCTCAATGCAGAGCTCTTCAAAGCAGACCCTACAATACAGCTACAATTCTTCAACCACTTTTTACGTCTATATGGGAGAATAAGAAAATACCTGATGACTGGTCAGAGGGGATCATCATCATATTACCAAAGAAAGGTTCTCTAAGAAATTGTAACAACTGGTGTGAAATTACACTTCTGTCAATACCAAGTAAGATCATGGCAAAGATTATTATTAATCGAATAGCAGATGCCGTAGACCAACATCTCCGAAAAGAACAGGCAGGTTTCAGAAAGGGTAGAAGTTGCAACGATCACATATTCACATTATGTAACATCATAGAGCAGTGCACAGAGTGGCAGAGGGAACTGTATATAAACTTTGTTGACTTTGAAAAAGCATGTGACTCCATTCATCGTGAAAGCCTTTGGCGTATATTGCGGCATTATGGGATCCCTGAAGATATAGTTCATGTGATCCAAAGTTTTTATACCAACTTCACATGCAGGGTTGGAAACACTCTCCAAAAATTCCAAGTAAAAACAGGTGTGAGACAAGGATGTGTGATGTCAGCTTTGCTCTCCAATATTATTATTGACTGGGTAATGAGACAAATAACTGAAGACCAAAATAGAGGCATTCAATGGACACTCTTTTCATCAGTTGAAGATCTAGACTATGCAGATGATCTCTCTCTTCTTTCACATACTCATCGGCACATGCAGGAGAAAACATCCCGCCTCAGTGATTTTGGTCAGAAGATTGGCCTGAAGATCAGCAAAAAGGAAACAGAAGCTGACTCTGAACATTCCAAATACCTCACCAATTCAGGTTAACGGAGAAGATCTCTCTAAAACTGACGAGTTCACATATTTGGGCAGCACTGTCAGACACGATGGGGGCACAGATAAAGACATCAAGAATCGTCTTAATAAGGCAAGGAAAGCTTTCAAAGTACTACATAACATATGGAGGTCGCAGCAGTACACCATCAAGACCAAACTTAAATTGTATCAGAGCTGTGTTTTATCCACCCTATTGTACGGTTCTGAATGCTGGAGAATGACACAAGAAGACCTCAACAGACTATCAACCTTCCACACCAAGAGTTTGAGACGAATACTGCACATTTTCTGGCCAAACACCATTTCACATGAAGAACTGTATGACAAATGCCAACAAGAATGCATGGAGACCATCCTAATGAGAACAAGATGGGGATGGATAGCACATGTGTTGAAAAAACATGTGTTCTTGTGCTGATATTACAAGAACAGCCTTACATTGGGCAGAAGGGAAAAGAAAAAGAGGCCGACCAAAAAACAGATGGAGAAGAACTGTGGAGAAGGAGATGCAGAGCCTAAACCACTCATGGGGCACCATGCCCCCTCCATCCCCGCCCTCCAGACTTCAAATTTCAGATGCTGTTTATGAAGAGCAAGACTCCTGCAGAGCTGTCACAGTGACTTGAGATATATAATCAAAGCATATGTTTTCTGGTGGATTTGCAGAAATCTGTTTTCATCAAAACTCTTTAGAGATGCTTCATCCGAGGAGAGTGTGGAGAGCACTGCATACATTCAAAACAAGGGTGGGGGTCAATCCAGGTAGAAAAGAGGAAATAGTGTCCGATTATATGAGACAGAAAAAAGGGTGAGACGTAAGCGAAGCAGCTCAGGATTACATTTAACTAATGCTGTTAAGTACAAGATATGGATAATGGTACAGCAGGAAGGATTTGGATTTAAAGTGATTGAAAAACACAACATTTTAATGCACATTTCTCATTTTGGGAGTTTTAGAGGGATTGCGCATGTCTTTTAGCATGACATAGTATTTACTCTCCTAACATGTGTCTGGCTGCAGTGTGGGGTCCCGGCCAGTTCGAGGAAATGAACGCGCACAGAGCTGAGTCACTGGTCGGGGATGAGACTGAAGTCATTTATTAGATTAAACTACACGAGTGTTGCTAGCTTTATTTTGCCAACCAAAAGAACACACTGGTTTTTTTTTTTCAACTGGTGAATACAGAACTGGAAAGTGGGGGGTTGTCGAGTTGTCAAAGTGCCAAGATGCTTCAATTTCAGGGGAGCAGAGTTGTGATGACATCAGGGCAGTGTAATGCAGGTTGTCATGAATGCAGGATGCTTGCCTTGATGTAATGTAACTCTGGCAGTGCCACCTGAACTCGCAGCACAGATGGTAAAACATTTAATAGCATTATAGAGAGACATCAAAAGAGAGAGAGAGAGAGAGAGAGAGAACAAGAGAGATTGAAAGCGAGAGAGAGAACAGGGGAAATATTGGCAAGCATGGAAGAATGGTTTCAGATGGAACAATTAGCCCATCAATAGCCACTCAATCACTGCTTTACCTCTCCTCCCTCCCTTTCTTCCTCTCCAGTAACACATCTGGCCAAAGTGCAGCAGTGACCTAAGTGTTTCTCTCTGATGAGGGACAACACATCAACATTCTCAGAAGACCTAGCTAGCAACACAACTAATTTATCATAAACATAAAACCAAACAGAAATAGCTCACAGGCTCCCCTCACTCTCACTATGCCAAGAGGCTTTCAGTGCCGAGGAGATGGGGGAACAAAGTGTGTGAGGTAGGAAAAGTGAGCAAGACAGTCAGGTTCCTATTTGGACACAATGCAATAAAGCACCCCCTGGTCAGCATGCATGTAGAGGGCTTCCTCATGTAGCACAGCTGAAATCAGTTTGTCTGCCTGGATCTAAGAGCATGGCTCCAGTAAAAGTATATGTAAATGTATACATGTGTATATATATATATATATATATATATATATATATATATATATATATATATATATACACAGCTATGCACAGAGCTTCAGATGTCCTCCCCTAAAGGAATAATAGAAAGCACAACAGACTTACAAATGTATTTTACAAGGTGCAAGATAAGTGCTGGAGTCACATAAAACAAGTATGTGCTTGTGTTTATTTTCAAATAAGTCACTATGTACTATATTTTAACAACGAGGTCAGAGTGGGGAGTCCCCTATATCTACTTTGAGGGGTATTAGAGTGGTTGGTCAAGAAAGAGAGAGTCTCTCTGCGTGACCTCAGTTCAAGCATGTTGGCCTGCACATGATCCTTGGAGTGTCCTTATGTAAGGTAGTGCAACCCTAGCAGTTGGAGTGATACATGCTCTGCAAGTGGAGGAGCAGTCAGCCTTCAAATAGGAGTAGTCGAGCTACCAAAACAGAAAACGGATAAATAAAACTGTTCTGATGCATCACTTCACTTTTAGCAGAGCTCCGACGATAAGCGCCTTATGCCCTCACTAGGTGGTAACCCTCTGGTGTTAAAACCAGCCGTGTAAAAAGTAACAGTGTGCAGCTCCTGATAAAGAGGCAGGCAGGAGTCAGAAGCTTTATTGCTTCCTTTCATTTTGAAAGATAAGGTGGTGATGAAGTCTGTCTACAGCTAACTGCCCAGTGAACTCCCATGGTTATCTAACTATATCTGCTACATATATCACACTCTTCTTCCTCCCACTTCCAACCAAAAACTCACAATCCTCCTTCAATTAGCCCAATACCCCCCTTATCCTCCAGCCAAGTCCGCGCTCTCCCCCCCCCTCAGTCCTCTGCATGCTATCCCCCTTGACCTTCTTTCTACATCCATTTCTGCCAAGCAAACACCACCGCTAACCTCTCCCAACTACTCGTTCATAATTCTTCTCTCATAGGGGCTGTCACTGACACTGGATGCCCACATGTAAAGAGAGAGACACACTGAGAATCCAAAACACACACAGCCAGGCCCAAGTAATGGAGAATAACTGACCACTGACGTAGCATAATGTAGCTAAGCCATAGCTGCGGGGGGAGGAAAAAAAAGCTCCATTAACAGAGAGCAGAGCCGGCTGACTGGATGCAGCTGTGCTCGGCAGAGCCTGATCAGAGGCAAGTTGACTGATTATGATTACCTGCAATGCACTGCGTAGCATAGCAGAGCTGCTCAACATGAGAGGAGGGGTCATGTTCATATGAAGTGTAAATTACAGGCTGGATATTGAATTACACTAAGTGACTAGTAGTGTGTGTGAGAAAGAGAGAAGAGGGACTTATTATCAGGAGTAAGATAGGCCAGATTGATGGCCAATAATAGAACCACATTTTATAATATCAGTATCATATGTTGTGGTTTGACTCAACCTTTCAGATTAGCATTTTCACTTCCAAAGGCGGATGAAAGACATTAAACATGGTGTTTAATCTACTTAACATCGCCTTCATTTCTTACCAAGAGAAGGTGAGGAATGAAGGTAGTAGGGAGGAGTTGCGGGTGAAGGAGCAGAGCAAAAAAAAGACATCTAAGCTGGGGAACCAGCCAGCAGCCGCAAATTTAAGAACACGCCAGTATGAGTGTACATGCAGAAATTAAGCTCTTCTTAATTACTATTATTTTGTATGCTTAGGCCTGTAATTAATTTCTCATGCATCCTGCCATTCGCGCCTCTCAGGCACTACTCACTCATAAATTCCTGCTGTCATCATCTGGGGCCGTCAATCATGTCACGTCAATCAAATAGCACAGCAACACACCTACATTGTTAGCCTATCATCTTGCCGCCTTCACTTTTTTAATACGATATGGTCTCTGCCTTCAGTATACGTTCATGCTGCTGTTAGACGAGCGCCCATCTATCCCCCCCATCACCACCCAGTCATCACAGATTCATCCGCCTCATCAGCCCCCCAGTCTCAGAATCACCAGACTCCATGGGGGGATTTATCTTGCTGCTGCTCAGGGCAGATGCCCCTCGATCGCAAATCACTTCGTCACTATTGTCTAGAACACCGGACATTTGTGGAAGAAAATTTAAAACTATATAAATTCTCACATACATCTAAGTATCTGGCCATACCGGGATTGTGAATATAATGTTTTGTGGTGCTCAAAGTTTGAAACATTGCTTTTAACATCTTGCAACTTCTCTTTTGCGTCCCCATTATTCTGGATAATCACAACATGCTGTGAACAGTTTTCATAAGGACTATTTAGAGCTCTGGGATCTAGAGTATCAGGGACACTGTTTCTGGAAAGAAAAGCTGGCGTTGAATTTTCCAAATGTGATTTCTCAATGCTGTCAGCATCACAAATGAAATTCCATATACACCTCATTTGTATCGGAATGGCGGCACAAACCTCAGAGATAGAAATCTATAAAAATAGGCACATGAAACCAAAACTATCTCTATGGTTTGATAACATTGGGGGTAAGAGTTTTTTGTTTCTGAAAGTTGGGTGAACTAACCCAATCTCTTGCGGCAAAAACTGCACAGCTGGACCCCTTCACAGGTTTATACAAGGGCTGAATGGTGGCCCGTAAAGTTTGAAATGGCCGGTGATTCATTGCAGCATCTGCCTCTCTCCACAAACGTCTGAACATCTGCCTCATGGGCCGGCTCCAGCGGGGACTCAGGGGACTCAGCAGCTCAGGGGGGGGGGGGGGGAGGTCGAGAGGTCGAGAGGTGAGGGGTGAGAGGGAGAGAGTGTGTAGTGATGAGAAGGGATGTGTGGTAAAGTGAGGTAAACAAGTGTAGAGGACGATGAGAAAAAGCTTTTTCACCTCTGACATAAAGTATGACAAAAATTGATTCCTTCTAAATCGTTGTAGAGTGAATAACTGACATGAATGGAGAGGGCGTAATACAGTTGACAGCCAACTGGCAGAGGCCAAAGTACACACATAGTAATTCCCTGCACATTTCACAACCATTGTATATATGATTGTTGATTCCCTAGGACAACTAATTCTAAAGAAAAAAGAGCCCCAGCACTAAGTATTTCTTCGCTCAATGTGCAAACACTTTAAACTGAGGAAACATTTTGGAACGTTCTCACAGAATTAGACACATGATGGATTGGCAAGTGCAATTACAATGATGGGATGTGCCCGTGTTGACCACATCTGAGAAAGAGAGGCGAGCTGGGATATATGTGAGCAGGAGGTCGCAGCTGAACCGCTATAGAATCTATGTGCTCCTCTTCCTGCTGCTGCTGGCTAAGAGAACCAGGGCAGATTTTCTTATCGTGACTGTGTGGTCAGAGTATTAAAAAGAAAATAGATGGAACAATAATTTGATGGTTTGGTTTTACCAGGTGAAAGTATAATAAATGGTTTGATTCCATGCTAAATGAGGATAAGCCAAAATCCTTGCTTATCTTAGAAATTTATAGTCTGAAGCCAAGAGTCCGATTCCTAGAAATCACAAGAACCAGAATCATTTTTATTGTTGCCAATATGGGGATCAATCTGTCTTCTGCTTCCCTACGGCTTTTTCCCTCCATCATTGCAGGACATAACATCCACACATAGTGATCCACAGCGATTCATATTTGCTGCGTTTCTGTCCTTGCCAGACAGTGCATGTAACGGAGCACACATACATATCTGTGCACAATTTGCTCCAAGTTACAGTTTAGTGGCAACGCTAGAAAGTGGTGTTGCCACCTAGTGGTGAAATGTAAAACAGCAACTTGTCCTTCAAAGATGCGAGTAAGATGTTTATGGCATGTGAAATTGTAAAACCAACTCAAGGATCAGTGAGCTTTATCTAATTTAGAGAAAGATAATCTTTATTCCCAGCAGGAGGCCATCGAGCTTCTTTCTTTGCAGCTGGGGCAAAGAATCAAGATAAATATTAACAATGAAAAGCTCCTGTTTTACCAAGGCTTTATACACTCAGCTGCCGGTTTATTAGGTACACCGAGCCAGTCCTGCTATACATCTGACCTTCATGAAGGTTATAACATTAAGGTGTATGTATACTTTACCTTTAAAACTCATTTGAGAGTTGTTTCACATTCAAACTTAAGTCCAAAACAATCATGATATGGTAGATTATTTCTTTATTGATAATATTTGTGTTATACAGTGTACATAACCGCCCACAGATATGATAAAATAAGTCTCTTCATATCCAGCTTTAAGAGCTCTTGCCGAGTTAGACTAAAAGACAACAGCGTATTTTTTGTGATGACCCAAACTTACATTCCTTAATGAACTCTGCAGTATATCAAATAGCGACATCATTTATTAAGTACAGTTGAACTGATGTCAACACACAGGACATTTATAACAGGCAACCCAATATTTAAGTTACAGTATGACAAAAAAAAAAAAAAGGCATTAAATGAACATAGCACTTTTTTGTTGAATAAAAAGGCTGTAACATCATCGGAATTTGGAAAATAAATAATGAGTGGAAAATGCATGGTCATATCAGGATATTTTAAATATTTCTGACCCCAGCATCTGTCAGGCCACAGCAAGAGTCATTTTCATGTTTCCTAACAATTTGTAAGACTACAGATTTTCAACTGAATGAACCTGATGAACTCAGGAAATGTCCTTACAGCAGGATTTATCATCTGATGGGAGTGATGATGGCATTTGATCAATGGTAAACCGTTTGTTAATAAGTCTTGCGAAGGTCATTACTATATGTGAAACACACAGTTGTGGATAAAAGGTTGTTTGGACAGTTATCAGTAAGCTTTGTGAACGACAAAAAAATAGGAAACATTCTGATGTCAGTAAAAAGACCCAGCGCTATGGCAACAGACATGCATGGATAACCTGTTCAAACTCACACTGAGTGTGTGTGTGTGTGTGTGTCTGTGTTTACAGCGCAGATGTGAGCGGCCCTGTACTATGGATGATCCTCATGATGGACTGGACCACATCTGACGTGGTGCCCTGACCCCCAATATCAGCTGTGTGCAACTGCAAAACAAAACAAACAAGGACTTAATTAATGTCAATGCAACACAATGTAAAATCAGAGACAATGTAAAATCAGAGACCATACAGTGTAGCACTTCATAAGAGCTTTGTGACACTGAAAGGGCACGATGCTGCTTTGTGTAAATGTATTGTGATGCCCACTGGGAAGCATGCCAGACCTGCAACCAGGGCCTCTAAGCCTCTGTCACACAACAATGCTTTGTTAGCTTTGTGGCAGCGCGACAGGTGAGGGGAGAGGCCCGTCAGTGACCGAAGACTTACCCTGGTTTCATTCATAGTAGTGAGGATTGCATTTCGGATCAGAGTGGCGTAGTCATAAAGCCTGGAGACATACAGGAGAAAGACTTGTGTATTTACTGGTATACCCCAGTGACACAAGCATCACATCTCAGATGGAACCACAGGAAGGTGTATAGTAAAAGTATTTAGGCAGCTTACTTAAGGTGGTCCAGCATCATGCAGCTGGCTAGCAGCATGGCAGTGGGGTTAGCAATGTTCCTCTGCGCAATACTCTTCCCTGTGTTCCTTGTGGCCTGAGAGACCCAGAAAAATAAGACAAGAAACAGAATCCTGAGTCAAAATATATCAAATTTAACATCATATTTGTAACCTAATCCAAGTATCACAACATTAAAGAAAGTCACTTGATTGATTTCCCTTTGGATTACCTCAATACCAAATATGCAAACAAAGACAAGAGAAAACAAACATGATAAATTGTCACCATTATTTTGTACATAAAGCAGAAAAAGGGGAACATCACCACAGTACAGTGCAAGTTATGCCTTCCAGCTGTGAAAATGTTGTCATCATCATCATCCGAGGACTATAATTATCTGGCACATTCGTGTTGCCGGATTTTAACTTGGAGCAGCAGCAGTACACATTTTAATCAAATTAGATGGAAATTTCCTGGTTTGTCCTGTTTTATGTTTGCTGGACCAGAAAGCGATTTGCTCATTTCCTACAAACCTTCTCTTCACGCTGGAATGCCTCTAGGCAAAAAGAATAATCTCGATGAACTGGAAAGTGCGCAAACTCTCCTGCTTTGTGATAACTTGCACTGTGATCTTGTTCCCCTTTTCTACTTTACATACCACATAATGGGGAACTTTCCATCCAGCTAAACCATTTATTAAAGGCCATTAAGGCCCTTGTGGGAGGCTTGAGTCGGGAAGTGCTACGTGTGCACATGGTAGTGTGAACTGCCAAACACTCACCGTTTCAAAGACGGCATAGTCCCGGCCGTAGTTAGCCCCGGGCACGAGGCCAGGCCCTCCCACCAGGCCTGCGCACACGTTGCTCACCACGTTGCCGTACAGATTGGGCATCACCATCACGTCAAACTGCTGGGGCTTGGACACCAGCTAAAAACACAGACAAGCAAAGTAGTGGGTGGATCATTTAGATATAGAAGCATTTAGAAACTTTTCCAAACAATGTATGTCATTGTATGCTCTGTCACCTGCATGGTGGTGTTGTCCACAATCATGCTGTCAAACGTGATGTCCGGGTAACCAGAAGCCACTTCCCTGCAACACTCCAGGAACAAGCCATCACCAAGCTTCCTGTTGGAGCAGAAAGGCCAAACTAAACACTTCCAGCACCAAGAAACTCACAATATCGTGCAAGATTCAGGTGGCCAGACAGGTCCGGCACAACACCGTCTGCCTCAGAGTAACTCACATGATGTTAGCCTTGTGTACGGCAGTGACCCTTTTACGACCCTTCTCCCTGGCCAGTTGGAAGGCATATTCGGCAATCCTCAAGGAGTTGACCCTGGTGATGATCTTGAGACTCTCCACTACACCTGATACACTCTAAAAGAAGACAGGAAGGAGAATGACTGATAAATGACAGCAAACGTTCAAGTGGTTGGTGCCGCTAATAATGTGGTAACATTGTTATTTGTGAAGCAGCATGTAGAACTGACACGGATCCTTCTTCTGTGTACAAGGTAACATCAGGCTGTGTGTGAGTGAGTAGAGGTGTACACACACACACACACACACCAACATACATTTTAAGGCGTGTGCAAATTTTATATTAAGGAAACAGCATTCAATGTGGATCTGGCATCTCTTGGCAATACCAGTCTGTTTAAGTGATGCCAGTTTGATAATAAGAATAAATAAATGAAAGCTAATCATCACTTAGCTAATTGTCTAGCTACGAATGAACATTGAGAATAAATAAGCAATATAGATTGTTTTCTTAATTGTCTTTTTTCTCACAATATAATCAAAAAGAACCGTTAAGCAGTATCGATAAGAGTACTAGTATCGATATCGATAAAACGATACCCATCCGTAGCACCAATAATCAAGGATATCAGATCAATGTTTCCTCTTCGTAAACAAATGTTGTACTTTAATAAACAGTACATGAGTGTTACCTCACTCCCATTTCAAAAAGAGAATAAAAAGCGGGGAGAAAGACAGACATAGAGAGGAAAGAAGTCTTTTAAAGGAGGGAGTATAAGCGTGTGTTTCTGTTCTGTCTGACCTCGTGCTCCAGACTGCTGTACTCTCCCTCCGTGTTCTCCCGGATGATCATGATGTCGATGTTCTTGTGGCGAGTTTGAACTCCGGGGAGCGACTGGCAGTGCATCACATTGGCATACAGATCTAAGCTTGTGCTGTTAATACACACATGGAACAAGAGAGAAAGAGAGAGAGAAGCAATAAATACACAATAGGCCAACTGACATTACCAGACACAAAGGCACATATGATGGAAGAAATGTCAATCAAGGGAACTGAATGTGTCCTTAAAACTCTTACCGTAGGAGATTATTTCTGGATTTGACAGATGGCGCCATGGTATGTTTGGTTTCTATGTTACCTACCAGGAGAGTTAACAAAGATAAACATTAGTGTCATGTTCCTATTATATACTACATGCTTCTCACAGCTGTGCTCTGCTCAAATGACCGGCTTGTGACACAGAAAAAAAATAAAGAGTTAGCTTGCCTTTGAGGGCAACCCCATTACGGCGAATGGCAGTGATGGCGTCGTTGATATCATCCTCCGTCTCCACAGCAGAGTTGACGTGCACCACCTCAAAGTCCACCGGGACACAGCTGAACCTACGGCATGAAGAAGGGAAACAGAGGCCGAGTTTGAGAGCAGCCTGTAGTCGACACTTTGAACAGGATTTAGTTTGAGTCCAACCAACCTGAAAACCTCTCTGACATGATTGAGCAGCTCTGGACCGATTCCATCTCCAGGTATGAGGGTCACCGTGTGTCTGCCTCCATACTTTGCAGGAGGGGGCTGTAAAATTGGACATTTTGTACATCATTAGCTGCACTGCATTTAAAAGGACAAAAAAACATTACAGTAGGTCTTCTCGTCATAGTAAGACATATTTTTTTTCCTTCACCACACAGTGGCCAGCATGAAGAAGTAATGTCCTGTTATGAAAGTGATGCATTGTGGTAGAGGAAACCATGTTAGAGTCGGCTACTTACAATGTCGTCTCTCTGTTGTGGTTGAATACAGACAGCAAGGAAAGCAGAAGAACAAGAGTTAGATAGTAGTAGTTTGAGAGCCACGTAAAAGAATCCCGGTAGTAGCGAGTACAGAGGTATTATAATCTCTCCTCCACTAACAGGGTGGGAAACAGGTCTCCAGCAGAACCAGGTTACATTAAAACAAATACAGACAGTACAACCTCTCCCAAAGATGAATCCAAAGCGATACAGCTTGTAAATAAATAGCTAAATGAGAACACCATTACAAACCAATCACGTCAATCTGATTCACTTACACTATTTCCGGTCTTATTCCTGTGATTTGTCAGAGATGTTCCAAATACCTGAAATACACAACATAGAGAGATGGGTTACTGCGTTTGCAAATGCATTTCTATTATCGGAGGGTCCACGTTGTTCAGCATAACTTCAATGCAACCAACTCTATATCTGCGCTGTTGCAGAGATGTGGAAGAAGACTGCTATATTCACTTGTGACGCTATATTTACCATATGACCTTGTGTTCAGATTAAATAATCTGAGGCAGTCATATAATTAGACTTTTATTCGGAGCCGGACAACAACAACGTTCACAGCCAACGTGACTGCCGAGACGTCTCTAGTCTTACTTTGACCGTATTTCCAAGGCGTCCACCCCAGAAGGGATTAAAGATTTTGGACATCGACAGCACAGCAGTGTGGGCAGCCATCTTGACGTTCATGAACTGGGCGCGTGCACGATTAGAAGGCGTTGTGCTCGCGCAATATTTACAATGTTGTTTTTTTGTCGATGCAAATATATATTAATTCAAAGATAGATTAATAGGTTTGGTGACAATATACGTTTAATTACATATCTGTTCAACAATAAAAAAATTGTTATTAGTGGTTTAAATCTAACATAAATCTGGGTCACGTGAACAACTTCACGCAGACTCAGTAGTAGCGGTCTATATACGGAAGACACCACAGTTTGGGAAAGACAATTGTGTTTCCATGCTTGTGAATTGCGAAGTAACGTTATAAGACTTATGGTCGACCGGGGGCATTGACTGTCACTGAAAGAGGATTCATAGCAGAGGAGCCTCGATGAGGAAACAGCGCAAGAAATAGCCAACGTCCCTTGTGACGAGAGCAACGGCTCCCCTTTACCGTGTATCACCGCAAAAGAAAGGGGCAACAACTTCAACGGTACTCGCCTGAAGCGTGGACACAGGAGGTGAGATCTGCGTGTCTCGTGTGTACGTTCTTATGAGTGACTGTTATCATGTGCTGTTGTCATGTCAGCGATGCTTTGGGTTCATGTCGCCTCTGCAGACGTTATCGCTACAGAGCCATCTTGAACGCTCACTGTGATGCATATAAAGCTATGTCATACTTAACTTTGAATGAAATGTTCCCAAATTAATTGTATTTGTAAATGTTAGGATTTTAAGGGTTAAATGTAGTCTTCACAAGCACCTTTTTGATACAAGAGTACACATCTTTTCCTTTTAAGACTTCGTATATTTCGCAAAACTCTTTAGAGTTGCATAAAACGAACGAATGCAATACAGACAATGGAATAGGGTCATTGCCTTTTATAAAAACTTAGAATTGAATCTGCCTTTATTTTATTGTATTTGTTTATTTTTCCTCCTTTACTGCAGTTATCCTCTACTTCATAAATAATTCATTTATAAACTACTCCTTTTATTTACACAATTTTGAACTTCTGTCATGCTAAATGGAAACGTTTTTTGATTTTTTTGGCTGAAATTGAAACCACTTTAATTAATGTACCTTTTTGTGTCTGTGTGTAGGTCTATGAGAGGGTGAATCATGCGGTTAACAGGTTGGTTAAAGTAGTTTGTACCTTCTAGTAACACTGCAGGGGGGACTTTTTGGTCCACGTTCCCGGCCCTAACTAGTGTGACCTGTTTCTCTCGGCAGCCCCCCTTAGAGCTGCGGCCCTGCTGCTGTTGGTGGGGCTCACCTGGCTGTTGGCAAACACCTTATTTGGAGGAGACGGTGGTTCGTCTGTGCGGCATTTCTTCAGCGGTAAGAGAAGTAGTTCTGAAATTATATGTTAATGGACCGGAAATGTGTTGAGAGCAATTTATCAAACTCAACTGGCTCTAGCTGCTTAACGTGAGGCTTTGGGGATTGAGTTCCTCTGTTTTCTAAAATGAATAATTGCGTATCTTTGTGTTTTGTACTGCTGACATCACCATGGGCTCTGGGCAACGGCGATGAGCATTTTTCACTGTTATTTTAGAGATTAATTGATAAAGAAAGTAGTCGTTAGCGACGCTAAAGATAAGCAGTGATGGTTGACATGTCTATGGTGAGGGGTGTGTGTGTATAATACGATCAAACAAAGTTCATTTGAGTGTGAACATTTTGTATTTTTCAGGTGCAAGCGAGAAACCAACAGATGGTAAGTAAAAGAAACGATGACACAACATTTTATGGCTGCTCTTCCTGTCAACGTTGTCTTAATCGTACTCCTTATCACCACTGACAGTTGTATCGTGTATTCTAGCTGAATCCCGCCCTCGACGGTTTAAATGTGGACTTTCGGCTCCCTGTCCACCAAAACATTTGGCTTTCCGCCTGGTGTCTGGTGCTGCCAACGTCATAGGACCCAAGATCTGCCTGGAGGACAAGATGTGAGATTCAGTGCTTCTCCTTTCTTTCTGTTCATCTATGTCTTTGTCTCCCCCTGCTGTCTGTCTTTACTTTTTTTTTCTTTCTTTTTTTGGTTTCACACTCTGTTCTTTTTCCCCCTGTGCTGTCATAACCAGGCCTCCAAGCCTGTCTGGGGAGCTGAATGCAAGTATTCTTTCAGTCTCTGTCCCCCATTTCTCTGTTTTTGTCTCCAGTCCTGGATCTTGTTATATATGTTTTTGTTTCTCAAGTGCCAGGCAGTGTGTACAAGTGTGTAGATTTAACGTGTATGTGCGAGGCAAGATAGTGTTCTCCTTAAGTGCCTCAGCTAGTGTTTGAATAATATGTTTCTCTCTCAAAGGTTAATGAGCAGCGTGAAGAACAACATTGGCAGAGGACTCAACATAGCTTTGGTGAATGGTGAGCGTGTCCTCATCCCCTTTTTTAACACATTGTGTTGCCTTGATGTTTTAAGCTCCTAACATCTAACGGATGTTTCTTTGCTCCAGGAGTGACAGGAGAGCTTCTGGATACGAAGACCTTCGACATGTGGGCAGGAGGTAATAGAAACACTAATGTATGATACATATTTCACATCAGGTGCACAGGGCTTGGCAATAACACGCTACAAACCACAGTACACGGCTCTTCTGATGTGCGTTTGCAGATATTTCTGACCTGTTGAAGTTTGTCCGGCCGCTCCACGAAGGAACACTCGTGTTTGTGGCATCCTTTGATGATGCAGCTACAAAGTAAGAAGCCACGATATGCTGTCGGGTCCAGTCCAACACCCCTCACAAAAAGCAGTTTTCACAGGCGCGTTGTCAGCTGGAGCTAAAGGATATTTCATGTTGCAACTTGGGAAATATTTTGTTCATAATTGTGTGGCACTGCTACAGAGAAAAGCATTTTTAGAGCGTATTTCCATTGCTAAACATATCAGGATCAATGTTCAACCAGTCCAATAAACCAACATCTCATGCCTATCAGTTGATCTGCTCTCACCATGCAAGACAAATTCAACAATATAATCTCCACTTGTGTAAGAATCCATATGTAATGAGCTCATTTGCATTTGGTACATACTATACATCTTTGAAGTTTTAACACCCTGAAAGAGCAAAGTTCTAATTGTTCTAGTCTCTCTGATATCAGGTAAGGTTAGCGGAGCAGTCGAAAATTTAGATTTGAAGACCAATGCCCTGTGGGTAATGATGAGGAATCAAGATTTGATTTTGATAATTGCATTTAAGTCTGGCAGATAATTCTTTGTTATTGAACACTTGATGCCTTTTGGCATGAGCGTAAATCTCTCCATTAACCTCAGAGAATCTCATGGCTTAAAAACGCATCAGGGTTGTTGGTGGTTGAACCAGACAGATGAACTCTCAGACCGTATTAAAGCTCAGGAGGAGCCGCCTGAGAAATGCAATTGGCCTGCAGTTCATTTCAGTAAACCTAAACAAGAGGATAAGTCCTTCATTTAAACCATAAACCCCCTTTGGTTCAGGAGAATGGACTTTATAAAGCGCCTTTGTAGTCGCCCGACCACTCAAAGCGCTTTCCACTACATGTCAACATTCACCCACTCACACACACATTCATACACTGATGGCAGAGGCTGCAACATGCCACCTGCTGTAATCTAAAGGCTCATTCACACAGAGGGACACACCGATGGCACTATTTGGGGTTCAGCATCTTGCAGAAAAAGGACACTTCAACGTGCAGACTGAAGGAGACGAACCCCCTTAATAACCCCTGACCCGCTACCTTATCCTCATTTCCGGTCGACAGGTTGAACGACGAGTCTCGGCGACTGTTTGAGGATCTCGGCAGCACTGCGGTAAAGGAGCTGGCCTTCAGGGACAGCTGGGTGTTTGTTGGAGCCAAGGGCATCGAGAATAAGAGTCCCTTTGAGCAGGTATGTCACTATCGCTGCTAAACTGATGCCATGGGTAGAAATCATCAGCTCCCTTTGATGCAACGCTCATTTGCCTGCAGTTAAGTTATTAAAGATGTTGTAAAAATTATTTCACCCCCCAGTGTCATCATATGAAGTAGCATGCAAAAGGACTCTGCAGTCAATAGCATAAAGATTAGTTGCTTACAGTTAGAATGGTATTATGATACAGTTGCTTTAAGGATATGCAATAAAATAAGGAGGGATCATACCCATATCACGAGAGAGTCTCTTATTAGTGGTAGTGTACACTGGAGATAAGATATCGCAATAGACTTAATCCAACATTTTCCCATATTCAATATCCATTCCACATCTAAATGTGATAACGCATGATAAGTGGTGGTGCTTCTATCGTACACCTTTTTTTTTTTTTATTATTATTTACATTAACATGGTAATGCATGCAGTGACAAACAGGTGATTCCTATCCTGGTACCTGTCTGTTTTGTTGACATTGTGTCTGTTTGCCCATGGTTGTTCCCATTAGCGTATGAAGAACAGTAAGAGCAGCAACAAGTATGAAGGCTGGCCCGAGTCTCTGGAGATGGACGGCTGTATTCCTCTGCGGCCACCCCTGGAAGGATAGTTCTGCCTGACTCTCTCTCTCTCTCTCTCTCGCGTACAGTACAGTAACACCTGGGGTGGCTCCAAGTGAATGTTCAAAAAGCCAGGGAATGACTAAAACCACCTGAGATCTGGGCCACAAACAACATTTGATCCCCCCCCCCCCCCCATCTCATGGCAGTGGCATGAGTTGACTGCAAGGATTTTCTTGGGACTTAATGTATTTAAAATGTTCTGTAACTTGTTATAAAGGATTTGTGCATTAAGCTTTGTGAGCCATTTTTGAGCAGATGTAATATTGTAGAAACGAGGGAATTGTTTGTGTCGGGTGAAGAGAAACTTGAGAGGCCAAATGTTTGATGACCAAAGTGCAACAGTGACGAGTGAATGAATGCAGCTGGAGCACGTCTTCCAAAGCCATTGCAGGAAGTGGACGTGTTTCCTCTCTGCAGGCCTGTCTGTAATGTGTCAATATTGCTAAGTAAAACATTTGAGGTACACTAATAGTTTAAATGTCCTACCAGACACCACGTCCGTAGGCAGATTTTAACTCGTGAATATACTTTCATCGTGTGATACATATTTCAGTGATATTGTTATGTCTGGTGTTAGCTGCCATTGCTTCCTTTCGAACTTGACACACTGCAGTTATTGCTTGCCACATGTTTACATATTCCTTCAGACAAATTTGGCCTATAGGTCATTTTCCTCTGATAAAACTATTTATTTTAATACTCTATTAGAAAACACAGGAGATTCATAGTGTGGGTTCATCATAACACCGCCCGTGGTTTTAATGTTGTCTCAGGCCTGCACGCAATCTTCTAACCCGAGTGCTTTGTTTAAAGATCCTGAGTGCTTTGTTTAAAGATCCTAAGTGTGTGTGGTTGTGTTTTTCATGTTTATTGTATCAACCTGTCATCTTGCAAGCCTAACAATGAAATAAATATATTTTACATGGATGGTTAGATGGCAATTTTAGCTGCCTTTTTGTCTGAATTGTTTTATTTTACCTCTAAGTGTAAAGATTTTTATACAAAGCGTCGCAACCAGTCTTTCTAATGTGACAACAATAATCATGAATAAAACGGTCCGAGTATTTCTTGTGTGTTTTTTTTTTTTTTTTCACCTCTGGGTCCGGAGTGGTCTTGAATCAACTGGCATACTAGAAGAAATGCACCAGAGGGCGACAGCAGTCTGGGGTTACGCGGTTCATTCTGCTCAAGGCATTAGTTTCACTGAACGGAGGCCTCGGTGGTGAGAAACGCTGCGGACACAATGTAGAACATTTAAGGTTTGACGGTTAATTCAGTGGCGTCACAGAATCATGTTGCACATTTAATCTGAGGGCTGTAATATAATAATGAGAAACCCGATCTATGTCACTGTGCCATTTAGCTGTGTTACGACCCATTCAAGTGCTGTTAAAGAAGTCGGGATTTTGAGGAATGAGTACAGTGTCTTCAAGGACTGTGGGTTATGTGATGTTCAAAGGGAGAGGCGCAGACCACGAGCATTATTGAGGTAGAATTTAAGCGCCACAGCAGAACAACTTTGATTATTTGTACATAATGAGCATTGAATGAAAATAGAGGTACTGAATAGAAACTCTCTTTTGCTCTGAAGGTAATTTATTTGCAGCCTCCACGTGTTTCTCAAGAAAGCATAAAAAAAAATACAAATTTAAACATTACGTAACAATAACAATAAATACTGACTATCTTAGACAATGTGATTCAATGTCACGGAATAAACTGCAGTACGTACAATAGCTCAACTAGCTCCACCTATACCAACTACAACAGTAAAATGCTACATGCACATCCGTAATAATAATTAATATATAGTATGATAAAAGATTAATTATTTGCATTGACTACTTCAACTTTTGATACTTTAAGTACATTATCCTTATAATACTTCTGTAGTTGTACTCAAGTGTGATGTTGAAATGCAGGACTTTTGCTTGTAACAGAGTATTTTTTATTTAAGTAAATTATCTTAATACCTCCTTCATTGACTCTCACGTACACACGCACACACACACACACACACACACACACGCACACACACACACACACACACTCTCTCTCTCTACATAGTCTTCAGAATTGTTACAAAATCCTTTACAGACTTTTTTTATTGCCAAAAACGGTCGAATACTATTTCAGGTTTAACGGCTGCTGTCCTGAAACTGAAGCTTACGAGGAGCATTTGAATGCAGCATTAAAATCCCACAATAAACCGTTGACATGAACGTGTAGCACCACCGCCCTCTTGTGGCAGAGCGAGGTAACTGTCGGATGTGATCGTCCTCAGCACGATGAGGAGCCCGGTGACAAATGAGAGCAGGCAGACAGAGCGCGCTCAGGAGGCTTCACACGCGAACCTGCTGAAGGCCGTTGGAGTCGTGCGTTGTAAATTATGTACATAAGTTACTGATAATATTCGGGTCTGCATGAATGGCGAGCCGCACAATTTGGAGCCGTTAAACCGAGTAGCGAGTGTGAAAATCTGTAAACCAGCGGCCAACATCGTCTGAATTATACACCAGGTGCTCTGTGCCCGTCTCTCACACGGACCGAGGCTCGACGGCTCCGGTGGGGATTTTCAAGCCGACAAACACACGCAATGAAGCTTATGAAATGCTAAGAGAGAGAGAAAAACGGAACCGCAAATTTTCTTTTTCTAAAGCTTTTTTTGTAAAATGTATTTTTTCAGTGGGTGCAAAAAAATAATTTTCTAGGCAGAAAGCCCCGTGTAATAACGTTTGTAAAAAAATAAGCTATCTGGGCTGAGCAGTTCATTTTTTATGTTAAAATACCGCTGGACCGGCGAGGTACTGTGTTACAATCGGGTGAGTGATGTTTGTTATTTTCATTTACATTTCAAATAGTCATTTTGTTATTCCAAGTGAGGTATTATTATTGTTGTTCTGTCTGTTTAAGTAGAGATTGCTCATTAGTAGCCTATTTATCCTCTCCTGTGGCTGTTTATTGTGCTGATTATGCTGATTTAAATTATAACACTCGAGTGCAGACCGGCTGCAGATGACAATGACTGACGGGCCCTCATTCAGCACACGTTTGGCCCGTGATTTTAATGATTTACACTAAAGGCCAGGAGGTTTTTGGGGGATTTTTTTTTCTGATTTGTGTCAGTCGCCTCGGTCACTATGCTCTTGTCTCGTGTGCTGACTGTAGCCTACTTTGTGTCTCTCACCGTGTGCATGGCGTTTTCTAAAGTCAGCTGATCTACCAGTGAGCCAATGGCTGCTCTCCGTGCTGCTCGCACGTCCAAGGCATCACCGTGTCGTAGCCTATAAATAACACAACATACATTAAATGCATTTCAGACCCAGTGGCTGCTACATGACCAGGCGCGTCATGGGCTCTTTGCTCGAAGCAACTTTCACAATATATATGTTAAAAAATTTAAATCAGGTCGGCCTACATGAACACAAAATAGGAACAACATCAAGCGCCCCCTCCTTAACGCCTTATTGATTTTTAATATATATATATATATATAGAGAGAGAGAGAGATTTATATATTTATTTGACAACATTGCATCTCTTAGTCTCTCTGGAAGCGATAGTGTTCTACTCGAAACATGAGGGAGGATGCTTCCTCCTCTAAAGCCTGACAGCTGCTAAACATGGAAATCAACACATGGCTGATAAAAGTTCAGAGAACCGTTTGCAGGCGTCAAAGAGGCTCAGGTGATATGAGCTCCAGGAGTAAGCTACTTTAGTAACATGTAATCCCGAGTCATCATTACCTGATTAAGGAGCCTTTCGCTCACCTGGATTAGAGGAATCCTTTCGGTGTGGGATGGATGTGCTCGCTGAGGGGAAAGAACGGGAACAAAACGAGGGGTTAGATAACACATGTTCTCTCTCTGGGTGAACAGTGCTCTCTGTGTGTGCTACCTACACTCTCCCATGCTTGACCTGGATTGGACAAAAGTCCTTGTTGTGTTTTGAGCCTTGAGTTCCCCTAATGGGAAGAGAACAATCACTGTGTGTTTGGTTCTAGTGGCCAGCATTAGATATTTCTCATCAGATTTCAAAACCTTGCCCATGACTGAAGACTCACAGGGAAGCAACATGTCCTGAACCAAGTAGTCAGAGCAGCTTTAATTGCATATTATACATATTTCATTTGCACATGCTCTTACATGACTGCGCTGGTGCTGCATGGGTTTGGATTGCTTTTTACGATCTGTTCATTAAGGCTTTATCTTGTGGGTTCAAGCTGTAGTGTTCTCTTTTCCTCAGCTTTGTGTATTGCATTGGACCTGTCCTGAGTATTGTAATTAATTGTAATTGTGCCGCTTAATCACAGTTCTAGCTCGGCAGCCTCCGGGTTTTCAAAGCGACAGCAGCACAGACGGTTGGCTCTTTGAAGGTTTACACCGGCCACTTACAGGGATGTTTCCTGGTTTGACTTTGTGACAGAAGTCAGACCTGTTGGATGTGGCCGTGCTGAACAAAGTCTTTGTTTTTACCTGCCAGTGTGGTTTAACAGCTGAGCTGCAGAGTTCAGCTGTAGACCTGTGATCTTCAGAACAGCTGCTTCTGACACTTCGCCCATTTGAAATTTTTGGCCAGCAGCTCTCAGACCTTGTGCTTCCTCTGCCTCGTCTCCCCACATCACTCAGCCTCCATCTCCTCTTTAAGTCTCTGTGAGACTAATACTCGATTGGAAAAATACGGGAGAGATTCAAGTGCATTAATCAACATAGGGATGATATGCAAAATATTGAAGCTGGCAGTTGATGAAGGAACCGTGTTAAAAGTTGCAACACATTCTGATAGTACACTTGTGCTCTCACAACTTTACACCTGACAACACACCTGTACTCATTTGGTGACACTTGCAATCAGTCAGAAGTTTGCAAATAATAATAAAAATGTGGAAATTCAGAAAATTGGTCAAAGTGGACGGAATGAGCTCAGATAAAATGTTGCTCAGTAGCAAATGAAGATATGAGAAGAAAATGAGGAAATCCTTCTCTCAGTGAACCTGAACCTATATGTAGAGCTGCAACTGACTATTTGCTCCATCAACAGTTAACCCGCTGATCATTTTCTTTATTAATTGTTTGATGTAAAAGAAAAAAAGAAAAAGTAAGTCAGAAAAAAGTGGTAAATGTCTGTCACAATATCCTAGAATCGATAACGATACGATAACGTCTATATGGACTAGTCTATGAAAAACCACATGGTTATGTATACTCTTGTGTGAATTAAATACTTAAATGAAAATAACTCACCATTTTATCATTTAATTAAGACCGTAAGTACAAAATAATCTGATTTTCTGAGAAATTTGAGTTAGTATACTGTTATGATCAATTAATTGACGACATAATTGTATCACGATATGAGTCCATTGAAGCTCGTTTTGTCCAAACTAACATTCCAGAACCAAAATATTTGCAGTTAACTATCACATAAGACAAAAGCAAATCCTTGCAAATTTACAAGGTGTAACGGAATGTTTGAACAATCGATTGTCAAAATAGCTGAAGATTAATTTTCTTGACCAATTCATTCATCATTTGAGCTGCACAACTCTCTCTCTCTCTCTCTCTCTCTCTCTCTCTCTCTCTCTCTCTCTCTCTCTCTCTCTCTATCTCTCTCTCTCTCTCTCTCTCTCTCTCTCTCTCTCTCTCTCTCTCTGCAATAAGAGCATATTAACAGGTTTACTGTGAATCAGTTCTTCACTCTGCTCCTCTGCACCCGGTCCCACTGCGACACTGGACATACGGAAACTATTCCTATGCTAATGTAATCACCTCGTGTTTTCAACATTATCCAACCACTAAAAGCATTCCTCCTCTCCTCTCCCCTCCTCTCATCTCCTCTCCTCTCCCCTCCTCTCATCTCCTCTCATCTCCTCTCCTCTCCCCTCCTCTCCTCTCCTCTCCCCTCC
>NW_022280035.1:11422825-11507603 GCF_004355925.1 Anarrhichthys ocellatus | reverse complement strand
CTCTTTATCTCTCTGTTGTTCTCTTTCACACACATTTTTTTCTCACCCCTTCTACTAGCCGGCCCCCCTCGCTCCATCCCTCCTTCCCTCTCTCTCTCTCTGTTCGAAACTCTGCTCCCACCAACTACAATCCCTTCCTGTCCCCCTCGTCACTTTTTATTCAGTCTTTTCATCTACACGGTCCCCTCGATTGCAAAAGCGGCACTGTCTGCGCGCGCACACAAACACACACACACACACACACACACACACACACACACAGACACGTTCAGACAGACACACAACGTGGCTCTTCCTTTGTCTGCCTGCATCATTTTCCAGCGGCAGTTTGGTTCCAAGGGATTAATGTGTGTGTCCCCATCAAGTAAGGGATGAAAAAAAGTGCCGGACACAAATAGGGTTGCAATGTATATGTTGTGTGTTTTATAGATTGTGGAGGAGATGTGAGACCGTGTGCGTATTTTTGTTTGTCTTTGTGTAACAGAGAGTGTAGAAGGAATGCAGGGCTTTTCTTCTTCTTCTTCTTCTTCTTCTTCTTCTTCTCCTTGTCTTAAAACTTTGAGCACAAATGACAAGAGGTTCTGGCAAAAACAAGTGTGGCCTTCAGCGGGTTTAGAGAATCGAATAGAAATCACGGCTTTCTGTCATAAAGTGAAGGAGTCCCAATGATTTCCACTGCACGTTTCAGAACGGCCGAGTCAGCTGCAGGTGTTCATGCAGCTGCAAGAGCCTCACAGAAGCCTGGAGGGCAGGCAGGGTGCAGCACGTCAGATGATCACTTCTCATGTCCTCACAGCACTGCTGGAAAAATCAACAGACAATGATGGTGACGTGTGATGTGTGCTACATGCACGAGTCAGTTCGCTGCCGGAGAGAGAGAGAGAGAGATGTGCCAGGTTCAGCTGCGACGTTGGTTTTGTTATCTTCGACTTTGGTTTACCACGTTTGCCCACATGGGCAGTTGCTTGGTCATTTTCCTGGTGTCAGGAAATTCCTTTCGACATTCTTTCATTGAAAGGGGACACGCGGTTTCTCTGTGTGTGTGTGTGTGTTTTTGTCTGTGTATAAAAGATAAAAAAAAGAGTGTGAGAGGGACACAGAGAGAGAGAAAGAAAGTGAAACACAAAGTTTGTTCCAGCCTGCTGGTGTGTGTCTGATATCTGTTTGTGTGTGTGTGTGTGTGTGTAAACTGGGAGGGTGAGAGAGACAGTGATGAGGTTGAACGTGTTTGATGTACTGTGATAACTCTGTCCGGTATGTGGCTTTCATGGGAACTCCTTGCCCTGGGGACATTGGCGAATAAGCTCCTGTTTACTTCGCTCTCGTTATCGCCTGTTGTTTTTCCCCCTTTATGTTCCCCACATCCTGTTAGCCTTTTACCTTGTTAGCCGCACTGTACACTAGTAGTCCCCACTGGGTTGCTGAAATGAGTAGTTGATAGACGATGAGGATAATTGAGCATTTAATTAATTGATTAATCATTCGCTGGCTCTATCATCTCAAGTGTAAGGATATGCTGCTTTTTTTTTTTTTTTGTTACTGTCATTTTGAATTAGATGTTTTTGGGCTTTTAGCTGTTGGTTTGACCAAAAAAAGCTATTTGAATAAATCACCCTCAACTCGTGGACATTGTAACAGGCATGTAATTCATTGATCAAACAAAACAAAAAAGAACGTTTTGAGTGTGTTTTAGCATGTGTCTGAGGAACGTAGCTAAACTGGAATTCCTCCTCAGGAGCCTCTTATCAGTTGGTTTAATATCCGCCTGTTCTGTTTCCAATTTGATTGACAGTCACCAGCATCGCATGCCAGACTCATTTGCTTTGAGCCTGGAGAGACAACAGGCTCGACGTGAGTGTTAATGGCCGCCTTATAAAAGAGATAAAAGCCGCTGTGAGCCACTAGATGAGCCCCCAGTGGTCGCGGTGGGCTTTCCTCATTTAAATGGAAGAAAAAAAAGTCCAGACTCGCTGCCATGACTTTGACTGAGCCCGTCTGGCAGTGAACAGCGTATTTCAGGCGGCAACATAGACATGTGTGGTCCTTATGGAGAGCCTCATACCTAAGAGTGCTGTAACCCAAGCCATGGCAGAGGCCCTTGAAAGTCCCACGTGTGCCGTTGTAAAGTAATATGTGTTGAGTTGTAAATTTATATGCAAAGTGAGTTAACACCCTGTCCCAGACTGCACTTGGTACTTTCCATTTACCTTACCGGTACCCTCCCAGGACAGACACATTCCTTCAGAGCAGCTTTAGTTGTTGGTAAGCATTAGCACGCTCTCTTCCTTTAAGTTCAACTGCTTAAAAACGAATGGTGACTTTGGGCTTTAATTGCATCTGTAATTGGTACACCAACCCTGTCTATATTAGCTCCAGAGAGACTTCTTGCAGGTGTCTTATTTAAACAGCTCCGATGCAGCCACCCAGACCATTGGCTGCCAGAAGGCTGAGGAGATATAATACCTAGGGACAGATGGAGAGTGAGGAGAAGTGAAGATAAAGATGTCATCAGAAAGATGTCCACTAGTGTGCATGCGCACACACACACACAAACCCATACAGTGAATGAGCATTGCGGGGATGTTGCCCGTGTCAGAGGAAACCTGATGCATTCAGTTTCACCTTCTGCTGGCAGAGGATAACACAGAGGGGCAATATAAAACTATCACCCTGCCTGAATGGCTGACTGGGTATGCACTGAGTAATACTGCCGGCTGATGCCTGCGCTGATGATAATCACAATCATAGTTGTGTATATTTATGAGCTCTTTGTTGCAGCCGGCAATCCCTCCGCGTATGAATTATTTACACTCAACCGGCCCATAGTTCATCATCCATATTTAATGGTTGGGATCGCATACGTCCAACTGCAGCTTTCTGTTGACTAATGGAGCCGTTGAACACAACTTAAGTTGCAAGACGCTGATAAACATGCACTTGATGATTGATGAAGGCGTGTGTAATTCTTGACCAGGCTAGCTGGATATTCTTCGAGGCCTCTTTGGTTTAAATGTCAAAGTTCAGCCCATAACAAAGATGAAGCTTTTCTTTGGCAGATTGAGCAGATTACATGGTTGCTCTGCTATATGGGTTTTGGGATGTTCTTACCATATACGGGTACAAACTGGGCGGCCAGAGTTCACTACTGAGTTTGATTAACATTGCCGAATTAATTTACTCAGGTCGAGCGGCTGTGGAAAAAGACCATTTACAGACATCTGTACTTTCTGAGGTTTAACCTTGTATCTGATTACTGGAAACATTCACACCGACTGAGGAAATCTACTCACATTAGCTTTTCTTTGATCGAAATGCTTTAGCAGAAGTTTTACAGGCAATCAACACTTCATGTTCTCAAGAGAAATTACAGTACTCTTTGCAAGTATTAGCAGTGGTTAGCTTTACAAGAAAGAGCTGTTTAATCAGCCACAACTACTCTGACAGTCCTTTTTTTTTCAATGGTGCTGTGAGACATTTCTGTGAGGCTTCTACTTCTTTGATGTTGATGCGTTTCGTCCCTCTGTAGTAAAGGGGACCCTCTAACTTTCATATTTAAATGTATCTCATCAAACAAACAGAAACCAACTTACATTCTTCTTAAGAAAGTTAAATGTAACATCATCACAATAATTTCCCTCCTCTGACTGAATATTAATGCAATGTTTTGTCTCTGTCTTGCAGGGTTTACTTGAAGATATTCACACAACAATTTGAAGGAAAAACTCAGCAGCTTTCCCAACAGGCTTGAAAAAACTCCCGGTTTAGTGTGTGTTTCTAAGAGCTGGGAGACGTGTGGTTTACTTTGATTAGTACTGCACAGAAGTGGATGTAAAGTAAATGTAGGACATGGTGAGGAGGAAAGTGAGGATAGAAACTCTTCTCTCACAGCTGTGGGCTCACCCTCCTGTGCTACTGTAAAGCATCTAATAAAAGGAGACAGGGAGGCAGAGAGTGGAGGAGAAGTGGGAGAGGGTCGCCAGTTGGACCGACGACGGCCTTCAGTCACCTGCAGCACTGGGAGAACAGCCTGACGGGCTAGACGGGGTGAGAGGTTAACCACAGAAAGAGAGAGAGACGGGGACTGACGGAGGAGCAAAGGTTTGGAGGAGGAGGAGGTCAAGGAGGCGTGAGAAAGTCCGTTCCCCATGGCTACTGACCCAGGAGAGCCCACAGGCACCGAGGACTCCTCGGAGAAACCTGATGGACAGAGGGAGGAGGAGGGCAGGGCGGACCCACAGAGGGAGAGGACAAACGGCACCCCCTTGGACTTCCCCTCCTCCCACACTCAGGAGAGGAAAGCGACAAGAGGAGAGGATGGAAGAATCCGAGGAGGACAGGGAGGAGAAGCCAGCCGGGAGGGAAAGGAGAACCCAGTCAGTCCGACTTCATTCTCCACGCCCTCCTTACCAGTCGACACTGGCCAGAAACGGCTGAGGAGGGAGAAGCGCTTCTTCAGGAAGAGTGTGGAGATTTGTGAGGAGGACGATGAGGTGGAGGTGACCCCCGAGGCCTCCCACAGCGCCCCTCACCTGGAGCTGCGCTCCTCAGACTCAGTCTTCACCAGCAGTGACCAGCAGCAAGGGGCTGCTTCCTCCTGTGCTGCCATGGGCCTCGACCCATCCTGCCCCAGCTCCAGCCAGGAGCCAGACAAGGAGGTACCTTCCTCCTCACCCACCCAGAGGGGGAAGGAGAGGGATCATGAGCAGGAGGAGGAGGCGGAGATGAAGGCTGTGGCCACCTCTCCTGGAGGCAGGTTCCTCAAGTTTGACATTGAACTGGGCAGAGGAGCCTTCAAGACTGTGTATAAAGGCCTGGACACAGAGACCTGGGTGGAGGTGGCTTGGTGTGAACTTCAGGTAAGACAAACGTTTTTGCTCTTCTTTTTCTTTCGTCACACCATGATGCAAAATGTGTCATTATATATTTTGCATTAGCGGGCACAATTAGCTGCATGATAGAATAAACCCAAAATAATTTGTGAACACTCCAGAATGTGTACGCAACCCTGAGGGCTAAATGGAAATACTAGTGTGCTTTAGAGAGCTTTCCATCATCTTTTTGAGGTGAATAGTGTAGCTCTTCTTTTTGGAATCTGAAAATCTCAGCACGTCGTCTGCTTGCTATTCATACTGCGAGACTGCAGTTCAGTGGAGACCGGGGTGAAAAGGAGGAGCATCGCTTGTAGTTAAGTGACAGCACACATTGAAAGTGGAGACTTTGCCTTTTCTGGCGCTGTTATGAATAATAGAATCATGAGCTGTCAGTGCTTCTTCCTGTTGTGATAAGGTATCCTACTCGAGACAGAACGTTCTGCATTAGACTGAATTATATGAATTCAGTCATGACACTTAAGGTAAACATTCATTTTAGGGATTGCATTATTGGTGTAGTGCAGTGCTGTCAATCAGGAAATGGACTCCAGGGCACTTGAGCAAAAGCATCTTGTGAGGTAAGGAGGTGTGTGTGAGTTCACCCTTGTTAGTTACTGGAAAAACCTTTTTGAAGAAGCTGTCAGCATGTATCACAAGTTTTTCCGCGGGCTGGGCTTTATGGAGAAAAATACTTTGATAAGATATTGAGACAATATCATACGGTTGGTTAAATTCAGAAAATTACATAAATTTACTGTATTGCATCCTTAAAAAAACAGGAAAAGACAACACTTATGCCATATTACAATATAACAATATCCCAAATCAAAGACGATATCTAGTCTCATATCACAATATCGGTATTGTATATATTGCACAGCCCTAGTGTTAAAGTGTGAAGTTAATGTTTGTTATTAAAGTGTAAAGGCAAAGTGATGTCACTATTTAGGCTAGTTTTAATATGCTTGGGTAAAGCTAGGGCTACAGTACATTTCATAGTCTACTCGTGTCTATTGTGTACTATAATGAAGTCTGAAATGGAAATAGTCATGTGAAAGGGAAGCTCTAAATGGGATGCATTTTGTGATCGCAGAGCAAATAGGAACATTGTCGCAGATATACAGCAAACATTACTGTAAGAAACTCTTTGTCATGCACTGACGTTGCAGTGGGAGGATTGTTAAATGTCTTAATACCAGAGCACTGCTACAGAGTCCTTACATGCAGAGAAGTAATGGGAAACATTGTTATGGTGTGAATTCAACATGTGGTGGGCGACAGACTCGTGGAGGAGAGAAGAAATGCATCCCTCCGACTCTTGGCCCCACAATAGAGAGCAGTGTCATGATAAGCCATCCGATTTGACTGCAGGCTTTGTGTGAGAAAAGTCAGTCATGTGTTTGGTTTGGAGCTAATTCCAAAACAATAGCCTTGACTAATCCTTGAGATCAAGCTCTGTCTGTTGGACTGGCAAACAGCAGGTTTGCCCCAAGTTACCTTTTCTGGTTTTACTTCAACACCTAGTGAATCAGCTTCACATCAGCAGTTCTGCGGCATGGTATATCATACTGCCGCGGATCATGTTCAGTCCTACTTAAATACTTGATGTGTCCCTTCTTCAAGAGATCTGCTCTGATGGCAAATGTAGCCTGTTCGTTCATGACACAAAGGCACTGTGTAGCCTTTGCTCAGGAGTGTGAGCATGTCTGAGGTGGTAAAGCATTTTTTGAAAATGAAAAGACAGTAGACTTAAGCTGATTTATGCACCCATAATGGATCTGCAAAATCCAATTTTTTTCTGCACAATTGCAGTGGGTCAAAGTAATTATCATGTAGAAAATCTAGTTATTACTGTTTTTTTGTTCATTTAGCACGAGGACATTACTGGCATTACGTCACTCAGAAACTACTGAGACAATTAGAAACACTCACTCACACACGAATTAAATGTGTATCATACACAGATAGGAAGACAACCTATTAGAGAAAAGCAGACTGAGATCTGGACACAGAGCAACAGCAAGGAGAATGAGGCGTGTGAGAAAGGAAAGCGAGACACAGCAGGAGGTGATGGTGAGTGGGAGGGAGAGAGAGAGAGAGACAGAGCGGGAGACGACGAGCCAAGCAGAGGATTATCATGGCATCCCTCCCAGAGAGCAGTCGTCTAACACTGAGTTACCACATGGAGGGAGACACATGCACTCAGCACCCTGGTAGATTGATCCAGTGCCATGTTCAATGTAACATTCGAGTCACCCAGGTCACATGATCCGTCCTATTTAGCCCACTTTACCAAAGCTTGAACACAGTTTCAATGACAGGTGGATGTAGTGAGATAATAGTTAATAATGATAGACTTGATGTAACCATCACTTTTTCCTCCTGGTGTTTGATGCAGAGATGAGTAATTTTTCAATAACATAATACAGTATGGATGTATCACAATTAGGTATTATAATCAACATCAATATTGTTGTCTATATTTGTATCTAAATTAGTTCATTGTGTTTAAAGCCTACAATTTTGCTCAATTCCTCACACTTTAACTTTGAAATTCAAACAAGTAAAAACACAGGTCCCAGTAATCAAACAACATGCACGGAAGTACGTATGTATCATAATCAACGAACAGTCTGTTCAATGCCCCCAGTTGAAAGGCACTGGATGGGACAGGATGATAAACAGCCTGTTCATGATGAGCCAATGCAATATTTAAAGCTATATCCACTATGAGACTGCAGCCTGGGAGCACCACCTAGCTCTTCTCCTCCTGTGTCCACATCGAGGGGATTATCAGTCCAAATGCAGTTTGAAAGAGTGCGTAATTAAAGTTCACAGTCCGGACACCATCTTTTATCTGCCTTTCCCTGGGAATTCCACGCCTAAAAGGGAAGAGCTATCTCACTTGCTACTGCTTTGGTTGTACATTTTGCTGTCCGTGCCCCTAAGTCGATGTGTTTGTGTATGTCTTGTACATGTATTACATTTCTGTGTGCAAGCTGTTGCTCTCTGTCCGTCTGTGTCAACATATGCCAATGTCACCCTCTTTCTCTCTTCCTCTCTCGCCCTCCCTCCGTCGATCACTTTTTTTTTCTGAGTGAGCGAGCATGCAGAGTGATCCAGGGAGTTAATTACAGTGGGTGCTCGTAAGGCTGGAACAAAAACCCTGCACAGACAGCATAACTCGGGCGGCAGACACCAGACTGGTTCAACCCAGTCATCCCAGACTGGTTCCAGCTCAGCTCAGCTCAGCCATGCTACACTCACAGAACTGCAAACACCAGAGCAGCGCTCGCGTCTGCAGTGCTGAAGGTTGCCATGATGATAAAGACTACCACCTCAAATATTTGATTTAACATGTCTGTGAAAAGCGCTTTATGAATACATTTTACTTACTTATTGTTGATGAGCTTTTTTGATTTATGTCTGCATATAAATGCCAGTTTAGGAGGTTGCTTGCTACAATCACTGTGCCATGTTTCTTAGTGAAAAGGTTCCTCCTTATTAAGGCCATAAGAGCCCTTTGATATGGTTAAGAGTTCAGCGTGCAGCTCCTGTGAAACAGTCTCGACCCCTTGTTCACCTATATACAGTCGATACCCCCGGTTTGGCAGTTGACTTCATTATAATTGAGCCGTTCACAAGGTTGAAAGATCATCTCTGGTCGCTGCCTGCTGCTTGCCTTATGTTATAATTGATAGCTGTATTCCCATCCTTTGATAAGAACAATCAATGCAGGCTCTGGTGAAAGTATTCGAAAGAACAAAATCCTTTGCAGAAAGACTTGGCAATATTTACAACAATTACTTTATTCTTTGGCTCAGTGTAACAAATAGCTGCAAAAGACAATATGGGTTCGGCTAGGTAAAGCAAAGACAGTCTATTGATGGGTGACTAAAATTAGGAATCAGATGGACTACAGCTGAACTGAGTAGACCCGGATGGAATCGATCCAACCAAACTGACCAGACGCATGGCTCAACTAGGGCACCAACGGTTGGCAAGTGTCCCTAAGGCTATATCCCCATTACCTAACCGACAATGGAGATTCGATTGCTGTTGAATGTTAGAGACATTGCCACATAACACAGGCATTGACTGTATAGGCTAATCAGGCTAATCAGAAAATCAGTACATCTAAAGAACACATGCTCAAATTATTATGATGCGATTATTATCTCAGGAATGTGACAAAAAATAGGAACGCCACAAAAGGATTGTGTCAGATTTTAAGATAAATTTGTAAGGTAGCATTGATGTCCATTAATAAACATTTTCACAACTCGTTATATGAGGAGCAGAATTGAGTACAGAGAGATATGAAGACCTCCTGCTAACAAGTGGTCACTGAAAAGGAAATGGCCATGGCAGTGCATTTGCTAAAGGAATATGAAGGTTAGTGAACTTGGCCTACTGGCCTCAGGTTCTAATCTGGCGTGTGGGCCATCCCTTTTCCAACAATCTATTTTGTTATTCTGAGCTGTTGTAGCTTACAGTAATCTAATCCTAGCCACCCGCCGCCTCGGATTTTCAAACACTGACATGCTTATTCCCACACTGCAGAGCCATACACACTATGCTCATAAACGTACAAATACCCACCTACAGTAAAACTAATGTTCCCCTATGTGTTGATAGTGCCATAAACCAGCCCTTATTTATCAAGACAAGAATGTAACCAGAGAAGCCACTTCATCTTCAGTCTGTATGATATCTGATATTCCTGCAGTGTTTGCCAAAATAGTTGTTTTGGGGCTCACGTGCTTTGGCATTCATGACCTCAGCCAAATGCCTTGTAAGCCATATCCTGTCCATTTCCTCCGGTGCTTTATGAGGCTACTTAACCTGCACCTTGACCTTCTGCTCTACCAGATGTCTGATCCAAAAACATCTCATGGTGCACAACCAGGTCTTACTCTGCTTACCAAGTTATAAAACTTAAGTCCCTGCCACGGAGGCGCCTTGTGACAACAATATTACATGACCAAGCGGACTATGCAGGTATGTACAAAATATCAGGAACACCCAAAAATAGCATGTCATTAATTACAGTTACCCTGCAGTAAATACTACATCTGTGAAACTTCTAATGTTTTATATTTGTTGAGACTGTATCAAAGGGGTGTTCCTGTATTGTAGTGATCCTGGTAGCTTGTCTGCTAATTCTGGCCCCAAAAAACTACAGCAAAAAAACTGCTGTAGAGCTGAATGAACATACCTAGAGACACAATCTCAAAAAGAATTGAACATCATAATCTTACTGGATTGCATCACTTTTTCTGTTCAGAATCAGAAAAACCTCCCATCACAAATGGAAATGTATCTTTTACGTGGCTCACATGGTACACAGAGAGTAAGAATATATTAGTTAAAAACAGTGTGGCTGAACAGGAAGTTTTAATATGTGCGTATATCCCTTACTGCTTGTTTTGGTTTTAATGGCAGCACCCACTGTGCTGTGTTATACACAGTAAGGCCAAGTGTATGTATGTATAGCTACCTTGTTTACAGTCTTAGGTATTCATTAGGATACCCAAGATCTCCATTATACAGACAATCAAACGTGAATTAAAAATAATTCTTGATTATGGATTCTCATCGTGTGCTTAAAGCTAGGGTGTTCACTTCTTAAGGTTGCAGAAATTGGGAACAGTCAGGCTGTGTCATGGACTCCTGAGCTGACCTTTCTCTCCCTCACTTTCTGTTTCTCTGTTGCTTCCCTATTTACATTTATCTGCTGGTTAGGAGGCTGTTCTGTTTGTGTGAGTTGCTGTTGTACCGATGTTACAAATGTACTTTAGTATACAATTCCACATTATTGTCATCATTTCCAAGAGTTTATTGAGTAGTATTCCTTTAAATGTATCACATAAGTCAGTGTGAATGAGGCCTCGTAGCAGCAGTAATTGTATTTGGGTGTACTTAGCACGCTTGGAAAGAGGACTGCGACTAATTATTGGAACACTTGAAGAATGCATATTGCCTTTTTTTTCTTTTTTTTTGTTGTTGTACCTCTCTTTGTGTGAATATGGGAGTGTGGGTGGGTGGCTATGCGAATGGGAAGTAGGTTTGTGTGAGTCTGTCTAGACACAATCTCACCAACTGAACTCTTTGTGACCTTTGCCGACCTGAAAGCTGTCTGATGCCAAACTCAGCGAGAGACGCGATAGATGCTGAGGAGGCAGCAGACAGGGACACACGGGCAAACGCTCTGTGCCAGACAGTGAGGCAGAGTGACGCTCTGACGAAGGAGTGAGACAGAGGACAGGCACCCAAACCCAGGCAGTACTCCCAGACAAAATAAAGCACACCACAAAGACGACACTTGTAGATATGGGTAGAGGTGGTGTAGAAAGAGACAGCATTGAGACCTAAGCATGGTTAGATAAACCTGCACACAGTCAGGTAAACGCACATCATTGCTTAAGCATGCATGCACATAGTAACATGAGGTAGTTGGTGTTAAAGGAATGAGTGCATGAGGACAGACCTAAGCTGGCTAACTTATTCTTAGCCATAATAGTGCAACGAGGAACAGCCTTTTTGTTGATGCTACTTCCCTGTTGAGAGGGGAGATGTGGAGCAATTGCCTTGACCAGTACTTCCAGAAAAGGACACTGAACCAGTATAGACACAGAGAGGAAAAGATGTCTGAAAAGATGAAACACAGACACGGGGGGAAGAGAAACAGAGGCACAAAATCAGTGCATGCTAGAAAAATACCCCCCATATGATAAATATAGAAAGAGGTAGGGACAGAGAAACTGCATTACATGAAAATCTCTTTACATCTATACAAACATCTGCAGTACAGCGTGTCCCTTTGGGGAGATCTGTGTTAAACAAAAAGCTCAACTTCGATGGAATCTATCAGTGAAGAGCCAGTGTTATGATGACTTCTATTTATGGTTTTGTCTGTTTGTGACGTGACAATGGCTGCCACCCGACTCCCTTACATATATCAAGTCAGTACACTGTTTTGTTGGAAATAACAAACAACAACAACAGTTGCTTGTGACAAGTCTAAAAATACACACTGACTTAGTAGAGCCTTTAAGCATTTCCTCCACAGTAAAATGCTTTGATTGTGAGGATTGTGTTTGATTCTTCAATGTAATATCACCAGTGCATCACTTGCATATTCATAAATGCCATTTCCTGTTGATATTATATAGGGAATTTAAAAGATAGGTGTGTGTTTTTTTTGTCTGAATACGGCTGATGTTATTGACGAGAGCACCAAGGGTTTAAGAAAATAGAAGAATACATAAGAATACACAAGCAATACAAGACATTTTAACTGCAGAACGGAGCACCTTCTCTGCATAGCATGCAAGAGTCTAACGTCTTTATAAATAACCTATGCACCAGTGTTTGACAGAGGGATAAGTCAATGGCTGTGTTTGTTCCTGTGGGATGCTGCCTGTGCCAGTGAACTGGATTTCTGCCGTGTCCATTCTGGCCACCATACTGGGGATGTGTGGCAGATGCAGTAGAAATTTGTTTTATAAAGCTAAGGGTTGGGTGTTGTCTCAGCACTAATGCAACTCTGTATTGCTAGCACCATCTAGTGGCAGTAACAGTGCTTGCAGTTGTGGAATTGAGGGAGTATAGGAATCATAACCTCTAAAGCTCTGGAGAAGCCAATGTTCACAGTCATGCCATATAACTTGTTGTGTACCTCTCACTTCAGGACCGCAAGCTGACCAAGGCAGAGCAGCAACGCTTCAAGGAGGAGGCCGAGATGCTGAAGGGGCTCCAGCACCCCAACATCGTCCGCTTCTATGATTCCTGGGAGTCTGTGTTCCGTGGCAGGAGGTGCATCGTACTGGTCACAGAACTCATGACTTCAGGAACACTCAAAACGTTAGCACAACCTCCTCATTTCTATTACTCTTCACTCGATGACAGATCACTATTTTTGTGTTGTTCAGTTTTGTTGTTTTAGCCAGTCATGTCACCACACCCATGAGAGTAAATGTCACCCATAGGCAGCAGCTCTGTACTGCAAATTGTTATAAAATGTATAGCGCACTTAAAATGACCAATAAAACAAAGCTGATATACAGTATACATCATGATTCACATGTCTATGAAAGGCCTAGAAAGTATTTTCTCTCACTTATTTCATCTGTTGCAGTGTCAATTGTAGCTGCAGTGCAAAACAATAGCTGTAAACCTGCCTTCATAGTAAGCAAATATCAACACATGGTGTTGATAGTTGAAGTGCTGCTCAATCCTCTCCTAAAATGCTGTTGTCATAGCATTGAAATTCAAAGGTATTTATGAGAGTGTTTTTGTCTCTCATGGGGATCATCTAGCTATCCATCAGTGGCTGATTACAGTTTACTTTCTTTCCACTACAAAATCCTGCTCTATCTCTCTGCACAGTTACCTGAAGCGCTTTAAAGTGATGAAACCCAAGGTCCTGAGGAGCTGGTGTCGGCAAATCCTGAAGGGCCTTCACTTCCTTCACACCAGGACTCCTCCAATAGTCCACCGGGACCTTAAGTGTGACAACATCTTCATAACAGGCCCCACAGGCTCGGTCAAGATAGGTGACCTGGGACTAGCCACTCTTATGCGAACCTCCTTTGCCAAGAGTGTCATTGGTAAGTAGACAAACTACCTCTTACGCAGTATGGAAAAGTAGAGAATTGGATTTTTTATTTGTAATTTCTAGGTCTGTCTGTTCTAAGTATGGAAAAAGGAAGAGTATATGGAAACATATTTGTGTTTCCAGGCTATAACTCCTATTCTGTTTTCTAAAATATAAAAATCAGAATTTATAAAAAATCAGCGGCCCCCCAGCACAGACAAAATGTATACCACTGTGTAAAAGAGCGCAGGCTAGAGCGAGCTTGATGTCGTTGAAAAGCAAGGTTAGAAGAACGGAATGGAGCTGAACGCACACTCCTTCATGGTGCTGCATCTACGCTGGTTCGTCACAAACTGCAAAACAGCTCTGCCCAAAGCGCCATATGTTTGACAGTGGAGCATTGTCCAACTTTCTACGTAGGAGTGCACTGAATGGCCACAATGGGTAAATTTGTCCAACATCTCCAAATGGGGGAGGCGGCAATTGTAAGTCATTTGCAAAGGGAAAAAAGCACTGTAGTCTTGTCATAGCATCCTCTGCACCTAGAGTCACAAAGTCAAACATGAACTCCAAAATGTCCAGAGCAATCTGCAAATTCGAGTCTGGAAAAGTATGACATTTTGAAATGGAAAATGTTTAGGAACCCTGTAAACCTCTGAGCGCAATGCCAGGCATGGAGAAGCTACATCAGCAAATTGAGTCAGGGCCTTTATATATACTTTTCTCTGTATTCAGCACTGTTCAGATTTTTACAGAGGTCATCAGTTGCCTGGAGATATAGATTATTATTGACTGAGTCACTTTAAAGTCCATGTGGGCCGCACTTAATGTAAACAGAGACCACTGATGAGAACTTAAGCAATGCACTGTGAGTGCCTTTTAGCTCAATAACGTTTGACTCCGGAAGCAAGAGCAATCCCCATGAAGATTGTTATCAGAGTTTTCATTCCTCCGAGGACTTTGGGGCATTAGTGCTCTGCGGACATTGTTATGTGACAGTAAATACAGATCGTAACAGTGGTGAAATAGTATTCAGCTGTTCTGCTTGTAATCGACTGTGAACCATCGTCTGGTCTTAACAGGAACGCCGGAGTTCATGGCTCCAGAGATGTATGAGGAGCACTATGATGAGTCTGTGGATGTCTACGCCTTCGGGATGTGCATGCTGGAGATGGCCACTTCAGAATACCCCTACTCTGAGTGCCAAAATGCTGCTCAGATCTATCGCAAAGTCACAAGTGTGAGTCTCTTTGACTGCAATAGTCTCATACAAACTCAACTCATTTGTGGTGATGACATGTTTAAACTTGTTCTTTCACAGTTTATTGAAGTGAGATCCAAATTCAATGTCTGCAATGATTATATACTATATCCCAGAATCTAATTCCATCATTTCCTTTAAATTCATTTCCCATTTCTTTTTGTGCAGGGTATAAAGCCAGCCAGCTTTGATAAAGTGAATGACCCAGAAATCAAAGAGATCATAGAATGCTGCATTCGTCAGAACAAGAGTCAAAGGTAAACAGGTTTTACTTTCATTTCATTTCATACTACATTGTCTCATGCTGGATTCCTAAACGGGATCATAAAACATGCTGATGCCTGTTTCACCATTCCTGCTCCTTTTGTTGTCTCTCCCTTGACAGACTCTCCATCCGAGAGCTCCTTAACCACGCATTCTTTGGGGAGGACACAGGAGTCCGGGTGGAGTTGGCAGAGGAGGACACAGGCACCCAGGACTGTCTGGCTCTCCGGATTTGGGTTGAAGACCCCAAGAAGCTTAAGGGGAAGCACAAAGACAACGAGGCCATCGAGTTCAGCTACGACCTGGAGAATGATAGCGCTGAGGAAGTGGCTCTAGAGATGGTGAGATATATGCCAGTGTAGTAGAAAACGGGGTTCGTATGACAGTCCAGTGTGGGATAAGGTGGACTGGAAAAAGGCTTTGATTCTTAAAAGGTTGCAGGAAGGTAATGAGGGAAATCCCTAACTTATCAGCCATTTCAAGGTACCTCCTGCTGACCTAGATTCCTTCAGCCCTCCTCTAACCATTAATAACTCTCTCTCTCTCCCTCCCCCCCCCCCCCCGGCTCTGCCCCCCCCCCCCCCTCTCTCTCTCTCTCTCAGGTGAAGTCAGGATTCTTCCATGAGAGTGATGCCAAGGTGGTGGGAAAATCCATCCGGGACCGTGTAAATCTGATCAAAAAGTCGCGGGAGCGTCGACAGCAGCTGCTCTTCCAGCAGCAGCAAGACTTCGAAGAAAAAAGAGACCCCACTCTCACCTCCAACACCTTTTCTCATCCATCCTGCCCATCCTCACTGGGGCCAGGGGCAGCTGGACAGACCGGAGGAGGAGGAGGAGGAGGAGGAGGAGGAGGAGGAGTGCAGGAATCTGAAGAGCTGCCTGAAGTGGACCAGTATGTCAGGCAGCAACATATTTTCAGTGGGACAAACCTTAGTCTGCCAGGTAAAGGCACCTTTATTAGCAGTATTTTATAAGAGAGGTACGCTATGAGTTAATACGTTTTTACATTCCTTCTTTTTTTTTTAAATTGTCTTTCACTCAGAAGGTGAGAGCATTGGGTCTGCCAGCTGTGAATCTTATGCAAGTGGACAGAGCCAAGCGTACTCTCAACAAGGGGAATCATACTCCCACTCTCAGAATACTCTCCCCCCTACGGCATCTGTACGTCTATACCTTGTTTTCTTCTCGTTCATAAATCACACCAAACTGATAAATTGATCACTGTTTGAAATCTTTGTTTTGATAAATCACATTGTTCATTAACTATTTTCCTGCTCTTCAGACTACTGGCGCATTGACTCATCCTCAAATGCTCCCAATTGGTGAGAGTGGAAGTGTTCCAAATGTGCCTATTGGTCAGAGCGTTAGTATGTCTTGCATGTCTGTAGGCCAAAGTGGAGGGGGACCTGTTGGTCAGACATATCTTCAGCCCAGTACCATGGTTCCACAGGTATCACAAAGTGTCCCTCAACAAATGTTTCAGGTAAAAATGGTGATGAAACTAATTAGTATTAAAATGAAACCCATATTTACACTGTGGCTGCAACATTTAATGTTATTGTCAATGGAAGTAAAGCTATGGTTCCACAACTTAATTACATTTTGGGTGCTTTACGCTTAAACAACTATTTATACAACCACAAATCATCCTCTTAATGCTCTGAGATTGACCATCTGTCTGTATGTTGTACAGGGTTTCCCCCAGGAGATTAGTTAGTTGGTGATATGTAATGGTCACATTACCTCTCAATTAAACCTACTCTATAGACTTGCCGTGTGAAACAGTGCCTCTGCTCTTTTCACCTGAGCGTTAATGTTTTACTTCATTAAAGTGTATTTACTTTTTCTAACTTAAGCTGTGCAGTCTGTACACCTGCGCTATAAAACCCTGTGGGAAACCCTGTTGTATAACATTAATTGTGTTGATAATTTATCCTCCTTGCCAAAGCTAATTCTTACCTAATTTTTTCACCACTTTCTTTTCCCTCTTCTTTCAACACCAATCATCATTCTGTCATTATCACTGAGTAGTCACAAACATTCCCATCAGATTCATTTCAAACTGCCACCCCCCATGGGTCATTGGCCCCCTCACAGTCATACATACCTCCAGTTTCCCCACAAGCACCCAGTAATGTTCTCACTACATCCATATCAGTCAATGATCCTGCTGGACTAGGGGGGACCATTGTGCCCCTCGCTCAGCAGACCCAACCCCCTGCCACTCCCATGCAGCTCACTGACATCATTCCCCATGCAGCACCCCAGCAAACACAGCCTGTCATGATCCCTCAGCAGACTATTGTCCAACAACAACAGATAGGGATGGATCCCCAGACCACCACCCTTCTGCAGCAGCCGCAACAGCAAATGGAGGCCCAGGCCACTCTGCTCGAACAACAACAAGTTAGTGCGACTCAGCCACCAACGGAACATCATCCACAGAGCCTTTCAGCTATAGCTGTCCAGAACCATCAACATGAGCCTCAGCAGCAGATCTATGTACAGCAGCCTGTTCCACCTGTCCACACGACTCCTCAGCAGCAAGTATTACCTAAACACATAGGGATGGAGCAGCGAGCTGTGTCATTGCCACAGCAAGGGGAACAGCCTCCGACAGGGGATCCTCGTGAACAGACCCTGATACAACCACAACTGCAACAACAGCTTCAGCAAACTCTGTTACAACAGCAACAAGCTTTACTGCTCGAGCAACATCAGACGTACGTCCAGCAACAGCTTGATCAGCAGCAACAAAAAGCATTGCTTCAACAGCAGCAACAACAACAGACCCAACTACAACAACAACAACTGGAGCAGCAGCAAGTACTTATACACAAGCAATTGTTGGATCAACAACAGCAGCAAGCTCTTATTCAACAGCAACACGAGAAGCAGCAGCAACAGCAAGGTCTTGTACAACAACAGCAACCACAACAAGCACTTTTACAACATCAGTTAGAGCAGCAGCAACAGCAGCCTCCTTCACAGCAAAAGCAGCAGAATCAGTTTTATCAACAAATTGGGCAACACCAAAGTGGAATACAAAAAGAACCAGAGAAGCAACAACAAAGTGGGCAACAAATTGTATTGCAGCAGCAACCCCAGCAGACTCAACAGCAAGCGGAACAATTGCATCAGCAAGCCATACTCCGACAAATGGAACAACAGCAGCAACAAGCCCTAATACAACAGCATCTGCAACAGCAGGCTATTTTACAACACCATCAGCTACAACAGAAAGCTCAGCTACAGCAACTGCAACATGAGCAGCAACAAGTGCAACTCAAACAGCAGATAGAGCAGCAGCAGCAAGCTCTGTTGCAACAACAGTTTGAGCAACAGTGTCAGCAACAAGTCCTGTTACAACAACAACAAGCAGAGAGATTCCACCAACAGGCTTTGATGCAGCAACAAATTCAAGGGCAGCAGCAACAAGCAGCCATTATCCAACTTCAGCCAACTGAGAAGCAAGAGACTGTCCCAATTCCACAAAGTAACAGTAATCAGCAGATTCAGCAGCAACCAACTGATATGCAGCACACGTGCCTTCCAAAACTAAACGCCACTCCGTTTACACCTCATGCCGCTCTCACACAGCAGCAAGTGATGGAGCAACAGCAGCAAGCAGCATTGATCCAGCAGCAGCAAGCATTTGTTGCCCAGCCGCAGCATCACACCTCTGTAATGGAACCCCATATGCCAGCCGGCACTGAGGTGATTCAGCACCAAACTCAAAAATTATCACAGGACCAGGTCCCCATGGCCATTCAGACTATGCACATCCCTGTTCAGACGTCTGCTGTTGTCCCAGCTCAAGTCCTTTCCCAGCAAGGACAAAGTGAGGCTCATCCCCAGAACCAGGTCCCAGTCCAATTTATAGCCCAGTCCACAGTCCAAACAGCTCAGGCTATGATTGAGGCCCAAGTATCTCCTCCTGCGGCAGTGATCCAGCAACAGACTCATGTCATCCAGGCCCAGCAAATTCCTCTACAGACTAGTTACCCAGGACCTGCCACACTCACACAGAGCCAGGTAACTGCTCAGCCATTAATCCAGACTCAGCCAATTGGTCAGTCCCAGCCACCACATGGTCAGGGCCCAACTGTGGACATTCAGATGATGGGCCAGCAAAACCAAGCTACTGTCCAGCCTCCAGCTGCAATTACCTCAATTCCCAGTCAGATCCAACATGAGACTCTTGTTCAGCAAAATGCTCAAATAACAGGACTCATGCAGCCCCAGCTCCAGTATGTCTCTCGGCCTACCCACCAAGCCATGCCATCTGTACAACAGGATGCAACTCATATGACACAACAGCAGCAGCAACAAGAGCCAGTTCTGCAGTTTCACCAGATGATTCGGTCTCCTTGCTCAGCTGGAAGTGTTGGAACAACAACAGATTGCCTCAATTCTGTAATTGACCCTGCAAACTTTGTTGCCACTCCTCATCCTGTGCCGCAGGCTGGAACAGCCTATGTCCAAGGCCAAACAACACCACACCCAGTTGTTCAGGCCCAGCAGCAGCCCCTAGTAGGCACTGCTGACCCTTCAGTCAGTCAGTCCATCTCCCAGCCTCCTATGCCTCAGTCTACTGTGCATTACCAGCAACAGCTACAGAAGCTTTCTCAAGCGCAGCAACCACTAGCTCCACCTCCTGCACAGGCCCAGTTACTGGCAAAGCCCATCCAAACTCCCATCCAGCAACCACTTCCTATGAAGCAGGCTTTGATAGCCCTTGACGACGGTCAGCTGCCCTCACAGTGTCCACCTGCTTCACATCTGATGACCCATCCTTCTGCACAGATAGTGGCAGGCGCCCCTCCATCTCTGCAGCACCAAGCCAAGCAGATGCTGCCAGCTCACACACACTCACAAACTAGCATTCAGGGCCAAACAAACTCCCAAACGCAGGCACATTTTCAGACACAGGCTCATTCTCACATTCAGACACACACTGAGACACCTATTGCTGAACAGCCTGTGCTACCCCATGCTGTCTCTCCTGCACAACAAATGCCCCTCAGCCCGTCTCATACCTCATGTCCCCCAACATCCCTACCACGTCTTCCATTCCTACCATCCCACCATCCCGCTGCTTCCCCTGTGCCAGAGCTGCCTACATCTCCGCCAGCGGCCCAGGTAACCTTACCAGGGCAGACCTACTTTATGCCCACCTCCCCTCCACCTGTCACTGCTCTACAATCGCTTGACTCTAAAGCCCCCAAACTGCCCCAAGCCTCGCTGCAAGACTGCGACCTTTCCCTGCTGGGCATTGCTCAGGTACAGGAAGAATAAAAGTTGGCTGTATTAATGAGGAAATTATTTTACTTTGCTTACATACTGGCAGAATGATTGAGAGTACTGCTATCTAATTATATGAAAAAGGATTTGACTTTGTCTTTTGAATTCAAACTAACAAGTGTTACATTTTAAAACATTAGTATATTCATAGAACAGTACATTTGTTAATAAATGCAATATCCATTATTACATTATAGCTTTACTTGCATCTGATGTTGCTAATGATTTTTTTGTGTCTTTTGTTCTTTATACCTGCATAATTTGTGCCTGTATTCATGTTACTCTACAGGATGGTCCGTACCTGTCAAGTACAGAACATCATTCTTCATTGGGGTATGTCCGATATCGTTACTGTCTAATGTTAACTCTGTTTTTCCGATTGTTCTCATTGCATGTCCAATCACTCAGTATGTTCATCCGTTATGATAAACCCTATATGAGTACTGATAAGGAGATATTCTGAAAGCTTTAATTTGAAAGCAGCTTAAAAGTGCAAAATAATTAGATTTGATAAGTGTAATTGGGCTTCTAAAATTGTAAACGCATGTCATTTTGCATTAAGTCTGCGTATGGTGCATATTTTTTTTAAAGTAGACATGTCTTTGCACAGGACTCATAGGTCTGGACAACATAAGAGAAAATTAGTGCATGCCACATATTCTTATAAATAAGTTGTACATAAGAACAAGTTTGGACATGTGGTTCCTGCACGAGGCCCATTGCTTGTCCGTATCGACCATACACACAGTTGTCAACAATCTCTCCACATAAACATATATAATGCATTTAGATTAATGTTTTTGTGTTATAAATGTACAGTATGCTGTTACTAAATCTATGTATTACATATACACATTTTCAGAGACTTACAGATGCAGTTACAGTATGTGGTCAGTGTCTCGCTCTGGGACCTGTAATTTATATCATGATGTGTAACAACAGCACTACTTTGTCACCCACAGGTCTGTTCCAGCTAATGGAGAAGAAACATTTCAGCTCTTAGCCAATGGGAAGTTTGAGAAATTAAAGACTCAAATGAGAGCTTCCTGTCAGAGGTCTGACAAAGTTTCACATCAGTTTCAACTGAGCATGCTCCAGGTGAAAAAACTGCAAGAAATAACCCCCTATATTGCTAAATTATGTGTGCCAATATATTTAGAAAATTACAACTATATAATGTAAATGTGTGTTGTCCTACCTAGGTGTCAGGCAGTGGGGACAATATGGTGGAATGCCAGTTGGAAACCCATACCAACAAGATGGTGACATTTAAGTTTGACACTGAAGGGGATGCACCAGAGGACATAGCTGACTACATGGTAGACTGCTTATGTATTACCATCGTCTGAATTACTTGTAAAAATGTCATTCTATGCATTAACAATTGCTGTTTGGTTACATTGTGTTTGTAGGTGGAGGAGGACTTTGTCCTCAATGTAGAGAAAGAGACATTTGTTGAAGAGCTTAGAGCCACAGTTAAGAAAGCTCACGAAATTCTTCAAACACATTCACAGGTATTTTGATTTCCATATTTCCATCTATCACCTTCTCCCCTCTCTTATTTTTTTGTTTTTGATTGAATAACGATGGATTTTAATCTTTATGTATTTATCAGACTGGATCAACTGACCAGTTGCATGTGAGCACTCCCACTAGCTCTTCAGGTGAGTTAGGAATATATTGTTTCTTAGTCACAAAAAAGTGTCATTACAGTATGAGAAAATGCTGTACATTCTATAACCTAACATGTTATGTGTAGTAAATTGTCTTTATGATTTTTAGTGGACTCAGTGCCCCATTCCTCTCCAGTGGGACGCTGGCGCTTCTTTATTAACCAGACCATCCGCCATAGAGACTCTCTATCGAGTCAGGGAGCAGGCACTCCACCACCCACTGCAGAGATGATGATACCTCAGTCTCCTCAAACAGAGAGAGGTAAGCTCTACCCGGGTCACTTTTAATGCTGTGGCTTATTAATATGACTGACATGACAGCATAACAGAAACTAACTATGTGTTCCTCTCTGCGGCTGTAGAAAATGAAGGATCCCAGAGCCTCGAGTCCTTGACGGGCATGGCCTTTTCCCCCTGCCCCACCCTTTCTGCCACCTCCCCTCCAGTCTCCACTGTCTCAGCCCCTGCCTCCATGGTCCCCTCAGCCACCGCTGCCCCAACTCCTCACACCACTGCCTCTGAAAGCATCTCAGCACCAGCCTCCACTCTCGAGGCCTCTGTCACTGCTTCAGGTGCTCTTGAACCGCCAGTCCCCACCTCAGATTCCCTTAACCAAATTCACACTGTTCCCTCATCAATAGCAATACCTGCTGCTAACTTCCCCACCTTGTCCACTGCTCCTATTGTTGTGTTTCCCATACCCACCACCATTCTCCCTGATGTCCTCACACCTCCTGGAAGCAGTGGTTGCTCCACTGTAGGTCAAAGTATAGGGGATACAGTGACAACTGCTCCAAGGTCATATGTGCCTGCAGCAGACCGGTCGTCAACCTCTTTTCATTCCCCTCCTCCTGCTGCTGCAGTGACCTCTTCTACAGTTAGCCAGCTTGGCATGGAGCAGCAGCAGACTCTCACTCAGGTGGACAAACCAGCCCCACAACAACCACAACTACATCCTGCATTACAGCAACAGGTACCAGTAGTTCAACAGCAACTGCAGGCAATGCAGCTTGAACAACAGGCACAACAGATACAGCGGGAAACACCACAGCAACAACAGCAATCACAACATCAAGTGTACCAAGAACAAATTCAGCTGCAGCAGGAACGGGCAATGCAACAGTCTCTCCAGCAGTTACAACATCAGCAACTAATGCAACAACAAATACCACTTCAACAACAGATGACCGAGGTGCAGGTGTTGCCTCAGACAGGTCATACAGAGTTGTTACAGCAGTCTGCGCCTCTTCAGCAGTTTCTGCCACCAATGTCCCTACAGCAGACCCAACAACAACTTATTCAACAGCAAACACCACAGTATTCCCCACAGTTGCTGCAGCAGCCTCAGTTACAACAGATTTCGCAGCAGGTTATGGCACCCCAAGCTGCTGTAGTGCCTCAACAGCAGGCCCACATTGATCACCAGCAGCAGCAACAGTTAAACTTGCAGACAATACTCTTACAGCAACAGCAAATGGTGCAACAGCAGCTCCAGCAGCAGCAGCAGCATCAGCTGTTTATGGGTGCTGTGGCTTTAACACCAGATCAAAGCCAAATGCTGCCCCGGTCAATTAGTCAACAGTTTCTTCAACAACAGGCACAGCTCAGTGTTAACCCTGTACCGCAACAGCAGATTCCACAACAAACACAGATTTCTGCTGAGCTGGTACAACAACATATACAGTCACAGAAACAGCTGCAACACACTGAGCAGCAACAAGAGATGGTTAAAGCCATGGACACACCCCAGAAACAGCAGCAGTTCCCGCTGCAGAAGCAGTCCTCTTTACAGATATCTGAGTCAGAGGTGTCCGCAGGAGAGACAAGTTTCACAGAGGACACATGCAGCTACTCCACCCCTTTCCACCCTTCCTCTGACTCCTCTCTGCCGCCTCTCCATCTGGCCACCGCTGAAGGCCCCGTACCCACTCTCTCCCTCACACTGACACCATCCCCTGCTCAGCCTTCCTCTGTGGCCGAGTCAGACAGTGAAGGCCCCCCCAAAATTGAATTTGTAGATAACCGCATAAAGACTCTGGATGAAAAGCTGAGGAACTTGTTATATCAGGAGTACAGCAGCGGGGCGGCCCTGGCTGGGGGAGCTACCTCTGGCCCTACATCTGCTGCCTCCACATCAGCAGGAGGAGACGAGTCGTCTGAGCCACAGTCGCTCCACCACCTGTCCTTTCCCCCACCTCCCTCCTCCTCAGATACTTCCCCTCACTCATCTTCCTCCTCTTCCTCCCCCACCACCTCCCGTTCCTCCTCTACCTCCCCTGACCCAGAGAGAGATGGCGCAGGAGGGAAAGCTTCCTCAGAAGTGCCCAACTTTGCGGAGATGGGCCCCGTGGAGCAACAGCCTGGCCCATCTCTCCCCTCCATCTCTGCCTCGTCCACCCCGACTACCTCTCTCCTGCCTCCCAATCAGGATGAATCGGCTGGGCCCCAGCGTCCACCTGTACCAGGAGAACCAACCATTCTTGTGAGTGAAAACCACAGATTAGATTTTTGAATTTTTTTTATAAATATTCTCTTTCACCGTACTGAATTTACATTATTTTACTGTTTATATTCCAGTGTATCGCCGTTTAAAGCTGTTATATTTGTTGAGGTTAAATATTTGTGTCTCTCCGTTTCGAACAACTCCATGCAGCCACTCTTAATTGTCTTAACTGTTCTAGGCTGTACCCCCACATTCTGACACCAGTACCACTGGAGACGCATCGTGGCCCCCCAATCAGCACCCGATCCCCCTCCGGCCTGGACACCAGAAGCACAATGCAGGAGGTGGATATTTTGGCCTAAACCTGACATGTCCTAGTATCAGAAATCCTGTTAGCAAGAAATCCTGGACTCGCAAATTCAAAAACTGGGCATGCAAACTGCGCCACTCCGCCAGCTTGTTCAAGAAGCCCACAGTCCAGCAAGGTAGCGTCCTCTTAGGGAGCGAGAGAGAGAGAGAGAGAGAGAGAGAGAGAATGGGTTGTTGGGGCATGGACTTAAATCTAATATCTAGTACTAATTTTAACATAGTAAAATAACTTTCTTAACCATCATATGGATATGATATGAATATCTGTTAATGTCAAAGAATGTTAATGTTTACAGCTAAAGAATCTTGTTTTTGTTTATTGTAATGTGATTATATTCTCAATGCAATGTAAGTGTTGACATCACTACATACATTATTGTTTTCTTTTCTTTGTTTCTTTTCTGAATTCCTTTTTAAATTTCTTGGCAATCTTTCCTTTTGCATGGGTTGCTCACCCTGGGGCGAGAACAGAGGAGAGTAGACGAGGGTTGAAGATTGGCACAGTGTAGGAAGAGGTTGGCATCAGAAATCTGACGCCCATCCCAGTGCAGATGATCTCTGGAGTAAAGCCCAGCAGTGCCTGTGACCATGACATATCCATTCATATGACATCCCTCTTTTTTGCCCCAAATCCGTAAGCACAGACAGCAGCAACCACCTCACCTCCACCTGCCGGCTCAGTGTAGACAGCATCATGCAACTCACGTCATATCACAAATAAGATAGATGCTAAAGTGATATTATGTAATCAGTTCAGAATATGTGTACGCTTTCTATGTCAGTTCCTACAGAATAGCATTGCTCCATGAGACTCTAATATGTCCCATAGTTGTAGATGATGCATTCATGGAGATTACTTCCTCATTTGAATTATTTGTATAAAATATTGAGATTATAATGAAATCATTTCTAGTAGATATTGTGCACATTACCCAGGGCTTATGAGTTACTGTTGTGCATGGGTAGGCTTTTCATACAGCTTAGATTTATCACACTGGTAAAGTATTTCGGCCATTTTGCATGTGTTTCTGTTTCTATGTTTAATATCTAAGCTGTAGCTTAGATCCTTTGCTACAAGTTCACCTGCATGAGCACGCATGTTATGTTCTACACAAGTGACTAATAATGGATTGTTATCTGTAAGTAACACCTATATCAGGCTGCTTATTCATATGTTGGTCTTAAATTATGCAGTGATTATCCATGTGCACCCTTCGCTAATGTAGTAACCCCAAATATCAAACACACTGAACATTATCACTGTGGATCTGAGCACAGATCTCAATGTGATATTGGGCTTTGTTGTCTGGTATATGAGTGGGAATATGGTGAGAATGAGAGAGTGGATGTGTGGGTGGGTGGGGGTATACTGTTGTAAACATTCAACTGCCATTTCACAATGTGTTTTCTTTTAATTTAATAACCTATAATAATTTTTGTTTTTAATGAAACAAACATTTACCACCCCTTCCCACACGCCCATTACACATTTCTCTTAAAGTTGATTTTTTCTTTTACATCCACAAAAAAACATTTATTCTTCATATTGTTTTGTTGTTTATAGTTTATAAAAATGACGGCCATAGAACTCAACATATGATGACACATTTCATATACCTGCATGCAAGTCATTTAACTCACAAAGTTGATGATGTGTAACATTGATGGGTGATTTTTAAAACTGTGCCTTTGTGTTCGTGCCCCACGTCTCTATGTGCATCTGTATGTGTCTCTGTTATGTACATTTTTCTGTGTCTGCTGCTTTTGTGTGTGTCTACCTCGTCATTTATGTGCTCTTCATACTTGTGTCTCTGTGTTCCTTTCTCTGGGTCCTTGTCTCCCCTTTTTGCTTTTCATCGCTGTTTCTTTATCAGATGGAAGTTCCAGCAGTCAGACACTCAGAGAAGAGAAGGAGGCACCACCGCCAAATCCACCTCATTCACGCAAAGGACGATTTCAGGTAGGGGCCATAGTACTGATTTTATCTTACTATAATTTATCTTTCTCAATTAGTCTGAACCGTCATTGCAGTCTGGACAAGCAGGTAATGTGTCCTCTGCCATCAGGTGACTCCAGTGCTCCAGTCCTCTCCCCCAAAGGCTGCGCCATCAGGCCATGGAGGCACTCACAGGAAAGTGGGCCGCTTCTCTGTAACCAAGGCTGAGACTAAGAAAGAGGACAGGCAGACTGACAGCTCCCCAGTGTCCCCTGATTTGGAGAGGGAGAGGAGGAGATCTCGGGCAAAGGACGGAGAGAAAGATGAAAGTAAGAGGACCCCAGCAATGGCTCACCTGCCTCGATGTCATGGACACAGCCACTCACCCCTGGGCAGCAGCGATGATGAGGATGAGTGTGAGCTGGAGGATGAAGACCTGAAAAAAGAACTACACAAGCTCAGAGAGAAGTAAGTCAGTGAAGGGAAAGATTTAACATCATTATTTCAGAGTTCACAAGATATTTGTCTCTCTATTAATTACATTTTCTATTTCATCTCTCCATGATTGTTGTGTCTTGCCTACTGTTGGAGCCATAATGTGGTTTTGTTGTTTTCTTATGTCTTTGAGGGAAACATGGGGTGTGTACACATGCAGTCCTGACATTGAACAGTGGGTGGCACATTAACCTAAATGTGCCTATATGTAAGTGCCTGGTAATGAGGATCAGGTGTGTGTGTGGACGGGAAGCTAACAGTTTTTGACCGTGTCAAGGTGTCTTGTCAAGGTGTCCTGTTATCGTGTCAACGAGTCGTGTCAAGGCGTGTCAAGGTATTGTGTCCATGTAAAGTATCCTGTATTCTGGTACGGTGCCAATATGTATTTGAATAAAAGGATCAACGGATCTAAAGAAAGACAGCGCATTGGACATTGAAATGTTTGTGGAACACGCGTCCGAACAAGTTCTCCCGTTCGCCCTCCAGTGGCTTTAAAATGGATATTTGTTAAAGTCATTACACCTACTTTAATGTTTTAAAACCTTTTTGTTTTGCATATTCATTGTTTTTTTTTTTCCATCATTCATTTTCAGTTCATGATTTTACAGAACCGTTCACCACCTGCTGCTCTGTGGTTTGCATCTCTTCCTCTGCAGGCACATCAAAGAGGTGGTATCCCTTCAGTCCCAGCAGAACAGAGAGCTGCAGGGGCTGTACAGACAGCTTCGTTCCCTCAAAGACCAACGGCATAGTCTGCCTGTCTCTCTGTCCCGAACAACTCCTTTTCCCACGGGACCTCCTGTCCTCTCTCCTCGGAGGCCCAGGCTAGCCAAAATCAAACTCCGGCCCCGGCCTCACTCTCACATGGATAACAACGGAGTCACACACTCTGGTACACACTTTTCTAAATTCTTTCTCTTTCACTTTCTCTTCTTCTGTTGTTTGCTTTCTATTTGAATGTTTCTTGTATCTCCCGTCTAGGGATTCAGCAGTCAAGTAGTTTCTCAGGTGGTGAACAGAGTAGACTGCCACTATACTGCAACCTAGAGCACTGCCCTTCACTGCCTGCAAAAAGAGGTACAGTTTGTCATCAATATATCAAGACAACACAGAATTTATTGACAATCAGTGGTATGATACATGCCCTCATTTTTCCACAGATCACAGTCCTCTTAGAAAAAGCACATTCACAGATGAACTGCACAAACTTGTTGACAATTGGTCTAAGGATACGGTGGAACCCGCTCCGCCCAAGCCTTCGCTGAATCAAATTAAGCAGATTCAGCAGGTGCAGGAGTCAGGAGGCTGGAGTCAGCCGACTGAGGTAGGACTAAGTAATATGCCTTCATTATTGACCACATGTGAAATCAACCTTTAAAATGCTCAGAGGGATTGTTGATGTTTTATCATAAATGCTGATAAGGTTGTGCTTTTCCAAATCACTGGCTCTTTCTCATAAAAGATGTTTATATCATAAAAGATGTTTGTATCATAAACAATTATTAAAAGAAGCCAGACAGCATTTAGTTGGTTCTAATGTGGAGTAGAAAAATAGTTTTGGGCAGAAAAAGCAGAAATATACATACATTTGTTCCAAGAGCCAACAGTACCAACACGTTATTTTTGTGCTGTAATGCTCCCTCCATACTCATTACTATATTCCATACAGGTGGCTCCACCAAGTTGGTTTCCACTGGCACCACTGAACCCCCAGGCACCCCCGACCCCTGCCAGCTTGCCTGTGGCAGCCCCTTCCCAATACACAGGTGGAGGAAGCCTGTCCACCCTAAACTCTCCGGGACCACCACCGCAAACGCACATGGCTCAAGTTCCACAGATGCAGCAAAGTTTACACCTCCATCAGTCTCTCCCCCTCCAGCAGGTGACCTATCAGCAGTCCCCAGTCCGCCAGCAGATACCGCAGCCCCTGATGCAAACTCCCTTACAGTCCCAATCACTATCGCAGACACAACCCATCACCCAACTGCCCCATTCACCACCTCAAGGCCAACCACTGCTGCCTTCCCAAATAGCCACATCTCCAGTGTCCACGGTCGCGTCTCTGCTGCCTGGCAGTGGCACAACTGCACCTACAGATAGCACTGCTGCTGCTGGAGGGGCATTTGGTTCCTGTTCCTCACCCTCTTCAACCGCTTGCTCTACTGCTGCTCTACCTTCCAGTGCCAAAATTCACCCAACACCCCCCACCTCTACTCTTCCTCTGGGACAGAAATAAAACCAAGGTGAAGAGTGAGGTCAATATGAAGGTGCAAGAGATGGAGATACTAAGTGGATCAGGATGTAAAGCAGATCCCTTTGGAGTGCTTGTTCTGTGTATGCATGAGAGAGTTGAGACTGCAATGAATATAGGGATTCCAGTGTACTTTTGGATGAGATGGGGAGTGAATGTGAGAGATGATAGATTATGGTATGTACAGACAGGGGTAACATGGAACACAGCGGCTGGGGTGTGTGAATCATGATATGTTTGTGTGTTAAGATATACAAATTCTTAAATGTATGAGTGTGTGTGTGTGTGTGTGTTTATCAGTGTGAGTGTTTATGGAGTATCCGAGTACATATCCCTAATGTCCTTTTACAGAAATTAATGTTCATGTTTTTGTTTTCAAACCTACTCAGTTGGACCTGAATTCTCCCTAAGCAGAGACAATAAGGACACAATATTTGACAGTGTGTTTAATTTGTCAATGCTTACAGTAAAAAGACTATCAATTTTAAAAGTGCAATTAGTAATGGTCATCTAAATTGATCAGCATGTATTGTATGGATTTGTCTGTAAGGCATAAAATATTTTTGTAGAAGCACATTGATGAAAACCAGATGTATAGAGGATCTTCTAATAACCATTACATGAAACTATAGAACTACAGCACAATGCATTTCAATGGGCAATGAAAAAAAAATGAAACCACAGTATGTTAGTAGAGAAAGGTAAAGTTATCCGGCTACCATCATTACCACAACGCGACCAAACACACTGTTGCAGTGTTGTTCACTGGTACATCATGTGCTTCATTTTTATTATTTTATGTTTCGCAGTTGTAACATGCTGAGTGATGTGACGTAAATTCAGATAAATTAATGATATGACGGTTAATTGAAATATGCCATCTGCATTCAGTGGATACCTGGGTACACTCAGCCCAAGACTGCATGACCTTGTGACTAACTTGACTTGCCAGACTGCCAAACTGCTTGCACTTGCTGTACATTCATGAATCTCACATTTACTATTTGCAGCCTACTGAGATAATTCATCAGTCATGAGTAAATTTGCTATCGGTTCATTTGACATTTTTGCTTTCAGTTTGAGCTCTGCATATCAAAGTATATCAAGGTGTCATGCTGAGGACGAAGATGAAAAAGAAAAAAAACTGCCAAGTTATTATAATCTGGGGAGACCATATGGATTATACCCATATTGCCTTTTAAAATGACGGCATTTTTTGTGGGTGTGTGAGTGTGTATTTTTTCTGTGTGACAAAGCTCTGTGATAGTCGCATGGTATCTTGCATTATAATTTGCATCCCTGTTTCTTTCATTCAAAGCGGCCTCTCAAATGTCACTGTACTCAACCTAAAATGTTTACCCTGCCAATGTGTTGGGCTTATTTCCATAAGAAACACAGCAAGTGAGAAGTCAGACCATATACTGGATGAAAACTTGATGTCCAACACCGTTGTCAGATCCTCACTTGCCTATTTGTCAACTTTGTTTGGCGCTGGACAAATTCCTTGTTTCAATTGTAAACTATTTAGTCTTTGACCATAGGCTGTCAGTGTGAATGCATAACTGTGGGCCATAAATGTGCTTTATGCACACTGCAAAAGGTTTACTCAAGTCAGAAATGTCCCAATCCTCTATTTCTTAACACATCATCTTGAGATGCAGAGATACACAGAGTATTATATCAGTAGTGGATATATTACCTTACATTTTATTGGGTTATCAGTGCGATTAGCCAAAACACATTTGGCCAAAAAAAGGTCATTTTGGCATAATAAGTAGCCTGTAGTCAAAGCAGCATTTGTGTTTTATTAATGATAGAGAGACTGTATGCCCCTGAAAACAGCAGATTGTTCTGGTTGTTGACGACTGCTACATGTGAGTCAAAGACATTTAAAACATGAATGGTTAAGGAGGACGAGTTTCTGCTAAAGGGTACGGTTGTTCAGAAATGGCATAATCTAGAATATAACAACGATTTTCTGTATTTTTCAAGACAACCCGCATTGTCACAGAGATGTAGTTCATTATTAGTGAAGGTGAGATACTGTGCTGTCATGTCTGATACTAACATGTTGACTGCAAGCTACAGCTTAACGGTCATGATTCATGATGTGGAACTGGCTTTGTCCTTGAAGTGTTACCAAAATGTTATCTAAAAGATTAAAATTATTTTTGTATTTTGAAATGGGGTTGTACAAATTGTAAAAATGTGTTCTCATTATTATAAATATGAGGTTATTTGAAACTAGAAAACACTGGTTTTCATCTGTGTTTACATGGGACTTCCCTATCTTGATATACCTCTCTGAGTCCTGTCAGGCCAAGGTCATATAAGACTATATTTAAAGAAGTTTTGATCATTTTGACATCTTATTCCAGTTTTGAACCATGACAACCTGTAAGATACATAACGTACTTACATAAGTCTTCCTATTAGGATTTAATTCACTCACAAATTAATGCAACACAAATCTGGGGAGTCCCACATGGCATGACTGAGAACCAATGATACAAGTACATTTGGGCAGAGTAACCTCTAAAAATAAAGTATGTTGCTGGTGATATAGCCTTTGTAAATTGCAACTAATTCAACTGTTGATTTTATTTATGTTTTGTAACTAATCAAAATAAATGATGTAAAACATGAAAGTAAAATGGTGTGTGGATTTTTTATATTTAGCTTGGCAAAACAGGGTACTTCTGCAACCCACAATGACTTCATGTGGATGTTTGAGGTTTAGTTTAGTTTATTTCACAAAATTCCAAATACAGTAGTGAAAAAACAAGCGTAAAATACATTGTCAGGAATAACGACAAAGTAAAGGACTTCTTTCCTTTGTGGTCACTGTTTAATCAGTTCATCCTCACCACAACAAGATGGAGACAGCCATACATAACTAAATAATTCAATAAATTAATGAAAAAGTAAATTAAAGGGTGTGCAGTCTGAGATGCATTCAATTACTCCTAATGAGTTTCCCCCCTCTTTTAGACGGATTTATTTTCTAAAAAATGTATTTTGAGGTGTTATTTAATCTACTTTACTTTTTTTAAGTGTAGTGTGTAATACTATATTATACTATACAAATACTCTAGATAAGATAAGCTGATCGGGTGTATTGGGTGTTTGCATGATTAGACTACATCTCATATTCTATTGGGCCTGCCAATCCATAAGGTCTTGACTGACAAACTTTCTATACTGACAAAAAATAAATCCTGGGATGTAAATTTTATTTAAGATCATGTGAAATTTATGAATTTATGAATGTACTTGCGTGTTTATTAATTAGTACATTTACTGACATGTATTTGTTTAACATTATTATTACAAATAAAACGTTTTTTGCAGGTTAATGAAAAGCTATGGTAGCCTATTTGACATGTGTCTGCAGCTTTGTTGCCGGACAAACGTTGCTCAACGTTTTTTCCTGAATGCAACTCCATATTAGACTTTCTTCAACTTTATTGTTCTTTCAATAGCAGACAGCGACCAACGACCGTCTGACGCTACAGCCTTTGAAATGGCGTTGATGTAGTTCAATACGCCGTTATTTTGTAGTTATTGTACTCGTTTTGGTTGCTTCATATTTAAGTTTTCTGGTCAAGTTTAAACTTCTGGACCTGGCCTCTGTATTTGGGCATTACGGAATTCATTAACAAAAATTGTGGTAAAGCAAATTGTTTATAATTTACGTTGCATAATAAGGCCGCAGCTACCCCCGAGTTTGCGTAGGGATTACAACGGCTTTTGTATGCTTGGCCTACCGCAGCTAGATTTCGGTGAGTTGCTAGCGTTAAATGTCGATGAAGATAACAAACGACACTTCTTTGTTTGGCTTAAATGTATCAGCTGTGTTGGGTGCGTTTCCTTCATGTTTAAAAGCTAAATTAATTGCACCAGCCGTTCTCTTTTTGTAAATTAAAGTTGACACATTTCCAATCGCTTAGGTTAACTTCATCGGTAGCTATTATAGCTAACGTTAGCTTACTTGCTAAACACATTAGCTAGTGCTTTGCTAGCAATACAACATTCACGTTGCATAGCGTGTTTACAAACAGTGAGCTAACGTTACTATGGCCAGCTGGCTGCTGTTAACAACTAGCATTAGTTAGGATAAGCAAAATGTTTCTAATACAACATATTGGAGTGAAATAAGAGAATTGTTGCCTCTTCAATAATTTAACGTTATTTGAAGAATATGGAATAGTGATACCCTTATGATCATTGTTATATTACCGAAACGACTTATTTTGTCAGTTAACTTAAGTCGCATCTCAGGTGGCAGGAGTAGCTAATGTGTTTCTCAGCACTGAACATTACGGACCAATGAGCTGTCAACGTCAGTTAGTTGCATTAACGAAGTGACTTATGGCAAGATATTGACATATATTTTCCTTTTTGTTGTATGTCAACAGGTTTCCAAGTGAATCCCGGTGGACTTGTGTATCAGTAAGGGGGATCTGGAAGTGAAGTCAAATACAACAATAACATTACCCGTGCTTACGTTACATAATTAATACAGAATTTAGTTTGTTAAATAGTCCCTCCCCCCTGAGTTAGATTTCTTCCCCCACACACAAACACTCAATATGGCATCTGTGCCACTCTACTGCTTGTGTCGCCTTCCATATGATGTGACACGCTTCATGATCGAGTGTGACATTTGTCAAGACTGGTTCCATGGGGGGTAGGTCTTTTTCAGATCAAACACTGCGTTGATCATATTGTTGTCACTGTGTAATTGGATTCAACTATTACGTTGAGTGAATTATGATGTGGTTATATCTGTTATCCTAGTTGTATGTTTCTTGTGGGTATAGTTAGTATTCGACCCACCACAGTTCATTCAGCTATCCTTTCTACACGCTCTTTATTTTATATACGAATGTTTTCTGTGTAGCTGTGTTGGAGTGCAGGAGGACAAAGCAGCTGAGATTGACCTGTATCACTGCCCCAACTGTCAGGTCACCCATGGGCCATCTGTCAGTAAGTTACCATTCCTTTAGTACACATTTCTTGAATTGTTATGATCTTATTGGTTTACTTTTACATAAAAACAGGTGTTGATCTGTATTCTCTGCCTCTCCTTTTCTTAGTGCGCAAACGCCGTGGAGGCAATAAGCATACAGATGCTGGTGCTGCTCCAGTAAGAGATCCAAGTCGGCCTGTTAAGACAGGCAGCTCTCAGTTTGTTAGGGAGCTACGGAGCCGCACCTTCCCAGGGTTAGTCTCCTCCTGCAAAGGTCACAAGTTTAAACATATATTTTATATTTATGTTTTTTCACTGACCATCCTCCAACTGTTTCTGCTCTTATGTTGGTTGGAGAGCCTATGCCGTCCTGTAATGTAATTGTTAAGCACTCTGTTTTGAATAGTTTCTCCCAGTGATCACAATCAAAACGTGTGCATATGTCTGTTTGTGTTCTACGACAGTGCGGATGAAGTCTTGCTAAAGCCGTCTGGGGCCCAGCTGACCGTTGAGTTCCTGGAAGAGCATTCGTTCAGTGTTCCTGTCATGGTGCTGAGGCGCGATGGCCTAGGCATGACCCTTCCTCCAGCGTCATTCAATGTCAGCGATGTAGAGCACTACATCGGTAAAGTTTTTACTACTTAATTCAAATATATGGATCTGCACTGATTCATGTTAAGATGTTAGGGCTGACATGTATTAGGGACATTCAGGTTTGTTTTCTCAAACTTTTTCTTTTCTTTTCTTTGCAGGTTCAGACAAACAGATTGACGTGATTGATGTGTCTCGCCAATGTGACCTGAAGATGCGGTTGGGAGACTTTGTTGAATACTACAACAGCCCCAACAGAGAGAAAGTGCTCAATGTCATCAGCCTGGAGTTCTCTGAGACCAGGTACACAAAGATATACATTTCACTGACCGTTCAGTTTGCCATTATGAAGCAGTGTCTTGTTACTCGAGTATACTGTTTAATTCTCTATCTATTCAGTTGCTCTAAAAAAACGAAAGAAAAAAGAAAGACATGGAAATCCATCGTTTTAAGTGAAGTTGTGTTTGGTTCGAGTTAGGGTTGAAGTTATGTTTTTGAAGACTAAATATTATCGCTGGACTTGTTTAAGGCTCTCAAACCTGGTGGAGACTCCAAAGATTGTGAGGAAACTATCATGGGTGGAAAACCTCTGGCCTGAAGAGTCTGTGTTTGAACGCCCTAATGTGCAGAAGTACTGCCTAATGGGAGTAAAGGACAGCTACACAGACTTCCACATTGACTTTGGAGGCACTTCAGTGTGGTACCATGTCCTGAGGGTGAGAACCAAAATGATTTCAGTCCTGTTTGGGAAGTTTCAGTTGCACTGATTGTGAAACATTTTTTTCTTTTCAAAAAAATTTTTTTAAGAGCTTGTCTCTCTATGTCTATTCAGGGCGAGAAAATCTTCTACCTAATTTCCCCCACTGCAGCCAACTTGGCCCTTTTTGAGCGGTGGAGTTCCTCATCCAACCAGAATGAGATGTTCTTTGGAGACCAAGTTGATATGTGTTACAGGTGCTCTGTCAAACAAGGAAACACCTTGTTCATTCCAACAGGTGAGCTGTCAGGCTTCTGTTTGTTTGGGTAGTTCAGGGTTTTAGCATAGTTGTAATAGTCAAGCAAGTCTGAATCAAATCATGTTTACACTTTTGTCATTTGTTTTTCTTCCAGGATGGATTCATGCTGTGCTGACTCCAGTGGACTGCGTGGCCTTCGGAGGAAACTTCTTGCATAGTCTCAACATTGAGATGCAGCTACGGTAAGTTTCCTCAGAACTGTTTCCATGTAATGTCATTGTGGCCCTTTTTCACTGAAATGTTCTTTGACTATTATTGACATTCTCACTAGTCTATAAGAGCAAGAAAAAGACCAAAAAAACTTAATTTTACTTGCTAATTGTTTGAATGCAATTACACACTAAAAAGCAGAAAATTAACCAGGAAAAAATAAAACACTTGGCAGATCCCTGCTGCATTTGAGACAGCCAATTGCCTTTTTGGTGTTCTCTCCCACATCATACTGTAATTTGCTTGATCTTTATGACTCTTCAGACAAACTCAAACATAACTGCTCCAAAGGAACTTTTAGCCCTTAGACCGTTGTCGAATGTTGTTCCTCACTTCGCGTTCCTAAGGCTATTGCTGTTGCTAAATCTGCAAGTTTGTGGCAATAACCGCTAATGTCTGACTTTCCCTGTGCTGTGTTATCATTTTTAGGGCATATGAAATAGAGAAGAGATTGAGCACAGCAGACTTGTTCAGGTTTCCCAACTTTGAGACTGTGTGCTGGTATGTTGGAAAGCACCTTCTTGATACCTTCAGAGGTGAGGGAGTTCAATGAATTTCATAACATCCATGTCGTGTGAACTACTCGAGTGGCCTGTGTTTACTGTATGTCATTTAGATATTATTAACCCTGTGCTATTCTGTCTCTCAGGTTTGAGAGAAAACCGCAGACAATCTGCCACTTACCTGGTTCACGGAGCTAAGGCCTTGAACACCGCCTTCCGCACCTGGACCCGTAAAGAGGTTGGCAAAATCTTATCTTGTCTTTTCCTTTTTGTACATCACTCTTTCCTCTCTTCCCTCAATGTTTCCTTACTTAGTTTATTGTCCTCCATAACTCATTTTGAAATAGGCATGCTTAGATCTGTTTTATTTTGCTTCAGACTGCATGCCAGCTCCAACATTATTATTACACAAAATCATATCTTAATGTAAATCATCACATAAAAGTATTTGATTTGAAAAATGGGTAATGCACATTTTTCATCTCACAGGGCAACATTGAATTGTAACATTACTGGCATTTTGGAAAATACGCTTGTTCACTTTCTGGCTGAGAATAAGAACATTATCACCACGCTCATATCTGTCCGTCAAATATGAAGCTACAGCTAGCAGCAGGTTAGCTTAGTTTAGCACAAATAATTCCTACCAAAAGCTCACTAATTTGTTAGTTTGAGGAGTATAGAAATGATACGTTATGGTTTTACAGGGGGTTATTTGTCTGACTGTTTTTTATTTTACACAATCAAGCTATAACGTGTTGATTAGTGAGCTTTGGAAGTGTTGGTAGGCAGAATTTGTTCCCATTTCTCCGAGCCGCACTAGCTGTTTCTTGTTTCCAGTCTTTGTGCCAAGCTAACCGGCTGCTGGCTGTAGCTTCAGCAAACGGATATGAGAATGATATTGAACTCAATTTAAAATGCCTTGTTTTGTTCACTATAATATTAGATATAACTGCAACATATTGTGTGAGATGACTGATCGTTGTCTTCCTACACTCAGGCTTTAGCAGATCATGAAGTGGAGATTCCAGAAACCATCAACACTCAGACGCTAGTGAAGGACCTGGCCAAGGAGATTCGTCTGGTTGAGGTAAGTGATAGAATAATTGAAAGTTTGTGCATATTTTTAGCTTTGTTTTTGTTTTGTGAATGTGTTTATACAAATACTATTATTACTTTTTAGTTTTTACTCACTAGATCTCTCTCTCGATCTCTCTCGATAGGACATCTTCCAGCAAAACATTGGCCGCACTGGACCTCAGTTTCCTGGTTCGCCACTCTCCAAAGCTCCTCTGACCACCTCTCAGAATTCAGGACGCCCCCCTGGAAAAAAGAAAGGATCCAAGCCCAAGGAAACGATGGGGGGTCTCGGGCCCCCAGTAACCAAGAAGAAGGGTCAGAAGGGGCTACTTAAGGCAGAAGCAGGAGAAATTGACCTCATTGAGATCCACACCAAACATACACTCAAAAAATGTCAACAACAAAAGTCCAAAAACAAGAACAAGGTACGCCATTTGCAGACAGAAACATCCCCAAATGCTTTTGAAATTGAACAAATGGAATGGGAATGCTTATCCAGTATTTAGTTTGGCTCGACTGTTTCATCCTCATATTTTCTTACAATTCCTATCTGTCTTTCCAGCTGGAGTTGCCTTTAGATGAGTTTAAAGGGAAGCTAAATAAAAGCAAGCTGAAACTTGTGCTGACCAATGGAAAACTCAAAGGGTAAGAAGCTTTGCAGCCATTTGGTGTGTTTCTATTACTTTTGTGATCTTATGGTCTTCTAAAGGTTTTGGTTCTTATCTGCTGATCCTTTTGGTTTTAGTAAGAAGGACGGCAGCAGTAATGGTGCAGGAAGGGCGGGAAAGTACAAACATCTGGCCATGGAGGGATCCAGTCTGTCGGACTTGGAGTCCGAGGATGAGCTGCAGATTGACGAGACCCCTCCGCCACGACGCAAGCCTGCAGGACCGAGCAAGAAAAAGAAACTAAGTGGTGAGACTTTGACTTTAAACAAGAGTTTTATGAATGCTTAAAGTAAGGTGCATATATTCGTTTACCCACCAGTAAAGTCGATGTGAGATCAGTATAGCTATTTAAACACTTGGAGTGTTTGCTAGATGTAGAACCTAATATTAAGTAGTTAGGTTACAGCAGCATGGTAGCTTTAAAACCACACTGTGTTAAAATTGTCTTTCAGGTCTCCCGAGGAAGCTGCCCAGAGCCAAACCCTGCTCTGACCCCAACCGCATCCGGGAGCCAGGAGAGGTAGACTTTGACATTGAGGTGAGATTTTTATGGATACACAAATCACATTTTCCGTAGCCAGTTGTGAATGCCATCTGTAAGGTGTTGTAGCCTGTATCAGCAAATCAGTCCCTGAAGAAAAGATTGACTCCACACAGGCCATTGCAGGATACAGCTGGAAAGAATCTGTGATTGTGACAACATTATGGCTTTAAGTGCATTTCATACCAAACATAGCAGGTTCTACTTCCAAGCTTAGCATCTATTATGTCACAGCTCATCACAGATTATGTTGGTTACATTCTTGTTGCTTGCTTGTATTGACTTTACATTTATGTTTTTCATTGAGTCAACATAGACTCTTTCCTCTGTCCCAACGAAATAAAGTTTACTGCATAATAATCAGTGATAAACTGTAGAAATGTGACCGGAATGAAAGACTATTTACACGTTTCCGTTTGTTTATTATGACGCATGCCATGCATTATCCACCAGAACATTATTTTGTACAGCACTAGTTCAATACTAACGATAGCATGTTTATGCTTGTGGCTTCAGGAGGATTACACCACAGATGAAGAAGCACTAGCCGCCCACGGGGTAAAGGGTGGCGCAGGGGGCATTCTGGACTTATTGAAGGCCAGCAAGCAAGTGGCAGGCTTGGACTCTGCAACACTCAGGTTAGAACTCTTTTATTATTGTCTTTATTGAACTCTCAAATTCAGGAAGTCTTTGATGGTATCTCAGAAGTTCCTCGGTGTTTGAAGCTATATATCTGAAGCACACTTCCTTAACTGTGGATACCTGCGACAAGAGCAATAGTTTATAATAAATGCCTCACTGTGTTGTTGTAAGAATCCAATAACCTTTGAAACTTTCGTAGTTCACATATTTGCAATGGCTTTGATACTATGCTATGTTTAGGAGGTTATTCTTGAGATGCTGAGTGATTGCTCAACTCTGTCCTTCTCAGTGAGGAAGCCCCAGCCTCTCCAAGTACTCGTGATGCCATACAGGGTATGCTATCCATGGCCAACCCCCCTTCCTCGTCCTCATCTTCCTCCTCTTCATCTCCCCTATCCATTTCTGGAGGCCTGACAGAGGGATTAGGGGTGGTCAAGGAAAAGGGTGGCAAGGCTGTATGGGTGACTGGAGGGGTCAAAAAGACAAGAACTCCTGAGAAGAAACCTGTCATCCAGCGGCCGGGGAAACGACCAATCAAACGGCCAGCCCGTCACATCAGTGATGAGGACAGTCCAGACGAGCAAGAGGCTCTGGGAACCTGTTTTAAAGATTCAGAATATGGTGAGCGAGCAATACACTCAATGACTAAAACCTGCTGCCGTGCAAATCAATGATAGTCAGAGCACTCGCTGCTTAATTATGGTAATCCATTCTTTGTTTAAGTTTACCCGTCCTTGGAGTCTGATGAGGAGGACCGTGCTAACAAGGCTAAGATGAAGCGGAAGAAAAACTGGGATGACACTCCTTGGAGCCCAAAAGGTACCTGACCTTGAACATATTGGCTAAGACGGAACTTAGTGCTTTTTAGCTCTCTGAGGGTTGATCTCTTAACAATGTGTTTTCATTTATAGCCAGGGTGATGCCCACCCTACCTAAACAGGACCGACCAGCCAGGGAAGGGGCTAGAGTCGCATCTGTAGAAACCGGACTTGCCGCAGCTTCTGCCAAGCTGGCACAACAAGTGAGTTGGGAAACAAAGCTAATTGGTCTTTGAAGTCTGTGCCCAGTGAATATTGTGGAGTAGAGGCATGTGGCGATAACAGAAAATTACTTTTGATTCTTTTTTAAAAATTTTTATTATAACCTAGGAGCAGCAAAAGCCTGCAAGAAGGAAGTACACCAAAAAGCAGCGTCCTCCAGCTCCTGTAGCCCCTCCCCCCCCTGTTCAGACTGAGCCAGCCCCACCCTCACCCCCACCTGCTCCAGAGACTGGAGCAGACTTCAGCCCAGACAGGAGGATGGATTATTACTCTGCAAGTCTGCAGGACCACGAATACACTGCAGGGCCAGGACCATTTGGCCCTGGAGGCCCTAGAGGCAGTGGAGCCATGGCCCCTGGTGTATTCCTCACTTCACGCCGACCCTCACTTTCTCCACAGAACAGCAGCTCTCACTCTGGTACATCCCCTGCAGGTTTAGCCAGCCAAGGCACAACAGGAGTTGGCCAAGGTAAGCATAACTGTAAAGCATTGACGGCATCATTTCATATCTCTGTGGTGGCATTTTTTCTCATGTATTTTCCCCTTTCATTTTTATTTTAGGGAAACGTCCAAAGAAAGGACTTGCAACTGCAAAACAGAGACTTGGAAAAATATTGAAAATACATCGTAATGGCAAACTTCTCTTGTGAGAGATGTTGGAAAAGTTGCTGAAAACTTAAAAGTGGGAATGAAGAAAAAGGCTTTTGTGAAGTAGGTCTTAAATAAATAGAGATAGTGATCTATATTTTGTATTCTATATAAATGTGTTTCCTGTTTTCAGCTGTTATAGAACCTCACTATATCTTGTCTTGTACACCATTTACTCTGCCCATTTATCCATATCTGCTAAAAAGGTATTTCAGAAGCTTATGTGTGACTTTAAAGAAATGGTAAGTACCTCGTTATGATCACGTGCCATTTGACTTTGGAAATTGTGACGCACATTTCAAAATGTAGGTGGACTTAGATTTAACTAGCATGATAAATTTACAAAACCCAATTATTTCTTTTATTTAGGTAATTTTTAGTGGTTCTACTGATGCAAAGACATGCTGTCCATCATACATTTCAAAAAGGGAAAGAAAAACAACACAGTTTCTAGTCCGGTAAAATGTAATGGGGTTTTTTTCACACACTTTTTTTGTCTGATGATTACAGGATCTCAATGTTGACACAAAATAAACAGTTGTGCAAAGATCCAGTGTATGCAAATGGTCAGCAGCACCTAAAATGCTACAAGCATAAGTTATTTTTGAGGGATTTGTCATGTTTGTACAACTCATTTTCCTCCATAAACTGTAGCTCTACATATGAAGTTCAAAGCACTCAACTGATGCCAAGAGTAACGTCATACAGTTCTATTTATTGTGATCATATTTATTTTAACATCTCTCAGCTTGTTTTAACAAGGTATGCTTTACCACGTCATCGTCTTGGTCCCTACTTTAATTATTTTCAACCACTTAATACCTGTACAAAAATTGTATTCATTACTTTGTTAGATTTTTTTTTTTTTTTTTTTTTTTTTTCTTTTTTTTTTTTTACAGTTTGTTGTCACTGTAAATATTTGTAATATTTGTAATTTATATAGCTACATTGGAGGAGCAGAAAAACTTTATGCGATAAAGAGACTAGTTTCCTGCCATAATTTGTACCCCAAGTTTTGGCAGCAACCTTGGGCCAGATCTTTACATGGAATGCACTGGTTCTAAAATGTCGGCAGAAGTGTAGATTTAACTGTGTGAGAACATTGTGACGGTGCAGGACATAAGTTGATATGTAAATATATGTTGTAATTTAAGTTCTTTTATAGTTCAAACACTTTGAAATCTTTCTTAACATACCTTGTACATGATACATTGCTCTATTTGGAAAATATCTGAAATAGTTTTTTTTTATATTTGTACGCAGTTATTGTCTTGCTGCTTAGTTTGTCATGTCTTGTCAGTGTAACAGTGAAAATGTTCTGGAAAAAATGCCCTTGTTTAATTTCATTCATTAAGTTTTTTTTTTTTTTTGTTTTTATTAACTATTGTTGATTTTCACTCTTGTGTTGGTGTGTATTGTGTTATCAACATGATGTGTTTCAATACAACCTGGAAAAGATAAAATATACATTGGGCAAAATTTCTTTTTTTTGTTGATTTTATTTTAGGACCACCAAATCAGTATCTACTGTCTATCTACTACTACTGCTACTACTCTCTAATCTACTGGAGAACTTTGTGTCACCCACAAGTGGGATTACGGTAATTAGTGGAATATATTGGAAAGTTGTCATTAAGACACTTAATATTGTGTTGTATTAAACACATGATTTTCTTTCAAATGAAAGTACAATTTGATATAATTAAGTCACTTTAGATTTTACTTGAATTAGTGGCGCCTACAGTTTTTCCTCAGTTTTTTTTTTTTTTTTTGTACAAACTATTGTACAATTACTTTCACATTTAAAAAATATTTTCATTGCTCAACTTTCCCAGTCCAAGTAGGGGTTAAATGCATTTGTTATATTAAATGTCCAAATTGTCAGTGAGTTTGAATACACTTTAATATTAAATTGAATTAAAATATGTCATAAAACTCCGCTTTCGTGTGCACATCTAATCAGAAGGTTGAGGCTGTAAATACCAGTAATAAGGCCGTATGCCCGCTTTCAAACCCAGACCCACTGGGTTACAAGGGAGTGCCCTGGGTAAACGCAGCAGCAGGTATTCTCGCGAGATCCAAATTGCCCTACCACTCTAGTGCAAGATGGAGAAGCAAATGTAACACGCATTCGAGGTAAGCAGAAAGAATAATTCCATAGTATTGCCATTGGTTTTAGCTAACTGGTGGCATACATGTATCTTCCTTAATAACTGCAATCGATGTTTCACAACCGTCACTCCGATCCGAGACTACAAAACTAGTGTATTTTACGGCTAAACTACGGATCCTATGCTACGTAAACCGCCATTTTTAATTTAGCCATGATCCCACTGATAGAGCATTGTGCGGGGCTCACACTGCTAGCTAGCTAGTTAGCTCGCGCGAAACCCGCAAACATACACGCCACACGCAGACATACTCGTGTTTACTGTGTGTGGGTATGTGCCTCTCTGTTCAAGTTGAAGTCTAACTGGTACCCCTGTTTAATGGCTATCCCGTTTCATCGGGAATGATGATACAATTAACCGGTGAGAGTCAAAATGTGTGTTGGGTTATTTGACTTTTCGTAATCTGCTAGCGTAAACGTTAGCCGTTAGAGCCGAAGTAACTAACGTTAGCCTGAACACCTAGCTAACGTTACCTAACTAGCGTTAGCTGTTAACTTTGCTAACGTTTGCGCCACCATTGGCTTAAGCGTAACTGCGTAACGTTCGGTCGCTACTTCAACAATATTGGCAGACAATGTGAGTGGATTTTACATGGTTACAACTATCCTCACGTTTGCTTACTGGGGAGTGATAAACGAGTTCGTGTAGTTAGCTAATGGTACATAAACTAAGGCACTATCCACGGCCATTAATGTCACTGTATTGTATGATGCAGATGATCAAACCTGTTCACAACGCCAGTGTTAACGTTAATGCAGCGTTGTTTGTAGATGTAATGTTCAGGGAGATGTCGTAAATTAAGTGATAGTCAAATATACTTACAACCACGAACGCAGATCATATTTACATGTCTTTGAAAGCAAGTTGTGATGCCTTTCCGTTAACACAGCCAAAATGATTTTAATATAAACTTAACAAAGTGAACATGTCAGCATCCCGTTTGGTTCTTGGTGACAAGGTTTTTATTTGTCCTTGTACGACAGGGTTGCACAACGACATTTAGACAAACTATATTACATATGGAGGGTGGAGAATGAGTGTTAAGTAGTCTCGCAGCCAGAGAAAATAAGCTGTTTTGAAGTCTTGTGGTTCGGTAGCTGATACTTTTGCATCTCTTTCCAGCGAGGTGAACAGGTTGTGGCTGGGTTTTGTCTTTTAATATCCCCGTAGCTCTTTGCAGGCTCCTCTTCTCACCAATATCACTGATGCTCAGTAGATGTGTGCCAATGAAGTTCTGGGTGGTGTTGATCACGCGCTGTAGAGCCCTCCTGTGCTGTGCCGTACAAATCCAATGCCAGTTTGTAATGTTGGTAGTCATGATGCTTTCTATTGCTCCTCTGTAAAAGTTAACCAGAACTTGACGAAGGAATTTTGCCTTCTTAACTTTCCTTAAGAAATACAGCCGTTTATTAGATTTCTTCCCCGGGATGGAGGTGTGTGATGACCATGTCAGGTTGTTTGTGATGCTGATTCCCATCAAAAACGTAAAGCTGCTAACTTGCTCCATTGCTGTAGCAGGGGTGTGCAACTTCGCCTCCTTTTTTTTTCTCAAATCAACAATCGGCTCCTTGGTTTTACTGACATTGAGCAGTAGGTTTATCTCTGAGCACCACTGTGCAAGGATGTTGATTTCCTCTCTATAAGAAGTCTCATCGGTGTTTGTAATCCGGCCGATGGCGGTAGTGTCATCTGCAAACGTCACAACAGAGTTGTCTTCATGTTTGTGGTGACTTGACAACAAGAGTGAACTTGTGGCAGAGAGTGCTGCATTGATTTATTCTGTGAACAATGGCTGAGTTTATTAATTCATACCAGTCCTTGGTAGCTGGCACACTGAAGTTGATCTTCTGGTGACCAGAGGCTAACTTTAAAGCTCAGGCAGCTGATAAGTGGACCTGAAAATGTATGAGCATATACAACACGTTTGGGGCACCTTAGTTAACTTGCATAGAGTCATACTATATGTGTTGTGATTTTAATTCTAGGTTTGAAAGAAGATAGTCGCATGCTCGGAGCCAAGATGCAAAAAACGATTACAAAATGTACCAGCGTTTAGACATGTCAGCCTTCTTCAGGGTGTTGAGGTGATATTATGCAATCATTCATGTTCCAGACAATTTAGTGATGGTGTTGACCTACAATTCAGAATGCAGGTTGTATCAAATGAAGCAGTTGGTCATTTATAACGACACATGCAGACTATTGGAATTGTTTTTATTGTCCCAACTAAGGCATGTACATGCATAGCAAAAACAAGTCCGAGTTGGGATTTGAACTTGTCAATGGCAGGAAAAAGCCACAGTTAAAATAGTTTTAATATAAACATCAGGAAAAATGATTGTTAAACAGTATGTAACTGATGACAAGACAACATTTAGCAGTTTTAATAGAGCTCTGCTTCCCGCTGGCAGTAAAAGTGCCAATAATCAAGCTGCTTGATTTTTCTTTCATATCTGATTTGAGTGTTTGTGTTTCCAGATTGTTATAAGAAACTGAAAAGCAAGCCAAGGATGAGAATGGTGGAGTCATTGAACCGAAGCTGTTTCTGGTATGTACTGCTAGCTAATTTACTAGATTGACTAAAACTGTTCTGGTGAAATGCATGAATTTTTTCCACACAGGAAGTAGCAGTGAAATGAGGTATATCAATATTTTTGTTCAGTACACTGCCTTATGTTATTTTTATTCCTTAATAATAATAATAATAATGAAGGATTTTGTAGCTTCTCAGGGACATTTTATTTTCATTTTTGAATATTATACTATCTGATATCTGAGAGTAACAAAGAAACAATCTGTAAAAGATGTTTATTTTTTACAGAAACGCAACTATTATCCCTAAATATTCATAAATCTTTATTTCAAATAACCTAGAGTGCAGTTTAGTTTTGCACACCTACCAGTATACATGACAATGTCAATTTCTTTTGACAAGCCAATATCAGTTAATATTGCAGCATTGTCTCTTAAGAACAAGGCAATCATTCCTTGCGATAATCCATAGATGTTGTGAAGAGTATTGAGTGGGTTTACATCTTCTGTAATGTATCTAACGATAAAGCAAGGAATCTTTGTCTGTGTGTCCTTCGCATATCTTGAGAATCTGGTGCGATTTAGACACGTCGAGTATTAATAAAGTGTTCTGTGTAGCGTGGGGGCTTCGGAGTCCAGCTTGTCATCCTCACCGGGCAGACCGCAGCTCAATGGGTGCTTTTCAATATGATAACTTATGCTTCCTCACGTTCTTGTTCCGTCTGCAATCATGGAGGATCTTCCAATCCATTGAATGTCCCTTGAAGGGATGAGGGCAGAGGAGGCTTCTAGAAGAGAGAGCAAGGAAACACCGGTCTATCCTTTGTGGATGTCTTTTTGGCACATAAAAGAGGCGTGACACACAGCGGGAATAATTTCAACACAGGCAGGACTCTAAAAATGTAACTGTATTCATAGGTTGCAGTTATTTAAGATGATCAAATACACGATCAAACTTTCTGCCATTTGTGTAGTGCTGTTCTAACCGCATTCCTCAGTGACATTTCACCTTGAATGTATGCCACATCCAATTCAACTGCTATAATCATGACATGATTTTTACAAATATAAACAGCTGTTGTAGTCAGATTATTATATAAATAACAACATTCAAATTTGTATTTCATGTTGTCATATAGATAGACAGGAGTGTGTGTATATTATATATATTATATATATATGTGTGTCAATATTTCAGTTTTCATAACCACATTTATACTCAGACAGAAATCGTAAAGAGGTTATTAAATACAGCAGCAACACAACAATGGACAGATGATGCAGCTGTGTCACACATCCTATTTACTCGACGTCTTAAAATGGCGGCAGCGAGGCAACGATGTCTCATTTAGTTAAAGGATCAGGGCCTCAACTCCTCTCTCTTCCTCACCTTCTCCGCTCTATCTCTTGTTTGTGAATAAGACGCGAATCAAGGACACATGCTAGCATTTTGAAAAGAACCCATTGACTGCAGTTCACTTTACAGTCGAATTATTCGTCACTTCACTTTGGAGTCAACATGAGCAGATAGCCAACTGGAAGCACAATCGAACCAGAGTGTATTTCACTTGTGTGACTGCGAGTAAGTTGGGACTAGGGTGTGTATTTTCCTGGTGTATGACTTGATACTAGCTTATAACACTAATAATATTACTGCCAGCAAAATACCTCCGCTACTTAAATCATCTGCTCTACGTTATAACCTCGCCGGTTATGTCAAAACAAGTGACTAATATGCCTATTTGGAAATAACCTCCACTAAGTGTATATTTCAGACGTTCCTGACTTAACAGTGACTTTTGGTTGAGTAATAACTTAATAGAGGGAGGCATTATCGACACAATGTACTTGCATTCACTATACATCTGTTCAAGGTGGAGCTTTTAATTCTAATATGACACTAGATAGTTTAATGAATAATAATGCCTTATGTTTGAATTGTTACATTGTGTGAGTCAAATTTGTGTCTGCAAAGCCACCAGTAAAATCTTTCTGTGTGCTTAATGTAGTACTACAACGTTTTCCTCTGAAGCAGAAGTACACATTAGGTAGTAGAGGCCTTTTGTAAGTTATTTGGGTGTGCAATGAGTTGGAATGTAACATAATTCAATATTTGTCATATCTAAACATCATTATAAATCTACAGTGCTTTTAGTTGGGGGGGGCCCCCCCCAGATAGTTGCCTACCTTGTCCAGTGGTAATGTCTCGGCTGTGTGACAGAACTATTTCACGGCAGGTGTATTGCTCAGGACCTGAGGAAACACAGTGATGAGTCTGTAGTTGTTTGTTTGACGGTTTCTCGAGAAAGCTACAAGCAGCAACACAAAGTGAATGAAGGAATTATTAGGAACAAAATTAAATATTACCGAAAGCATCTGTTGTTTCAAAAGAAATTGGTGTCAAATTTGGTGTTTCATTTAAGAGACGGTCTGCTAAATAAAAATGCAGCTGAGTTCTGGATGTATTGTAGTTTGTTGGTGATTTTGGTGAGTGTGTGCCAAACAGGATGCTGTTGCAGTAGTCGAGAAGAGAGGAGATGAAGGTGTGGATGAGCGAGGGGGGTAGATGGGCGGTGTTTTTGAGATGAAAGAAGGCGTTTTTTGTGATGTCATTGACGTGGAGTTTCGAAGAGGGTTTGATCGAAAATTATACCAAGCTTACGGATATGTGTGGAAGAGGAACAGCGGTGCCATCGATGCAGAGGGAGAAGTTGTGGGATTTCGGGCCGACGATGAGGATTTCAGATTTGTCGCTGTTGAGTTTGAGAAAGTTTGCTTATATCCAGGTCTTTAATGTCTTTTAAGGCACTTGGGGGTGATGGATTTGGTGGAGATGTAGAGCTGTGTGTCGGCATAGCGGTGGGAATGGAGACAATGGTGGCTTATGAAGAGGATGGGACCAAGTACCGAACTTTAGGGGACACCTTGAGAGACAAGGGGCTGGGTCGGACTTGAATGTATTGATACTAATGAACTATAGAGGTAGAACTAGAGAGGTATAATTTGAACATGTTGTACTGCAGGGAAGGTAGTGTTCTGGAAATTGTGTCTTGAGATTTGATGGAATTTACAACGCTAATAATGCTAGTAGGTTAATATGAAAAAAAACATTTATCTACTGAACTAACTGAAGAATTATCAGCATTTAAGTTAATCAGTGGTGAGCTTTAATCGGCTGACGTTAAAAGAAACTAGGGTCCTGAATTCCTCTTTGTTTCATTGTTAGCTGGTTTAGTCATAACCAAATGTGCTCCTGATTTTATTAAAATATGGTCTCGAAATGTACTCTTTAGTATTGCTGCATGGATAATGCAGCTGTGGTGATACTTTGTTTTGATAAGTCAGTAATTTTGGTTCACTGTTCACAATCAAGAATGCAGGTGAGGTTGACAGTTCTGTACCCGATGGATTTAGATGAAAATCACTTTCACGATGATGTAGTCATATTCATCATTAATCTAGTGTTTTTGGTCGTTTGCTGTGGATGTTCTCATTTGGAGACCTCTGTTGAGCTTGAATGTTAAGGATCGCATACAATATGCAGGTAATGCGTTACACATAGGGTCGATGGACTTATATTAACATGCACCGCATCGATGAACAGTGGCCACACAGTCCGTGCCGGAACGTTACTCACTTTTTGCACACTACCCAGAGTCATGATGACTGTGCCAACGGCTAGTGCCTATGTGCTATGGAAACAAGCGCGGATACTCTGAAAAATAAAGCAACGGACGGATGAAGACATTTCTTTACAGAGTATGTAGCCGGTAGTCAATTTGCCAGAACGAAAACTGAAAGACAAACTCGCAGTGTCACGTTAGACCCTTCCGGCCATGATTCAGCGAGTTATTACGCGTTTCTGCTCGCTATTCAACTAATGGTAGCTAGCTTGCTAGCTAGCGCGTGCTACGACTATCTAGCCGAGGAAACCCGGATAAGAGCCGTAACTAAGTAGCGCTACCTGGTTACCCGTACTTGACTAACAACCATTTTAGTGTCGCTGATCACCGAGCGGTGTTTACAGTTTCGTTTTTACTTGGAGCGGCGATGTTGCGGGAGTGGGGTGTGCGGGCTTCCTTTGCGGCCTACGCAGCCCCGACCTAAATTAGTCAAGAGTCGGGTCAGGACAGCATGGTGGATTTGTTAGATCTGAATTGACAGCTCTGGCACAGATGGCTAACATTGCTTGGTTTTTGGCTATCTACATTTTACATGTTTGATGTTGATTACACGTATGACTTGTTTGTGACTTGGCTGACTCTTTTTTTTTGGTCGGGTGGTATTAAAATGCTTTAAAGTATTTCTAAAAAGGATCGTTTGCTAACGCCACCGGTAGCTCACAGCTAGCTGGTCACGGGCTAACATAAATTCCGTAGCAAACGTTTACCGACCAATTTCTTCAGTACGTTGATCTTCCCACTGTCTGGTTTTTCCAGACGTGTTGCCAACCTGTCACCAAGCAAACCAATGCCGTTTGCGACTAGTAACTACAGTCCAACGTGTGTGTAATGACTTGTTAACAATGGGTAAATAACGTTATGCTGTTAGCCAGGGTGACGTTAGCTAGTTGGCTGTAACTTAAAGCGTCAAGTCACTCGATTTGATACGTCTGTTTTATTGAGACATCACTTGAATAAGAGTGAAGTACAAGAAACGTTAGTCAAACGTTGTAGGATGTTAAGTAGGGCCCAGCCTGATTTAATTAACTTTGTGTGGAATGTTGCTAGTTAGCCACTAGCTATTGGTCTGCTTTGTGGTGTTCAGACCTTGCTAACTTAATAAAATGTTGTATCATTATCACATTTTAATTAATAATTATAATGTATTATTCTTATTAATATGATTATAGATAATAATCAGTCATTTGTGATCTGCAACATAAATTTAAAGGAAATACCCATATCCACTACCCTTGCTTATTAGTTGAGTGCTTTGAAAAAATGAATTAATTGGAATTAACTAACTTCTGTATATGTGTATACGTATGCTCAGGGAGAGAGAATCCTTTCTTGATATTGATGAATCTTTGAAGCTATTGTACATGATTTTATAATGTGGTATGTGGGACACTGTTTATAGTTTTATTTATATCATTTTACAGATAACTTGACTGGAACATGCTGTTAAGTGGGTACTGCCAAATTCATTCTCTGTAAGTACAATTCACATTGTTCACACATCTAGAGTTATCAACGCTAAATATGAATGTCTCATTGGTTTTACAATTTTTAGATGTTGAAATCAATATTTGGCTTGTTTACAAATTATGTAAATAACACATTGAAATTCAGCATCACATGGTGTTTTCTGATGTACATGGACATTTCTCAACAGGAGCATCAAATAGAGATTATCGACAATGAAGGTAGACAGAAGCAAGTTAAAGAAAACTCCTACGGAAGCTGTGAGTATGCTTAGAGCTTGCTGTGTGGCCATTCCAAGCCTCACCATCATTTCAATAGAGTTGGGGGATACCCAAGCCGAGCTTTACTATGATCAAATGTGATAGGAAACCATAATGGCAATCTGTGCATCTCTGCTGAAGGCAAGGATTATGCAGTCAGTTGTTAACCTTGGTGACAATAAGGTTGCACTTCCCATTTGTGCTTCACAATAAACGTCATAGCAGTGGTATGCATTTAAGCAGCAGCGGGACATTTTCGCTGTGGCTAGCAGTAACGCAGGTCTTACACGTCTGAGATTATGTTAAATGAGAACAAATCCCAAAACTGTAAACTCTCAGTTATACATTCGTCAAGGATAGTTGCAGGACATTAGCTGACGTGGAATAGTGATGAGGAAACCCGTGGATCTTATATACTCTGTGCAGGATTGTCCTAGCGCAAAGCCTCCGTTCTCAAAGTTCTCCATTTTTCTTCACACGTCCGCATAGTTAGAAAACGTTGGCTATGCAAGGATTGGCAAAAACCTGCCACCCAGAAACAAAGCATCGTGTCTGGTGTGGCATCACTTTGGCGACCCTCCCGAATGCTGCAAGCATAAATCAATCTTAAGGTTTCTCTCTGTTATGCTGCCAGTATGCTTAATCAGACCTGCTTGTTGGATGGTCGACCGTGTTGAGCCAACCATTATAGTGCAGTGACACAGTTTAGGGCAGAGATGGTCATAGTTTGGTCCTGCTCATAAGTGGTAGAAAAACAGCAGTATTACAGGTCAGCACCTTTCGCCCCTTCTTTAAGTACACAGAAGAAATGCAGATTTGTGTGTCTCGGCATGTCACAGCATCGCTAATGTGTGCTATACTGTGCTATGCTAGTAGAAAAGAGCCATTGGAGGTCCGTGCACTCACTTCTGACTAACCATTTTATGCCTCTTCTGAACCAACAGCCTGCCGACTGCAGGATACTTATAGAGAAGCTCAAGGCATGCAGTGATGAGCAACTGCTGGTTGAACTGCAGCACATCAAGACCTGGAATATTGGCAAGGTAAGCCCCAAAGAAAATGGGAAGAGGCACCATCCTGAGTCATTTCTTTTGGAACCCCGTCCATCCCACCAGTCAATGATTGTCACAGACATAAGATGCGTATTCCAGGAATTTGACAGGCATTGGGACACGTCTTAGACTGTGTCTGCACTAAACCAAAATTTCTTTAAAAATAGTGTCTTCATAAAAAAATTTAAGACGTTAGTTTTTCTAGATTGTTTTTGTAAAAAAAACTAAATAGAGAAATGGCCAAATCTCTATTACACTGTCAGTTGTTAAATAACAAAAAGGCTCATCCAGCCAGCATGCAGCACAGCTGAATAAATTATTGTTTATGGTCACAATGTTTTCTGCCCAAATTTGCATAACTACTGATTAATGTAATGAGTATGAAATAGTGATTTATTTGTGGCTCCTTGACACTACATATGAAGCACTAATCATTCTCATGCTGCTGTGCCGCACATCATTATTTTTAACCTTGTACATCCTCTTACAAAATTCATGAATAGATAGACATTTATATTAATGACAAGTCAGATTAATGACAACATCTTTGCTGTGTGATCGGCTGTATCGACATTTAAAATGAGAAGACCACAGGGTAAGCTAGATATGACTTAAAGTCCCCCCCCCCCCCAAAAAAAATGCTTTGGCGTGAATGGAGTGCTGAAAAATATATATTTTTAACTGGTTTAATGTGGATGTACTCTTGGACTGCTTGCTCACCAGGATGCCTTGGTTGTTCAAACGGTAATTACTATTCCCCTGTTGGTATGAGCATTTGCTCCACCAGAAAGCCTAAAAAGTAAAGAATAAGACGGGCAGATGGCAAGAGCAGGTATGCAGAGAGTAGGAAAGGAAATGTCAACACCATCCTGAATACAAACAGATTGTTTAACCATCTCTTGGAGGCTGGTTTTTAGCAGTTTTATTTGGACATTGTTTCCACATTTCCCACATGTAAAAACTTTTGACTATAACCACTTGAGCTAAAAATGAGCTAAAGAAAAACCCCAAATCCAAACAAGAAAACAAGCCCACTAAGGAATATAATGTTAAATGTCATTTCACATCAGGTTTACTTTGGGAAATCTGTCGTATGCTTGTATCAAGAGTTCAACCATTCCAAATACTTGTCTTCAGAAAGCAGTCCCCTGTGATATTTTACTGTTACTGAAGATGATTTGTCTTCAACAGTGTGAGCTGTACCACTGGGTGGATCTACTGGACCGCTTTGATGGCATACTGTGTGATGCAGGCCAGACAGTGGAGAACATGTCATGGCTGCTGGTGTGTGACCGTCCCGATAATGGACAGCTCAAAGCCCTGCTTTTGGCAGTTCTCAACTTCACGGCCCTGCTCATTGAGTATAGCTTCTCTAGGCACCTCTACAGCTCCATAGAGGTAGGCATGAACCTGGTACACTCTGGACCACTACTGTTTTTCCTGGAAAAAGTAATGCAGCTCACTAACTTTAACCCTCTTTCATCTACCACTCCCACCCCCTTTTTACAGCACTTAACCACCTTGTTAGCATCATGTGACATGCAGGTGGTCCTGTCTGTGCTGAACCTGCTGTATGTGTTCAGTAAGCGCTCCAACTACATCACAAGACTGGGATCTGACAAAAGGACGCCTCTGCTGGCCCGATTGCAACACCTGGCTGAGGTCTAGTGAACGCTATTGTTTTCCTATTACCATGATTCCAAGAGGAAGAGCTGTATTGTTTAGTCTCTTTGTTTCCTTCTGTAGAGCTGGGGAGGAAAGGAGAATGGCTTTGGTCTGGCTGAGTGCTGCAGGGATCTGCTTATGACGGTAAGAATTTTACAGTGTGCTGTTAAATAATCGTCTATCAACTACCTACAGCTATGGGACTATTTGTTTTATGTTGATGAATAAAGGCTGTCAAACGAGACTAATTAACGCTATATGTAAACTATCATCCCTGACTCTGCTGCCCCCTGATGGTACATAAGCAGAAGTACCCGCCCAGTGCCACCACCCTGCACTTTGAGTTTTACGCTGAACCGGGCCCCGAGGTAAAAGTAGAGAGGAAGGTAAAGACCAAGATATTTATTTATGCAGTCATTCTGTAATAAAAACAAAAGATATTTTTGGAATACTATGTTGATGACTTGCCTTCTTTCCTAACCCTTCTGAACTCCTTTCCCTTGCAGACAAGTAGTAACACACTACACTATATTCACATCGAGCAGCTCGACAAGGTACAGTCAAATTATCATATCAATATGATTGTCATTAACAGTTGAGCAACAGTACCGTGGGTTCTTCATCCTACACATGTTCTGCGTCTCTTAGATATCAGAGAGCCCATCTGAGATCATGGAGTCATTGACTGTGATGTACAACATCCCTAAAGACAAGCAGACCTTGCTGTTCACACACATTCGACTGGCCCATGGTTTCTCAAATCACAAGAAGAGGTTGCAGGCTGTGCAGGCCCGCCTGCATGCTATCTCTATACTGGGTGAGTAGAAGCCTTCTTCCCAAGATAAAGGGACAAAGGGTTTTGTTCCAAGTTTTAACTCCTGATGTTTTCTCTTTCTTTGCAGTGTATTCAAATGCACTCCAAGAGTCGGCCAACAGTATTCTGTATAACGGCTTGATAGAGGAGCTGGTGGATGTATTACAGATTACAGACAAACAGCTTGTGGTAAGAAAGACTTTTGCTTCTTCTGCTTAATCACCATGTCATGACACTAACTTCCTATGACACATTAGCAGTAGCACTTTATTTGTAAAATTACATTAGACATCTTTTGCTGCCTTGTCAGACCAAGATTACTTTTAGGTTATCCTAATTTGTGTACTGTACAGTGTCGAGGCAGAAGTCTCATAAAGTCCCTTTTTAGTGTTCAGTTTTCTGAAATGCTGAATTTGTTTTCGTCCTTCAGGATATCAAGGCAGCGTCTTTGCGCACTTTAACTTCGATTGTCCATCTGGAGAGGACGCCCAAGCTTTCCAACATCATCGACTGCACCGGCACTGCCTCCTACCATGGCTTCCTGCCTGTGTTGGTGCGCAACTGCATACAAGCAATGATCGGTGAGATTGCAGCCAAAACTTTTTGTGTCACAGTTTAGTGTGTGATGCACAAGATAGTGGGACATTTCAAGTTGAAGCTTGTTTGTTAACTTTACATTTTTCTTTTTCCTAGACCCTCTGATGGAACCCTACCCGCACCAGTTTGCCACTGCGCTCTTCTCATTCCTCTACCACTTGGCTAGCTATGATGCTGGAGGGGAAGCCCTTGTGTCCTGTGGCATGATGGAAGCCCTCCTGAAGGTATATTCTCATCCTACCAATACGTCATTACCAATTGCGTTTTTTCTTTCTTTTTTTTTCTTCTTTTTATTAAGTCTGCCGTTTTATTATCTAACTTTGTAGGTTATCAAGTTTCTGGGTGATGAGCAGGACCAGATCACCTTTGTGACGCGAGCAGTGCGGGTCGTGGACCTCATCACCAACCTTGATATGGCTGCCTTTCAGTCCCACAGCGGCCTTACCATTTTTATCTCCAGGCTAGAGGTTGGTTTATACACTTTGCGTTCTCATTCCTGACACAGCAGCCTTCCGCTATAGAGTCTCTGAAAGTTCTGCTAAACCTCTGGTCTCACTCGTTCTTCCCTTCATCACTCTCTCCATCTCTGTGTAGCATGAGGTGGACCTGTCAAGGAAAGAGTGCCCTTTTGTCATCAAGCCAAAGATCCAGAGGCCTAGCACAGCTAACGAGTCTGAAGACATGGACACAGACATGGAGAGTAAGTCACTCACCTTTATAAATTCATATCTATAAGTCAAGGCTGTAATTTACATTCTAGGCTATTAGTCAATATCACCAAATAAGAAAGAATCCCCTGGCTGTTGTGTTGATTTGCCATTATTATGTATTCTTAGTGTCAGAGGTTGCCATGGAAAGTAGCCCTGGACCGTCCACGTCTTCTGGTTCCAGACCAGAAGCGGACCTCCGAGCACAGACCAGTGCTTCTAACACGCCCCGTGCAGGTACACACAGCAAGCGCACACAAAAAAAGTCCCAAACACGTGCCACTATTGTCCTCTGTCGTCACTATGCCACTCTGTCTCTCTAGGTATGCAGTGTATACCCCAGAGGGCAGCGCTGTTAAAGTCGATGCTCAATTTTTTGAAGAAAGCAATCCAGGACCCTGCCTTTTCTGATGGTATCCGCCACGGTGAGTCACTGGCAATTCTCTTATTTGTTGGATACATTTGAGATTAAAGGTTTTGTATTAATCTTGTTTATACATGTTGAACAGGTTAATACATTGTTATCCCAAGATTTCACAATGGAAATGTTGGTTGTTTATGTGTATATGTACCCTCTTTTTCTCATAAAGTAATGGATGGTTCGTTGCCTACCTCACTCAAGCACATCATCAGTAATGCAGAGTATTACGGCCCTTCACTGTTCCTCTTGGGTGAGTTCACAGTAGCCTCTTCTGACTGAGCAAAGTGCTCTCACTTGACTACAGACATGTCATATTTAACTGGACAAATCAATTGAATGTAATGAAATGTCTCTGTTTGCTTATTAATGCTATGTGAAATGTGTTGTGATTGTTATGGATTATGATCTCCTTTTTTCTTTTTCCCCTCTTGCTGTTGTCTGTCTTTTGGGTTTGTAGCGACGGAGGTTGTGACAGTGTTTGTGTTCCAGGAGCCATCCCTGCTCTCCTCCCTGCAGGATAACGGTCTCACTGATGTCATGCTGCACGCCCTTCTCATCAAAGATGTGAGTGTCCAGCACTTCCCTTGTGTGCTGCCTGTTTTCCTCTCTCCTCCTTTTGTATCTGACCGTTAACACCAGTTCAATATTATCAGTTTCATTTTCTCTCATTGTCTCAGCACCTGTACTGAATTAGATAATCTGAAATTGTGACTAGTATTTCAGAGATGGCTAAGAGACTTTGCGCCCAGCTCTTCATTTGCTTTGGATAATGGTTGAATTTCAGTGTAAAGGGGTTGCCCTGTGTCAAAAGATCAGGTTTTAAACCTGTGGATGCATTCATTCAATTTACATCCCTATAAACATACCTGAATCCCTGTGTGTAATTTGTGTTGTCCATTGGCCGACCCAGGTCTGGTTATGGGATGTTAAAACAACTTGATGGCAAAAACGCAGGCCATAGAGTTTTCTGTAAAAGGGTCACAACGTGAGCCAGCACTGTTAAAAGGCGCAGGTTGATGTTGGGTCCTAGAAAACTGGAAAGTTTGTGTGTTAATTCTATATATTTTTTTCACTGTGTCTCTGCCCAGGTTCCTGCTACCCGTGAGGTGTTGGGTTCTCTCCCTAATGTGTTCAGCGCCCTCTGCCTGAACGCGAGAGGCCTGCACTCCTTCGTTCAGTGCCAGCCGTTTGAGCGCCTCTTCAAAGTGCTTTTGTCCCCTGACTACCTGCCTGCCATGCGACGGCGGCGCAGCTCAGACCCGTTGGGTAAGTTAAACTGTATGTGTTGTGTTATTGAGATCTTCATCTGTGGAATGTGCTTGAGTGGATGACATGTTCTTTCTTCGGCATCAGGTGACACTGCATCCAATTTGGGGAGTGCTGTGGATGAGCTCATGAGGCACCAGCCCACTTTGAAGACTGATGCTACTACTGCCATTATTAAGGTAGCGTATCTTCATTCACAAGCGATCTTTCTAGTCTTCTAGCCACATGGTTTTGCAGGATAATTAAAGGCACATTTGTGTTCCAGTTACTGGAGGAGATCTGCAACCTAGGTCGAGCCCCCGAGTACATCTGCCAGAAACCGTCTATCCAGAAAGCAGATGGCACTGTGGCGGTGCCACCAGCACGCTCCAGTCACGCTGCTGAAGAAGCTTCAAGTGAGGACGAAGAGGAAGAGGAGGCCCTCCACACATTCAGCCAGCAGCAGGGGGAAGCAGAGAGCACCAGACAGTCAGTGCCACTTGAACTGTATGACGCTGAGTTCATAACGCAATAGAATAGAACAACTCCTTACAGACTTTGATTTTCTTCAAGTCAGTCAACTAGATTTCAGATGTTTTAGTTTTCAATTCTGATGATGTTTGAATTCTTGCAGGGTCGTGGGCACTGAGGAGCGGATACCCATTCCTCTAATGGATTATATTCTGAATGTGGTGAGTGTGATTTCTTTGACAGTTTTAGTAAGGTTATGGGCATGTTGGGAAATATTCCAAGCTATAAAGCAGAGCTCAGTTTCACTTTCTGAGCCGAACTAAAGCCAGGCGCTGGGTAGCGCTGTGTTGTAAATGCGCCTGGAGGGCCAGACAGCTCTCCTATTGTGAAGCTAAAATTATTTTTGGTTCATTATGAAACCGTGGTGGGGCAAAATAGACTTTGGCGGGCCGCCACAGTCTTGGTTATTAATGGAAACACTGCTCAACTAATTTTACACTTCAGTCACTGATTTGCGATGCACATGTTTTCTAGATGAAGTTTGTGGAATCCATTCTAAGCAACAACACCACAGATGACCACTGTCAGGAGTTTGTCAGCCAGAAGGGTCTGCTACCTCTGGTTTCTATTCTGGGCCTGCCCAACTTGCCCATAGACTTCCCCACGTCTGCTGCCTGCCAGGCTGTAGCCGGTGTCTGCAAGTCCATATTGGTGAGCACAATCTTTGTTGTATTTATTTATCTAGCAGGAACGACGGACATTACCATCAATACCCTGTGCCAGATGTAGCCAACTGACTATTTTCATATATGACTATCGTTTGCTGAATTTAGACTGAATAGTTTTCCCCCAAATTCTCCCCGTTAGACTCTCTCTCATGAGCCTAAGGTACTCCAGGAGGGCCTGTGCCAACTGGACAGCATCCTGACGTCTCTGGAGCCACTTCATCGACCGATTGAGGTGCCTGGTGGATCCGTCCTTCTCAGAGAACTGGCCAACGCGGGCCATGTCACCGACCCGACGTTGTCGGCCCGTGCCACACCACTGCTACATGCTCTTACTGCAGCGCATGCCTACATCCTCATGTTTGTCCATACTTGCAGAGTAGGACAGGTAAATATGGATGTATTTTGTTAATGGGGGTGGCTTCATATTTCATCTCGGAACGGTTTAGCACCCTGAATGTTTCTGCTCCCTTTCTAAACAGAGTGAGATCAGAGCTATCTCAGTCAACCAGTGGGGCTCCCAGCTGGGCTTGAGTGTTCTCAACAAGCTGAGTCAGCTCTACTGCTCTCTGGTATGGGAGAGTACCGTGCTGCTGTCCCTGTGCACGCCTAACAGGTGAATTTCTGTTCCTTTACCCTACTTTTTTTTAACTGTTCAATCAGCTGTTATCCTGTAACACCTCTCGCCTGTGCCCCCACAGTCTGCCTCCAGGATGCGAGTTTGGCCAGGCCGACATGCAGAAGCTGGTGCCCAAAGAGGAGAAGCCATCTGGCAGCACTGCAGCAACCACATCATCTGGCTCAAGGAGAACTGGTAATTCAACCGTTTAACTTTGTTCACTGAAAACCACCATGTACCTGGACACCCACCAACCACTTTAATCTCCTCTACATTTATCGAACAGAGTCTGAGGCAGTGACTGTGGATTCAACTGCTGGTGGACTGTTGGAAGGCATGGGTCTAGATGGGGACACCTTGGCTCCCATGGAGACGGACGAACCCACCGCAACAGACCCGAAGGCCAAGTCCAAACTCACCCCAGCTATGGCCACCCGCATAAAACAGATAAAACCTCTACTGTCTGGTGAGCTCATTTCTATGTCCCAATCAAGTTTTTATATCTTCTAATATTTTAACATGTCTTAAATTACCTTACATCCTTGTGAGTTTTATGGTCTCGCACTAACCTTCATGCGTCTGTCCAGCTTCATCTCGGTTAGGGCGGGCTCTGGCTGAGCTGTTTGGCCTGCTGGTGAAGCTGTGTGTGGGCTCCCCAGTGCGCCAACGCCGCTCCCACCACGCCACAAGCACAGGCACTACCCCCACGCCTGCTGCCCGGGCCACTGCCTCTGCCCTGACAAAGCTCCTCACCAAGGGTCTGAGTTGGCAGCCCCCGCCCTACACACCCACGCCTCGTTTCAGGTAAGAGACCACTTCCATTGTTACATCTGCTTTGCACACACAGGTGATATGGAGTGTTGTTTTTATTCTTTACTTTTTGTCTGGCAGGCTGACTTTCTTCATCTGCTCAGTGGGCTTCACATCCCCCATGCTGTTTGATGAGAGGAAGTACCCCTACCACCTTATGTTGCAAAAGTTCTTTTGCTCTGGGGGTCATGATGCCTTATTTGAGTAAGTCTCCTGATGTGCAGTGACATATCAAGAACAGTATTTTTATCTTAACATTTTGCTTCTTAATATCCATAATATTTAAATTTCTATGTTAAACGGGAGTTTTATTGGTTGTGTGCAGGACATTTAACTGGGCCCTGTCGATGGGTGGGAAGGTACCTGTATCTGAGGGTCTGGAGCACACTGATCTACCAGATGGGACAGGGGAGTTCCTGGATGCTTGGTTAATGCTGGTGGAGAAGATGGTGAACCCAAGCACTGTGCTGGACTCACCCCATTCCCTGCCAGCTAAAATGCCTGGGGTCACACCCACCATGCCCCAGTTCAGTGCCCTTCGGTTCCTCATAGTCACCCAGAAGGTCAGTATCCCCTAGCTATAGAAATCAAATGACGCAATTGCTGCCTTCAGATAAATCTTTTGGGTTTGCCTTTTGTCCACATGGGAAGTCAATTATACATTATGTGTGGCATTGAAGTGGGTAAGCTTGTGAGAGCACAGTTGCCAGGGAAATAAGAAAAGATGGACACCATAAGATTCTTCCTGCTCTCTTAGCAAAAATGATTGTTCTCTGTTGTTGCATTTCTGCATTTTAATACCATGTAGAGAAAAGAACAAGAAAAGGATACGCAGAAAAAGAAAAATGACTTCTGCAAATTTCAGAAGTTATGAACATAAATAACACCGCAGTAGGGCTTTCATAATTGCTGCATTTTAAGTAGTCATTGACTACTACTCCCGGGGGTGCATAATAACAATGATGTGTAAGGTTAACTAATTCGGCGGTACCCATCTAGGCTCGGAGAAGTCTTTCACAAGTGAGCAGAAATCTGACTAAACAGCGCAATATGTGTTGATCATATTTAATGTATATTATAACTTCTGAGAATTTTGGGAACAAAAGCTCATTTGGACAGGCAGTACAGTGTTCACAGCAGTAGTTGGTTCATTTGGACTCCTTGTGAACATGGTAAACATGCTACTCAAACCCTGTTGAAATGCACCATTCTCTATATGCATTCTTGTATAAGCTGTATGGTTTGTTAGCATTTTCAAATTAGGGATGAGAGTCGGAGGATTTGCTATAAACATATGTTAGTGCTTTATTATTGTAACACACTCTTCTTAATCAAGGCTGCATTCAGTTGCATTCGCAGTCTGTGGAACAGAAAGCCACTGAAGGTGTATGGAGGCCGGATGGCTGAATCAATGCTAGCCATCCTCTGCCACATACTGAGAGGGGAGCCTGTAATTCAGGAGCGCCTGACCAAGGAGAGAGAGGGGGCGGTGCGCCCGGATGACGAGGCGGCCTCCACTGTTTCTTTGGCACCCAGTGGAGCCACTGGAGCATCGACAACAGGTGGAGAGGCACCAGCCGCGGCTGGAACAGCACCTGCAGTGCCAGCAGCACCAGCAGCAGGAGGAGGAGGAGGAGGAGGCGGAGGAGGCAGCGGCGGTGGAGAAGGCAGCGGCGGTGGAGGAGGATCAGGAACAGGAGGAGGATCAGGAACAGGAGGAGGATCAGGAACAGGAGGAGGAACTGGAACAACTGAGGATATAACCACTTCTACCCCCCGCCGTGAGCCCCAGGTTAACCAGGCCCAGCTTACACAGGTATGTGGGAAAGACTGTCAGACCCTGCTGCAGTAAAATAAGAGGTTTTCTAAAGGAAATCTGCTGCTCATAAATATTACCACTTTCCTCCACAGGGACTGCCAAAGTCAACCCAAAAAGAAAGTTTCCTTGTGGTAGCTTTAATGTTGTTTGTAAACACGTTGTCAAATGGGTATCGTTAGGATTTTAACGAAACAGATCAACATTGCTTTATTATTCGTATATAAACAGTTATTCTTGATCAGCAACAGCAGCAATGTTTAAATAACTCACTATTGTAGACTAAACAATTTCAATGCCATCAACAAATGTAAATAAATCAACAAATAAAATTAAACAATATTCTAATAACTGCCTCAGCCCGACAATCTACAAAAAGTAAATAAAATCCTTAAAATACAGTCGCAGCTAAGCAATCAGCTGTTATTTATTAGCCTTTTATTATTATCAAACTTCGTATGGCATTGCTAATGTTACCTGCAGTGGACGAGAATGGATGGCTGCTCACCAAACAGTCAAACGGTGCATTTCTGCACATTTCTGTTTTGCGTGTTGTTTTAAATTGCTGGTATTGCCTGTCTGTCTTGTGAGAGTTTTATTGCATTTAAGACAACGATAGTTATCAGGATCTACTCGAGTAAAATGTAGCCACACTTTCGATCTTATTTTTCTCTCTGCCATGATGTGTGTCTCTCACTATACCGAGCCGGAGTCGGGGTGCGTGCGCGTGTGCGTGTGCGTGTGCGTGCGCGTGCGCGTGCGTGCGTGCGTGTCAGAATAAAGCACGACTCTGCCCCTCATGCAGAGACAGGCACAGAGACAGAGAGCGGAGGTTTGCTTTTTTGGGCGGATATCTCACTCCGTAACTTCTGACGTACCGATAGCAGAACCCTTATCTCTGGACCTTATCGATGCTCCAGGTATTTGCTACTGTCTTATCGGTTCCCGTTTAGAACCAGGTTTCATAATGATGGCCTAATAGTCCAGGAACAACTGGTGACAAATTGTATGTATTTCTTAAATTCTAATTTTTTTTTTTTTTGTATGCAGTTTGACAATGTATTCTGCATACAGGCTGTGATTTGTTGCTGTAGCCTCATTATTTTCATGACTTGCTGTGCCACTACTGCAGGAGGTTTTGACAGCACATAACTACATAATTGTATATTGGCACTATCTGTATGGCCCTGTAAGCAACATACTAAGACAGAGGTGCTTTATTTACCAAGCTTCCTGACCCATATTCTGTATGCACTGAATCCTGGGCCACCATTTGTTTTATAACAGGGAAGGTGCAGAGAGAGGGAGAGGAACGAACAGGTCCGCCAGGAGCAGCTCCAGCAGGTATAAGAGCCATCAGGGAGAGTGGGAGACTTTTTGAGGAGAGAGGGAAGCAGTAAAGAATAGAGAGGTTGGAGAGGTAGGATTGAAAAGGGAAAGAGCATTTCGGAGAGGATTATTTTTATTTTTTTATTTTCAAATATCAGGATAGTGTTGTGACAGAAGCGGTTTTATAAACATTATAAAGGTGGTGTGCACTCATTATTCCAAAAAAAATGGAAGATGTGGAGTGAGCGGAAGAATGTCTCCTCGTCCTCCTTAATGATAGCAGGTGTCTGACGTTCCCCTCACTATATGTCATTATCATTTGAGCCTCATAATCCCCCCCTTATTTATATTTGGTCTTTACTCTTGTCGCCATCTCTGGTAACTCTGGTAAAAAATGCTTCTTCACCTCTTTGTTTGGTGTTTTAGCTGATGGATATGGGTTTCTCAAGAGAGCATGCCATGGAGGCCCTACTGAACACCAGCACCATGGAGCAGGCCACGGAGTACCTTCTAACTCACCCTCCTCCACTTCTTGGTGGAGCAGTAAGGGTAAGTCTTCCTTGACAGAAACGCACTCGCATCTTTTGTAACTTTCATAAATGCCTTTTCACACAGACGACAAAGCGGGGGGGGGGGGGATAAACAAAAATACAGAATATTCACGGTCAGGTTTCTCGAAGACAGACAGTGAGCTCATATGCTTCCATGGCTGGTAACGATTATAATAACGGCGTAATTGATATGCTGTCACTATCCTGTATGGCCAGGTTTTAGAGTATACCTTTCACAAGTACTACATGTAACTTCTGACTCAAATAATGTCAATATCACAACGTAAGCTAATGCACTTGGAAATAAATGATTCTCTATATGTGACCATGACAACAAAGGATGTTTACCCCTCTACTCACCATCACAAGCAAGTTCTACTGCTATACTTCCCCCAAATATTGTCTTTATGTTCATTGTCTTCATAATATTATAATAAATATTAGTATCATTTTGTTCGTCAAAGAGGGCACTATTTTGCGAGACCAAAAAGATCGATCAATCAATATCCCCGTTGTTGTGTGACGGTATCAACGAGATTATGAAATTGATGTCGGAAGAAAATGTATTGATCGAGTGTATTGATCGGCTTTGGTGTTGATTTGCTGTTGGAGGTAGATCTCTCGTGTGATTTATCTGCGTTTGGTCTGAAAAGACTTTAAGTCAAATTCAGGCAGCTGAAATTGTTCCCCTTGTTCTGTCCAGGACCTGACTATGTCTGAAGAGGACCAGATGATGAGAGCCATTGCCATGTCACTTGGGCAAGAGGTCAGCATGGAGCAGCGGTCTGATTCTCCTGAGGTGCGTCACCCTCACTGCTCAAATAACATGAAGTCTGTTACTAAAAATGAAACATCAATAATGAATAACTTGGCCTATTAGCTGAGCAGCTAATGAGATTGTTTCTGTGTGTGTATCAGGAAGCCGCACGTCGGCGTGAGGAGGACGACCGGAGAGCCAGGGAGCGGGCCGAGGAGGAGGAGGCCCGCTGCTTGGAGCGCTTCATGGAGGCTGAGCCACTGGACCCCAAGGAGCTGCATACCTTCACTGACTCCATGCTGCCGGGCTGCTTCCACCTCCTGGATGAGCTGCCTGACACAGTCTACCGACTGTGTGACCTTTTGATGACCGCCATTAAGAGGAGTGGCCCGGAGTACAGAGAGCTCATCCTCGGCCAGGTTGTCCACCAGGTCAGTGGATAAATGCAGGTTTACACTGCTTGATTTGTTACAGTCAGATGGCTCAGAGGACTGCTCTATATGTACAATGGTCGACCCGACTGACAGGGCAGAACGAGACAGAGATCCCTCTGAGCAATACCTAAATAAGAATAGAAGAAATCACCAGTCATTGGCAAAGGAAACTGGAATTTTAGCATCAAAATGTGTTGCAGATTTAAATAGAAACAGTTTCAGTGTCAAGTGCACAATACTGCCTACAACAAGCTGGAATATTAAGGTGTGTTGCTTATGACATCACAATAGAAATGGAAGGTTAGTGTAGGGTTACCTGTATTGAAATAAGATTACAGAATATCAGCGGAACATACTATGGACTGACAAATCACAGTTTAAACCTTTTCAGTCTAAACACTTGGTAGACTGCAGAGCGCCCAAACACAAACGACTACCCAAATGCATGCACTGTTCTAGGATCACTGATGATCGAATGATTTAGGGGACGTAGAAGATGAGGTCATTCTTCTTTATTTAAATGGAAAGTTGAGAGAGACATCTGACGGATGCAGATTTGCATTCAGTTAATACAATTTGTCTTTGTAATTTAATTCTTAGGCGTTTCAGCGTTAGCGTAGTACCTAACACGTCTTGAATGCAAATGAAGCTTTGTAAGCCATTATGTATGTTTGTTTTATGATTTATTACAAGTGAGAGAAACCTCTTTAAAAGTCCAGCGTTTGCAATAGAAGCGTTCTTGCTCCAGCCTGATTGTGTTCATGTTGTGTAGGTGTGGGAGGCAGCAGACGTTCTCATCAAGGCGGCTGAGCCCCTGACTACCAGCGACACAAAGACTGTGTCTGAGTGGACCAGACAGATGGCCACACTTCCCCAAGCGTCCAAGCTTGCAACACGAATTCTGCTGCTCACGTTGCTGTTTGAGGTAACAGAAACACACTCATTGACTATTGTGAGTTTGAAATCATAACTTGGTTGAGGCATTTGTTTTTGTCATTGTTGTTTATCTACACTTATCCTAAACATTCGTTTGTCTCTGTTTCGGTAGGAACTGAAGCTGTTGGGTGCCAGAGTCGTGGAGAACAGTGGGATTCTTGACTTGCTGATCAAGCTCCTCGAAGTTGTGCAGCCTTGTCTGCAAGCTGCTAAAGAACAGAAAGACATCCAGACACCCAAGTGAGTGTCGCACAGCCAGACATACTTATCTTTACTTGCAAATGTTACACCAGCTCTTCACCCTAATTTGTTTGTGTTGTGAATTTGTATTGGAGCATAAAAAACGACTTCTTCTTTCTGCAGATGGATCACGCCAGTACTGTTGATCATTGACTTCTATGAGAAGATGGCTGTATCTTCAAAGCGCAGGGAACAAATGAACAAGGTACAAGTCAACTTCATTAAACCAAAGCACAAATAAAGATTACAATTGTAAAGTTAGATACTGAAGTACAAGCACAGGTAAAAGCAACCATGCACTACGAGTTCATCAATAGAGTAAACGAAGACGCATACATACATTCATATGTACATTCATCAGTTTTGATGTACTTTACCTTTTTGTGAGTATTTCCATTCTAAGTGGGTTTGTACTTAAAATCCGTTGCATCTCAGAAGGAAATATTGCACTTTTAACTTAACTACATTTTTTTGACTATTAATTGCTAGCTACTTCATATTCCCAATACGAAATATAAATCAACTAAATTATGATCTATTATTAAGTAGTGTATATAGCCTAATTAAGTATATAAAGTAGTTACAATCCGCTTCACTTTCAGCAGCTGAAACCTTAAAGTGAAGAAGACATTAATGCATTAATTATAGTAATGTTTTTGTATATTGTGCACCTCTTTTGTACAGTTAATGAGTTCTCTCTTGGCTCCTCTTTAGTATCTGCAACCCAATGGGAATAACTGGCGATGGTTTGATGACCGCTCAGGCCGCTGGTGCAGCTACAGTGCATCAAACAACAGCACCATTGACTCGGCGTGGAGGGCCGGGGAGAGCAGTGTCCGCTTCACAGCTGGACGCCGGAGATACACTGTGCAGTTTAACACCATGGTGCAGGTATACACAAACGCTTTCTCCACGGCCAGTGAATCCATGGACTTTTATAGTTAGTTATTTTAGAGTTTGCTGCGTTCCTTTGCTTAATTCAAAACTTTTCTGTTTCTCAGGTAAACGAAGAGACTGGTAACAGGAGGCCGGTGATGTTGACTGTCCAGAGAGTGCCGCGCATGCCGAAGCCTGCCAAGACTGGTAGCATTACTGACTCCGAGAGAGAAGAGGGAGACCGGAGCAAAGCAGAGGAAACCCAGACTGACCTGGACTCAGGAGCAGCAGTGGAGATGAGTGTTCCTAAGGATGATTCCAGCCAGCTGAAGGAGACCACGTCTGGCCCCTCATCTTCCTTGGAGTCGGATAACTCTCAGAGCACTGATATTGTTGTACAAGGCCTGACGGAGGACATGACCACCGTTCTTATTCGTGCCTGTGTCAGTATGATTAGCGTTCCTGTGGACCCAGACACACTCCACGCCACATTGCGTCTGTGCTTGCGTCTCACACGCAATCACCACTACGCTATGATGTTTGCTGAGCTGAAGAGCACACGGATGATTTTGGGGCTGACTCAGAGCTCCGGCTTCAATGGCTTCACCCCGCTTGTTACACTGCTGTTCAGACACATCATAGAAGATCCGGCCACGCTGCGGCACACCATGGAGAAGGTTGGTCTATTCCTATACTCTGGATGATATTTCTGAATAATAATATAAGTATTTAAAATAAGTCTTTTGATACCATTAACAAATTCCTCAACAATCTTTTGCCATAGGTGGTGAGGTCCGCCGTGACCAGCGGAGCAGGTAGCACCACATCAGGAGTGGTGTCAGGCAGCCTTGGATCCAGAGAAATCAATTATATCCTCCGCGTCCTGGGCCCTGCCGCCTGCCGTAACCCCGACTGCTTCGCTGAAACCGCCAGCAACTGTGTTCGCATTGCTCTGCCTGCACCCCGGGGAGCTGGCACAGGTGTGATAACTTAAAATAGAGTTGACGTTAATAGTACTTTACACTGAAATACGCTGGTGTTCTTGTTATACTTTTTTTTTTTTTTTTTTTTTTTCCTCTACAGAGGTCAATAAAGAATTAATCTGAATCTGTAAATGGTATTGATAGATTAATTTAGCTATCTAGTCGTGTCTGCATTTTTTTTTAAACCTGGTAAGCTCATACTCCATCTCTTTTCTACAGCCTCCGATGACGAGTTTGAGAACCTTCGGATCAAGGGGCCCAATGCTGTGCAGCTGGTTAAGACCACTCCTCTGAAGCTGTCCCCCTTACCCACTATCCCTGACACCATCAAGGAAGTCATCTATGACATGCTCAATGCTCTGGCTGCCTACCATGCTCCTGAAGAACGTAAGACATGTTCATAAGATCCTGACAGCTGGAAATAGTAATTTGAACGTTTCAGCTAAGTTTGTGTGTTTTGTGTGTGGCACAGCTGAACGTCCAGAAGAACGTGCAGCAGCGGTGCCTGGTGGACCAGACCTGTGCCAGATATTGCAGGACGTTGGGGATGACGTTTATCAGCAGTACAGACTCACCCGGCAGGGCAGCGACTTTGACTCCCAGTCTGCATTCCATATTAATGTGAGTTTCAATGGCAAGTTGTCCTGTATTAAATCAAGAGATGTGTCATCTCCCCAGTTAATAATAGAATATTGTCTCTTCCTCTCAGGCTCAAGTGTTTTCTGCTGATGGAGGCGTGGCCGAGTCATCCCAGTCTGGCACACCACAAGGAGAAGGTGAGTCTTTTTTTTTCTTCTTTTTTTTAAGTATGCAAGAATATTTGTGCAAAGTAACTGCACATATCAGACACTGTTAACCGTCATCACATTGTTTGATTGTCTGTGTTGTTGTTACCATTTGTTGTTTATGGTAAAGCACTATATGGCATGAAGAAGTCTGAATGCCAACAGTCAAAATAATGTTCATCCTGTTTGACTCTGCAACATTTTTATTTCAGTGCGAGTACGCCCCTCAGGGGGCATGGCATTAACAGCTCTCCGTAGTGGTTTCCCATTCCTTGACTTTAGCAGATCCCTTAATTCGGCTGTTGACTTTGTTAAAAAAAAGATAGACTTTCCTATATGGATCCATGAAAGCATGACTAAAATCTTCAACTTGTGAAGTTCTTTTTTAAAATAAAAAATAAAATAAAATTTAAGAACAAAAAATGTTCCTGCATGTTCTTTTTTTCTTCTTATTTTGCTGCCACAACTTCCTCAGCATCCACACCAGAAGAGATGCGGGAGGAAAAGAAAGAGCAGGAGGGAGAGAAGAGTACCAGCTCAGAGGAGGGTAAAGCAGCTAAGGTAAAGGCCAGCAAGCCTCTAATGCCTACCTCCACCATCCTGAGACTGCTGGCTGAATTAGTGCGCTCCTACGTGGGCATCGCCACTCTAATCGCCTCCTACTGCTACACTGCTGGACAGTCTGAGCTTATTAAGGAGGTGGGTAATGAACTAAATCTTGTCAGACTTTCACACACACTTATTTCCTCTTAACTTGCTTTGACCTCGCTATCTCCCAACAGGACTGTAGTGTTCTTGCCTTTGTGCTCGACCACTTACTGCCCCACACCCAGAATTTGGAGGACAAGGACACCCCAGCCTTGGCACGTCTCTTCCTAGCCAGCCTGGCAGCTGCCGGCACGGGCACTGATGCCCAGGTGGCCCTGGTCAATGAGGTGAAGGCTGCCCTTAGTCGAGCACTAGCAATGACAGAAGGTCCTGAAAAACATGCCAGGTAAGCAACAAAGAACATAAGTAAACCAACCTGATATTGACGCTTTAACTCTTCTGAACAAACCCGCACTCCCATTTTCACTCTTTGTCCTCACACATCTTTTCCACAGGCTTCAGGCGGTGATGTGCATCATCAGCACCATCATGGAATCATGTCCCTCAACGTCCAGTTTCTATAGCACAGCAGCAGCCAAGACGCAACACAATGGCATGAACAATATCATACGGCTCTTTCTTAAGAAAGGACTGGTCAACGATCTGGCCCGTGTGCCTCACAGCTTGGATTTGTCCAGGTATATGATTTAATCATATTCATTTCATTTTACAATTTGGATAGTAGTAGTTCAGGACACGGCATCACAACGTGTGATCTGCAGATTATTCAGTTTAAGGGTGCCTGTGATATTATCTTGGAACCAAAAGATGTTACGTTTGCATTTGATAAAGCATTGTGTTGATATTTGAGGTCTAACAAATGTGTCTGGTTTATTTGCTTCCTCAAAAATATTAAGAAGTTGATTTTAAATCCTGCATTGTTTGCAGTAACAGGAACCCAGGGACAGAGCCATGGGTAACCCTGGCTTTCCTAGTTTACCAATTTTAAGCTTAGTAAACCAGATAATACTAAAATAGCAAGTGTGTCATGCTATTTTTGCAAGTTACTATATAGAAGATTTAAGAATAAAGTTGGCGTTGCAAAACATATTCATTTTTATAAATCTGTGTAAAATGACCACATAATCTTCCTTTACATCATTTGTTTTAGTCCCAACATGGCCAACACGGTAAATGCTGCCTTGAAGCCTCTGGAGACTCTGTCCCGAATTGTTAACCAGCCCAGCAGTCTGTTTGGGGCCAAAGGAAGCTCCAGCAAGAACAAGACTGAACATGACACTGTGGGCACTGCAAGGGACAGCAACAGCAACACTCAGGACCAAGGTATGCACACCAGATGAGATCACCGTCAGCACTCTAGATCCAGTGATTCCCATTTTGTCCGTTGCTGATTTGTGGCATCTATTCCAGGAGAGTCTGGTGAGTCCGAGCCAGTGGAGGGCAACCACAGGGTGCAGGGAACAGACAACGACCTGATGGATGGAGAGACGGAGGGAGACACGGTGGTCATTGCTGGTCAGCCAGAGGTTCTCAGCACACAGGCTATGCAGGTGATTGGCATTGTATTACAAACGATATTCAAAAAGTATCTCACCACATTACCTCATCGTTAACATATGTAACTAGAAGAGTGAGGTCAGTAGAGTGCACTCTCACTCAATTGCCCCTCCCGCAACCACAAGAGGTCCTTCAGCATAGTCGTAAATGAACACAACTCACCACCTTATGGGTCCAGTTGTATGCAAGACTGGCTGTGGAAAGAGACGGATGCTCACACACACACACACACGGCCGAATGCTCTCCCCACACGTCTGGCTGAGAAAAATAATGGCTATAACATTAACATGGGTTTTACAAAATGTTAATTATTGAGCTCCAAGGTGTTGTGCCCCTTTCTTTACTGACTGGCTGACATTTGTTTTTCATTTCCTGTACTCTCAGGTAGAAAATGAATTGGTGGATCTGATTGATGAGCTGCTGGAGAGAGATGCTGGCACCGTCAACAGCACGATAATAGGTAAGCCACTTGATTCATTTGGATTAATGGATTTGGATCTCGAATTAATGGTAAACAGGCAAGGGAAAGGGAAAGTAGTTGTGTTCACAACAACTAAACCTCAGTTACTGGATACAAAAGCATATCTATAAAATTAGGGTTATTGCACACTGGAATCAAAGTTCCCTGTATTTCAAACAGGCAGGGAAACCCAGAGCTGATGTATCACTTGTTTGTTCTGTCAGTGGGACGCAGCGGTGAAGATGAATCTCAAGAGGATGTGTTGATGGATGAGGCCCCCTCCAATATTAGCCAGACATCCACTCTTCAGGCCAACCGGGAAGGTAAGACGTCGGCACAACAGAACTTTGTCTGTTTATCAGAGTAAATAATTCACTGACGGCTTCTCAGTTTTTAAGATCTTCTTGTGAGGAACTCTGTGTTTCTCTCTTCCATCAGACTCCATGAACATCCTGGAACCAGACGATGAGGAGCACACACAGGAGGAAGATTCAAGTGGTAGCAATGATGATGAAGACAGTCAGGATGAAGAGGAAGAGGAGGAGGAAGAAGAGGAGGAGGATCAAGTATGGGTTAATGCAATGAGGTTCAGTAAACGCATGTTGATTCTTGCTTAGCCTTAAGACTCATGGCTGCTTTTTTTACCCCCTCAAGGATGATGAAGAAGGAGATGAGGATGATGATGATGAAGGTTCAGAGATGGAGCTGGATGAGGACTTCCCTGACATCAATGCCGCACCACACATCCGCTTCGAAAGGTTTGACAGGGATGATGACCTCATCATAGAGTTTGACAACATGTTCTCCAACAACGGTAAGCAGGAGGATTCATCAACGTTTACTAATCAAATTTAGATTTTTGTACGAATGTCCCATCCTCCCTCCAAAAAAAACTCAATTTGGGTTTTGGATTAAGTTCATCATGATCACATACAATTTGGCTTCTTTGTTGCAGAATGTTTCCTTTTGATATCCTAATCAACTGTTAGAAATTGTGGGAAATATCAGAACCTCTTTATACTCGTAAAAGCTGTTCAGCCTGATTTCCAAAGACTGGTTCCAACTACACACAACAATGATGGGTAGCCCTCCTCCAAAGCAGCTCTTCTCACATCACTTACAAAAGTTTGAGACATCCCAAATGAGTTAATTACAAACTCCCAAAAAACAGATGATGCAGAAAACGAATTTTCTTAAGCTTTATTTTCATAAACATTTCTTGGGGTTGTGCCCTAATGCCTGCCTACTGTTTTCTGTTGTTTTTTCCATTAGCTGACATCCCTCCCTCCCCAGGCAACATCCCCAGCTCCCACCCACTGATGGTGCGCCACGCAGACCACGGTTCCCTCACCCTAGGTGTGGCCGGCACTAGCAGCCGCCTGGCACAGGGCATGGGTCGCAGCCAGCGTACACTGCGGCAGCTCACTGCCAACAGCGGACACACCATCCACGTCCACTACCCTGGCAACCGCCAGCCGAACCCTCCGCTCATCTTGCAAAGGTGAAAGCATGTTTTGTTTTTTGGTTTCCTTGTTAAACACACATCCTTTTTGCAACATCTGTCACACCGGTGTCTCTGTGTTTGAGTTATACTGCTAGTTAAAATGTCTGCTCCTCCTCTGTTCCCTTCTGTAGACTGTTGGGCCCCAGCGCTGCAGCAGACATTTTACAGCTGTCCAGCTCCCTGCCTCTGCAATCTCGTGGTCGGGCCCGCCTTTTGGTCGGTAATGAGGATGTGCACATCATCGCTCGTTCTGATGACGAGTTGTTGGATGACTTTTTCCATGAGCAGAGCAGCACTGGGGGACAAGCAGGTGAGAATCACTATGGGTTGTTATGTAATGGTCTTTTGCTTAGTATTAGCCTGAACTCCTAACATGGTTGTTCCTTTTGTGTCTCTAGGCACTCTCTCTAGTATTCCAACTGCCTTAACAAGATGGACCGATGAGTGTAAAGTGCTGGATGCGGAGAGTATGCATGACTGTGTTGCAGGTAGGTTGGTCTCGAACGGCAGACTTGTCTTAATGGAGACACATTGTATCACGAAGTACATTAATGATGTGATGACATGTAGTGGACGGCTGTTGGTGCTTTCAGAAAGAACTGCCATTTTTGAGAAACTGATCAATATTAATTTGGATATGTTGGCCAAGTAATTAGAAGTATTCACTGTTCATTTCAGTCTCATTTGTTAATGGAATCCCGAAGGAGCACAACACAATAACCTTCATTTGGGTGTAAGTGCTGTCAGAAGCCAGGTTGGGGATTCACAAAGAGAAAATCAATTGAATGATGTAATTCCATTTAATTTCATGCACCAGGCTTAAGCTAAAGTGGCATTGATTTGACTTGTTACACCCTGTGAGCTACAGCCACAACAAAGGATGAACACTGACATCTGCGTGTGCTTTCAGTGGTGAAGGTGCCGATCCTGCAGCATCTGGAGAGTCTGCGAGATGAGGAACTGGAAGAGCGTAGAGAGAAGAGAAGGAGGCAGCTGGCTGAGGAGGAGGAGTCTAAGCAGAATGAGAGGAGGGCCTCTGGAGCAGAACAGGCCAGGGAACAGAGCCTGCAGGTTGGCAAAGAAAATACATGTTTGTTTGGCTCTGTAGGAGGAGGATTGTTCAAACCGAGAAGTGCTTAAATCTTTTGCCATTTGTATTCACTTGTTTGATAATATTAACTGTTTTTCCATAGGGTTCTGGATTGGGGACAGTTAATGGTGCAGAGAACACTGCAGGTACTGACATTTGTATAGATTGTGTTTTTGTTTCTGTCTTCATGTCAAAACTTTTGTCGGTAATGAACACATCTCGGGGACGGGCACCCAGAGGCAAGCTGCCTGCCGAGCGTGCTATGGGATGAGGTAGTAGTTTGTATAGTTTTAGGATCACACCAGATCTGGGAGATAACTATACAGTCTACTGTCTTTCCTGTGGTAATGCCATACCAGCTGGGCGTCTCCATCTGCTGCAAGTGACTCATTCTTAACCTGCAAATGGTTGCTGTCTTACAGTCTTCCACATATTTACATATCATCCCTGGAGTACAAAGCTGCCCGTTATGTATATTGTATGCATTGCAGGCTGTGCTGTGGTGAGGTAGTAAGTTGTGTTGTTGTTAGGGATCAGGATTGTGCACCCCGTCAGGAGATAACTATACAACTTACTGCCTTCCTCAGTGGAGGCCCTTGTCGTCTATGTAGAAAATGATCAATAACTAATCAGCATATTGTCATTTCAGTTCTGTGTGCTGTTCTCTTGTGTGCTAGCTTCATACATTTATACCTTGAAAGGGGTTGGAACAGTTTGGGCTGCAATTGTGTAAAAGGGAACAGTTTTCTATAACTGGGTCAATCTGATAAGTAAGCATTGGTAGCATAGCATAGAGTCACTTGTAACAATTGTTCTGTAGTATTGTCATAACAAGCATTTTAGTGTTTATAAACCATGTAATCATGTTTAGTCACTGAAAAAAATAAGATGACTTCACATCAAAAGTTTTTTTCCCCTCAAGAAAGCATAAAGCTACCTTCACATACCTGTCTTCACATATTTCTTCTCTCTGGATGTTGCAGAGGGTGAGCAGGCTCAGGGTGGTACGGTGTCATGTCTGGACCCACCCAGGGTCTCAGAGGGCTTCCTTACTGCTCCCCCATCTGGAGAGGTCACTCCCACCACGCCCGCTCCTCATGAACAGACCTTAGTCTCCCTAGAGACTCCAATCAGTCAGCAGGTCCACCAGCCAATTACTGACCTGCTACTGGCCGAGTCGCATGCAAGCTCACTGGCCGCTCTGGCAGGGGCGGGCCTTCCACCTTTGTCGGCAGCTGACAGGCCAAACAGTGAAGCGGAGGCATCTCAGATGGAAATGTCCCCGGCACCCACAATCGGTGAGAGAGTCGGAGGTGGAGGAGCATTGGATGAAGGCAGGGAAGGTAGACTAACTTTGAAAACTCTTTATACAGACTGGCCAACAGTAAGGACACACATCTGTAATGGCAATGTTGTTCACCGTGCTTGTAGCTAGTTTCTGTCATAAAGTCTTCTGAACACTGAAATACAAATCAATTGCCCAAGGAACTTTGCTACAGTACATTATTCACACATTCCCTAACCTTACTCTCACTCTTTTCTTTTTCCCCTCAGCCTCCCTAAGTCCAGACATTGTGGAGACCTCAGAGCCTGCGATAGTGGGTGTGTCACAGCTGGAAGGGTCACCCATGGATACCAGCAGCCCTGCCTCTGCCACTCAGGAAGAAGCTGCTCCTAACCCTGCCCAGACCACCCAGCTGTCTCAGGAGCTGTCTGGCAGCGTGGAGAGTGGGCTGACTGACCGGCAAACAGATGCAAAGACTGGGTTAGTAGCATGAAGTATCATGTACCCTTTATCTCTTGACCAGATAACATACAGTTTTATAAAAAGTGTTTCAGTCCGAAAGAAATTGGAGTTGAAAGCCATAATTTCCCCCCAGCTTTTTTTGCAGCATTTCATTGAACATCCAGTTATGGAACTTAAAATACATTGCACTCTTTCTAAGTTTATTTTTTTTTTTTTTTTTTTTTTTTTTGGTGAAATGCAGTGTTTTGTTTGCTCTTTGACTTACTTTAAATTTGACAGTGTGTTAATAGGTTAAGTAATTTGTCACACATAATGTTGCGGATTGATTTTATATGTTTTTATATATTCACAGCTCTACTTCTGTCTCATCACCCGGGGAAACGATGCCCAGGAGTGACAGCGCTGACAGCCAGTCTCAGGCCATCCAGGAAGAGCCCCTCCCATCCACCAGCAATGATGACGAGGACCCTCTTGCAGGTAAAAATGATTGCTCTCCTACTTTTCCTGCAGTTTCTCATATTCTTACTGAAATAATACATCTCATGCAGCGTTTGTTTTGGCAGGCATCAGCCTGCCAGAGGGTGTGGATCCCTCTTTCCTGGCAGCTCTTCCTGAGGACATCCGTCGAGAGGTGCTGCAGAATCAGCTCGGCATCAGACCACCCTCCCGTCCCCCTGCTGCCACTACCTTGCCTTCCACTACAGCACCTGTACTGGGAGGACCAGGGGTTACAGAGGTCAGCCCTGAGTTCCTGGCAGCCTTGCCACCTGCCATCCAGGAGGAGGTAAGAGACTCTTCACTGAAATGAGACTGCAGACGTCTCTTACATTTAGAATATAAAATCTTACCTGAGAAGTAAAGGAACCGCAGATAATTATTTCTCCTAACTGGGAATGTCATCGGTTGTCTCAGGTACTTGCCCAGCAACGGGCTGAGCAGCAGCGCAGGGAGCTAGCTCAACAGCCCACACAAGGAGACACTCCTCTGGATCCAGTCACCTTCATCCAGACGCTGCCCTCGGAGCTCCGGCGTAGTGTCCTGGAGGACATGGAAGACAGCGTGTTGGCTGTCATGCCCCCGGACATTGCTGCTGAAGCAGCCGCGTTGCGTAGAGAGCAAGAAGCACGCCAGAGGCAACTGATGCATGAGAGGTTGTTCGGTCACAGCTCATCTTCAGCCCTATCAGCCATTTTGCGCTCACCTGCCTTCACCAGTCGGTTAGGGAGCAATCGTGGCGTCCAGTACACTCGACTTGCTGTGCAGAGAGGAGGCACATTTCAAATGGGTGGAGGAACAAACCACAGGTGAGAGGAGACTGTCATCTAATGGTCTGTTTTGAGAATTCAATTTTTTTTCGTATTTCTGAAAATGAAATGCCATAATAGAAGAGGGATTTATGAAATTTCTGACTTGTCTTGATCAAATCGTACTGCACTTGTGACAAACTGACGATATGTTATCGTTTTGTTTCCTCAGACCATCCAGTTCCAGCGTGGACTCCTTGTTGCGTCTGCGCGGTCGGTTGCTGTTGGACCACGAGGCCTTGTCCTGCCTGCTGGTTTTGCTGTTTGTGGATGAACCGAAGCTCAACACCAGCCGTCTGCACCGCGTGCTCAGGAACCTCTGCTACCACTCTCAGACCCGTGGTTGGGTCATTCGGAGCCTGTTGTCCATCCTCCAACGCAGCAGCGAGAGTGAGGTGTGTGTGGAGACCACACGTCTAGAAGACTCTCGTGGCAAGAGGAGCACCCAGGGAGGCTGTGCAGGAAAAGGGTCCGCTACCTCCTCCCTCTCCTCTTCATCCTCGTCTTCATCCTCATCTTCCTCCTTAGAGCTACTGAACAGGGTGGAGTCTCGCAGCTCCAGCCAGCTTTCCTGGCTCTCTGTTTCTATGGATGCAGCCCTGGGCTGTCGGACAAACATTTTCCAGATTCAGCGAGCATCGGGTAGGAAGCATGCTGACCGCCACTCAGCTGGAGGTTCAACAGGAACTGGAGCTCTGGCAGGAGTGTCAGGCACTGCGGCGGGAGTCGCATGTGCTGGAGGTGGAGGTTCAACCGTCCACATCCACCCACAAGCTGCTCCAGTGGTCTGTCGACATGTTTTGGACACACTCATCCAGCTAGCAAAGGTGAGAGTCCTTCTATCTTCATCTACATCTGATTCATCATTTATTGTATGTTGCAATTTTTTTTTTTAAAGTCAATTGAATTTTAATAATTTAGGTCCTTTTAATTTTGTTTCTGTCCCTGCAGGTGTTCCCCAGCCACTTCACTCAGCAGCGCTGCAAGGATCTATTAACATCTTCGTCCGACCTGGACGCTCGTCTTTGTTCAATCACCTCTGTGGGAGGGGGTGGAGGTGGGGCCTCCAGGACTGGATCTCTAAGTAACCCCAGCTCCAATGCCTCCAACACCCAGAACTCCTTCGGCTCCACCGCCGCTACCCTCCAGTCTCTGGGAATCTCCACTGATTTTTGGGACCTTCTGGTCAAGCTGGACAACATGAATGTCAGCCGCAAGGGCAAAGCCTCTATGAAGACGGTGCCTCTGGGGAGCAGTGCCGAGGCCGAGGGGGCTCAGTTAAGCCTGGAGACCTCTCCTCTAGGCCAGCTGATGAACATGCTGTCCCACCCTGTAATCAGACGGAGCTCCTTGCTCACTGAAAAGCTTCTGCGTCTGCTCTCCCTCATATCCATTGCCCTACCTGACAACAAGGCCACCGAGGTGCCTGCTGGGCACCCAACCCCACAGGCTGCCATCCCCAGTACGGCATCCAGCTCAGGAGTCACAGCCCAAATCACAACACAAGGCACAGTGTCAGCGGGCTCAATCCAGCCTACTGTGACGGTCTTAGGGGCCTCTGTGGGAGCTGTAGTCCAGGGTACATCCTCAGGGACGAGTCTAGCAGCCTCCCAGACATCCTCTACAACCATCTCTATACCCACGTCCACTGGAATAACCTCTGCAGGTAGTGTTCATTTATTCCAAGATAAGATGTCATCAATTCATTCAGATTTTACGGTGTAACGTTAAGTTCAGTAGAAAATAGTAATGTGTATGTTTCTGGGCCATTTTGTCAAAACAGGAAAACTGAGGGGCGCTACTAGCAGCACAGAGTGTGACAACAAGATGGCCTCCAGTGGACTCACGGAGAAACAGCTGCAACTCTCTGTGGAGGTATGGGGAGAAAACATCATATGTTGTCATGCATACTGTCATTATGCAATGTTTGTGAATTTCCAATACTGCATAGAAATATGTAACTTTGCATCAAACTATTTATTTTCAAGATATTAATTAATCTTAAGCATTTATTGGGGCAATCCAATTTTGCAAACTTAAGGGATAGAGAGAAGCAAGTTTTAAAACTAAGTTGAGAGGCATGTTTGGATTGTGGCTCTGGGCTTGCACTTGTTTTGTATCTTTCTATGATGAGGAGAAATAAGTGTATAACCTACAAGATTAAAAGAATGCAAAAGTAAATAAATATGGTTGAACAGTTTCAGAGAAGCCACATCAGTGCACATCTTCAGAGTTAAGAAACGACAACGGCAATTATTTCAGCCTTACAACCTGGACATGTGTATTTTCTGTAGCCAGACGGATCAGTTAATCCAGTCATCCAGCATATATTATATATCGACACAATTGTACGAATGCAAACAGGCCCTTTTGCTTGGGAGCTCTTAAGAAGTATTGACAAGATCATCTACTCCTTTTCATTGTTTTGGACACAGGGCAATTGATCTCGTGCGTTTCTTACATTTATGCAATTTTATTAATAATCCCTTCGAGGATTTTTTCTAATAATCCTTTTCCTCCTTCTCACAAGGTGTTGACATCTCACTCATGTTCAGAAGAGGGTCTAGAGGATGCAGCCAACATCCTGCTGCAGTTATCTCGAGGAGATGGCGCCACCAGAGACACTGTGCTGAGACTGCTGCTCAGTGGAGCCAGACACCTCGGATACACTCTTTGCAAACAGATCGGTCAGTGCTGGACGACTACACAGACGCTAGTTTCTTTTGCTCCTATTTAAGCAAATACAGTTTTCTCTTTACACACATTGTTTATGCCTCCACACCTGGCTAATCAGTTTAGTCCAACTTAGAATATATGTGATATATCACATATATGTGACTGAGGAAGAAAAAAACATTTTTGGCTATGACTCACAAATTCATGTGCTAATTACGACAACTCGACACAAATGTCTTAAAGGATCAAATATTTTACACAGACGTTGATGTAAACTGCAACTTTACTGGTTAACGTTTTCTCTCTCTCAGGCACATTGCTGGCCGAACTTCGAGAATACAACTTGGAGCAGCAGAGACGGGCACAAGCTGATTCACATTCCCCGGATGCCCCTCCTGAGGATACCTCCCTCTCAGGCAGACTCAAGGGCAAGATGTCTAGCAGGTAAGCCAGTGATGGTGCCGGGCCCCCCCCCGTTGACTTTACGTTGTCAACACGCATGCAAGAGAGACTGTGGTAGACCTATTCTGTTTAACCTAAAGTGTAGTTAAATTGGCCCGAGTAGTCCCCTTAGGAATCTGGTTTTGCATGAAAGTAAATGTCACAACTACAATTTCCTTTACCTGGTATGCGTTTGTTGGCTGGGGCACAGGTTTGACGGCTCGGAGAGTGTGGTCATTGTGGCTGCACAAAAACGTACACTCGGGGGACGAGAGCTCCAGCTACCCTGTATGAGCTCACTGACCTCCAAGACGTCGACGCAGAAGTTCTTCCTGCGAGTGCTGCAGGTCATCATCCAGCTCCGTGAGGACACACGGCGCGCCAACAAGAAAGCCAAGCAGACGGGACGATTAGGTAAGAAGACGTTGCATACACAGTTTTTCTTGTATGCGTACAATATCCCGATGATGTATCAAGTGAGACAACCTTCTCCTCCCTCTGCCATTGGCCAGGCTCCACTAGTTTAGGCTCAGCCAGCAGTATCCAAGCTGCGGTGCGTCAACTAGAGGCCGAGGCTGACGCCATCATCCAGATGGTGAGAGAGGGTCAGCGGGCACGCCGGCTCCAACAGGCCCCCCCACCCACCGCCTCATCTGCCTCTGCTGCTGTTGCCGCTGCTGCCGGATCGTCAGTGGCGGCCCCCCATGCCCCCACTGGTGCTGCTCCCCCTGCTGGCACGGCTGCTGCTTCCACGGTTAGCATGGGCTGCACTGACGGCAGGCGTACTCGTACTCGCACACTGCACACACTGACAGTAGGAGACCATTTGAAAGCTGAAAGTTAAACCTTTTCTATTGTGTTGTGTCTTTGTGTGACAACACAATGCGGTGTGCAGTCACCATTCACCATATCTCTGGTTAATGCACAGTGACAGCTGCTGCCATGATGAACACTGGCAGCTCCATTAGCAGAAAGAAAGATGTGCCAGAGACGACTGCATCTTGTCTTTGCATTGATATGTTCAACTGTTGAAATGATCTAAATATGAATGAGTGCTGCCTGCTCCAAACTGTTTGATCTGTTCCACTTATTCTGTCTGTTTGCTGGCTGGCATGGCTTCATGCTTTTGGCCCTCCTTCCTTCCATACTCGGTTCAAAGTTCCCCTCCTCTCAGTGGATCACGGAAATGTCATTATGCATGGCAACATCATTCAAGATGGTTTCTAAGCAATAAACAAATGCCACTCATTCGTTATTCCATGCGTCTCCCTGTTGTTCACCCTGTGACTCTGTCTCTCTGGTCCTTCCTGGTTTGTTTTCTGTAGTCTGAAGGACAGTCGATGTCAGAAGCCCAGGCTGCCCAGAGAGATGATTCTCCAATGGACGTGGACCAGCCTTCTCCTCTAGACCAGGACCCTGCACCTCTGGGTAGGACTTGCTACCTTTAATGACAATTTAAAACACCTGCTGATTTGCTGTTCTTTGTTTTGTCAGTAAATGACCTTCACATCCAGTGAGCACAATGTGTCTACCCTTCTCTGATAGTGCCAGTAATAACTCAAGTCATGTTAACATAGACAGTCTACAGAATATAGACTTATTCACCAACACAAACTGTTTTTTATTTGGCTGTAAATTGACTACTCTAGTCACAGTTGACAGCATAACACGTGTACATGGTTCAGTCAATATTTAAATTCTTTGTCAGATGAGGACGGAAACGGACAGTCGGAGAGTGAGGAGAGACTGCCAGACCTACCGCTGCTCAGCGAGCAGCTGTTGTTGGATGAGCTATGGGACATGCTTGGGGAGTGCCTGAAAGAGCTGGAGGAGTCCCATGACCAGCATGCCGTACTGGGTACGCGGAATCCTTCTTAAGAAATGCATTTCTTTATGCTGTGGTATTATTGTCTGTTGAAAGAGTACGGTTGGCTGATTTCTTCCCATAATGATGTTTTCTTTGTTTGCCCAGTTCTCCAGCCTGCTGTGGAGGCCTTCTTCCTAGTCCATGCCACGGAGCGAGAAAGCAAACCTCCGGTGAGGGACACCCGGGAGAGCCAGCTTTCTCACATCAAGGATGAGCCTCCACCGCTGTCGCCGGCACCCCTCACACCTGCCACGCCCTCATCCCTAGACCCGTTCTTCTCCAGGGAACCATCCTCCATGCATATCTCTTCAAACCTTCCACCGGATACGCAGAAGTTCCTCCGCTTTGCCGGTGAGCCTGAAAGATTTAAGGAAGGAGAATGTTAAAGCTTTTGTTCTGATGTTGCAGTGTCTAACAGGACTCGCTGCTCTTCCCTGTAGAAACTCACCGCACAGTGCTTAACCAGATCCTGCGCCAGTCCACCACTCACTTGGCTGATGGGCCTTTTGCAGTACTGGTTGACTACATACGCATCCTGGACTTTGACGTTAAGAGAAAGTAAGGGGCATTATCTTACACGTCTACCTTCCACTATCTAATAAACAGTTATTGTTTTGTTTTTTTAATTACTGACTTTCTGGCCACCTCTACAGGTACTTCCGTCAGGAGTTGGAGCGACTGGATGAAGGTCTTAGGAAGGAGGACATGGCTGTTCATGTGAGGAGAGATCACGTGTTTGAGGACTCCTACAGGGAGCTGCATCGCAAAAGCCCAGAGGACATGAAGAATAGGCTGTAAGGCTCCATTGTCCCTCTATCCACCTGCGTATCCTCCCAATTGAGAACCACTCAACCGGAGTCACACTCTGCTCTCTTTCCATTACAGATACATTGTGTTTGAAGGGGAGGAGGGCCAGGATGCTGGTGGCCTGCTGAGGGAATGGTACATGATCATCTCCCGGGAGATGTTCAACGCCATGTACGCCCTGTTTCGCACTTCGCCAGGTGACCGTGTCACCTACACCATCAACCCCTCATCCCACTGCAACCCCAACCACCTCAGCTACTTCAAGTTTGTGGGTCGTGTGGTGGCCAAGGCAGTGTATGATAACCGGTTATTGGAGTGCTACTTCACCCGCAGCTTCTACAAGCACATTCTGGGCAAGAGTGTCAGGTATTTCAGCCACTGGCAGTTACAGCCAAGTATCCTAATTTTCCTACGTTGTGTTCTAACTGCACTAAATGTGACTTTTTCTTGAACATGTACATGATATGGATGTGGTCTTGCCAGGTACACAGACATGGAGAGCGAGGACTACCCGTTTTTCCAGGGTTTGGTGTACTTGTTGGAGAATAATGTGTCCACGCTGGGCTATGAGCTGACATTCAGCACAGAGGTTGGTGTCTGTTCTCTGAGCAATTTAATTAGCTTCAAGTGACAAATTGGTTCTCATGTTGCATCTTCTTCACTGATGAAACTGGGATAGAGCCTGGAGGGTTTGAATCCCAAATGCTTTTTGCTGTCGTACAATAAGTGCTGCAAATATGTAATTTGCAATCTGATGGTCTTAAAATACTGTTAATGGATATTATATGTGGCTAGCAGTGAAATATTAAGCTGAATGAGTCATACTGAAAGCCTGCATTTGCTCTGTCTGTGTAGGTCCAGGAGTTTGGAGTGTGTGAAGTGAGAGACCTCAAGCCAAATGGAGCCAATATCCTGGTTACAGAGGAAAACAAAAAAGAGTATGTGCACCTGGTCTGCCAGATGAAGATGACAGGTGAGATTATGGCTCTTCTACCAAATATTTGATTTCCCGTTAGCAGCAGGACTGAAAAAAAAAAAACAATGTGTTAATCTATCTATATCTATATCTGTCTGTCTGTGTGTGTGTGTGTGTGTGTGTGTGTGTGTATATATGTATGTATCTATATATGTGTGTGTGTGTGTGTGTGTGTATATGTATGTATCTATATATGTGTGTGTGTGTGTGTGTGTGTGTATATGTATGTATCTATATATGTGTGTGTGTGTATGTGTATGTGTGTATATGTATGTGTATGTGTATATGTATGTGTATATGTATGTATGTGTATATGTATATATGTGTATATGTGTATATGTATGTGTATGTGTATATGTATATATATATATGTGTATGTGTATATATATATGTGTATGTGTATATATATATGTGTATGT